>NW_020837989.1:4517408-4618093 GCF_003676395.1 Aethalodelphis obliquidens | reverse complement strand
CCGTGGCATGTGGGATCTTCCTGGACCGGGGCACGAACCCATGTCCCCTGCATCGGCAGGCGGACTCTCAACCACTGCGCCACCAGGGAAGCCCCTCACCCCATTTTTTAAATAGTTGTCCTTTATCTGTATTATACTACCCTTTCCCTCTTCACTCTCACTTTATCTTAGTTCTGCAGGTAGCTATGTATTTAATGTTCACCATCAGCCCGTATGTTGATACCTCTCTAGTCAGATTGGTTGTCTGAAGCATGTTTTCTATTAGATTCCTTAGAAAGGGCTCATGGGAACAAGAACAATATTTCTTGAGCTCTTAAATGTTGATAACATTTGTGCCACAAATGTTTTGCTAGTTTTTATACCTAGTTTTGCTAGGTATAAAATTCTTGGTTCACATTTTCTTTCCTTGAGTGCCTTGAATATGTTAATTCCAGTTTCTTCTGACACAAAGTGTTACTGTCAGAAAGTTTGGTGATAATCTAATTTCCTTTGCCTTATGAGTACCTTGCCCCGTTTTTTTAGGTACCCAAAAGTATACTGCCTCCCCACCCCTTCTTCCTTCTGTTCTCTCAGTAAATTTACTGGATTATGCCTTAGTATCGGTTGTCCTGGATTGAAATTCTTAGTTATGCAATTTGCTTTTTCAATATGTACTTTCAAATCTTTTTTCTTAAATTTTAGGAAATTTTTCTTGAATTACAATTTTAGTATTTTTTCTGTTATCGTGTGGTTTTCTTCTTCAGAGACTCCTCTTATATATATGCTAGATCTTTTTTGCTTATCTTCATTATTTTTCACTTTCTCCTTATTCTTTTTAAAAAATTTCTTCTTGACTTAAAATTTTTATTCTTTTTACCTATTGAAGGCATTAACTGTTATGGGGTTTTTTGTTTGTTCTTTGTTTCTTCTAGTTTAGTGTTCATTTCTGAAATGATTTCTTCTTTTATTGCTAATTCTTTTCTGGTTTGTTACCTCATTTCTGAGTCTTTCTAATTCTAATTTATGTTACTCTTTCATATCTTGGAGCATTTTGTTAATGTCTTTTAAGCTTGTTTTGAAATACTAGGTTACAGTTTTGATCTATTTTATGAGCATGTCTTTCAAGCATGCTTTCATTGCTCATAGGAATACTATCCTGCTTCCTGTTCTTTTTCAGATAATAATTTAGCATAAGATTTGACATCAGTACTTTGCCATTGTTCATTTGTTGGTGAAATTTATTTTCTTGAACTTTCATAAAAAGGTGGGGTTTAGGAAAGCTTTTCTAACTTCATAGAGCTTCCTGTTCTCCCTCCCTCTCTCTCCCTGTCGCTCTCTCTTTCTGTCTCTTTTTTTGGTGTGTAATGTTTAAAAAATATGGTAGCTTGACTTCCCTGGCAGTCCAGTGGTTAAGACTCTGCACTTCCACTGCAGGGGCATGGATTTGATCCCTGGTCAGGGAACTAAGATCCCGCATGATGCATGGTGTGGCCAAAAATAAATAAATAAATAAACAAGCAAATAAATAAAATGGGGATAGTTAATACCACCCACATCTCATAGGTTTATCGTAAGGCCTAAGTAAAATATAAATAAATAAATAGATAAGCAAAAATATGGTGGCTTGCTTTCTTAGATTTCCTGGCTCTGTTTCCTTCTCCCACTTTTATCTGAAACTCGTCTTTCCTCTATCTCCATCGTTCCTGTCCTGTTCAATTTGGACTTCACTCAGCAGTTTCTCCTCAGTGCAGATGTTGATCTGCCCTGGCAGATCAGCTTCAAGAGTTCATAGGGGCTGGGCTGCTCCAGCCCTATCAGACCTGCTTACTGTGGCCCTCCTGTAGTCATCTGTTACTAGACTGGGCAAGAACCCTCCAAGTTTTAGCTGCTGTTCTCACACTGGTGTATTGTGCTTTCCCAGTGAATGCCCATTGGCTGTATGGTATCCACTCTAGGACTAGCAGCCACTGCTCCCATTGCTTTTTTTTATCCCCCTGTACAGACACCAATAACATGTAAGACTAGTGCTTATTGGTGTCTTGTTCTCACGCACCTATTTGTATTTTAGGGTTCATGGGGATGCCTTGTGAGCTAATCTGGTTGTAATTGTTGTTCCATGGGTTTTGTTATCTATTTGCTTTGTGCAATTATGTGGGGATTCAGAGATAGTGGAAGAACCGTGCCACCTCTACTGCCATCTTTCTTCATCACGTTAATTCCTCCAGTGCCTCTGAGAGACATAGTAGATGCTCATAAATGTTGAGGTTATGCAGAGAATTGTTCTTGTTGGCAGAAGAAATATTTACCTGGAGGTATTTGTTTTATGCAGCCCTTTTGTTAGTAAAATTTCTGTGCAGTGTTTTTTTCTGTCTTCAGACAACTTTTATTAACTAAACGGGATAACATCCAGTCAGGAATTATTTACTGGCATCAATGCCTCTTTGAACAATGTCCATAACCCTAGGAAGACAAATAAATTTTTATGTCAGATGGTGATTCTCATTGGTTGATAATGACTTTCTGAAGCCTTATGTTTAAGAAGGAGTCTAAGACCACATCACAGCTCTCCAGGTTTATAAGTTAGGGTGCTTTCGGCTGCAAGTAACAGGTCAACTCAAAATAACTGAAACAGTAAGAGGGTTTAATATATTGCAATAACAAGGAGTCCAGGGTTCAGGCTGCTTCAGAGCTAGTTAGTTTAACAGCTCAAAGATGTCATCAGAGACCTGTTTCTTTCCATCTTTCTTTTCTTTCAGCCTCAGTATGTCTGCTTTTTTTTCCCTCAGAGACACAAGATTCCTATAGGAGCTCCTGCCAGGAGCAGAGAAGAGAGTGTTTTCTGCCTGTCACCTTTTAATCAGTGAGGAAATCCTTCCCCATCCCCTGCCTCTAACCCCAATAGACTCCCTCAATTGGTTCTATCCTTGAACCAATCCTTAGTAAGGAAAATGGGACCACCAAGATTGGCCCAGACTCACCAAGATAGATTCCTCAATTATGTGAAGGAAATATGGCAACTATAACAAAATTAGGGCTCTGCCAGCATGGCATAAGGGGAAAAAGGCTCTTAGATAAGCAGCTGCAGTGCTTGCTACCATGGGATGTTCATGATTGATTAACTAGTCTACCACGGGCATAGGACAGAGATGCCGGTGTCCTGGCCTGTATTTGTTACACCTGGCGTGACCCTTTACAATCTACAAAAATGCTTTCTCATCTCTCTTCTCTACTGTTGGTCTAAACTACCCTTGATCTAAGCAGATCAAGGATTATCAATCATCCTTATTTGATAGTAGTGACACTGATGCCCAGAGAGGCAAATTGCCCCACACAGCCAGGAAGTGACAGAGCAGGGCTTCCAGACTACGGATCCAATGTCCCTTCTACCTTCTCATACTTTCCAACTCTTGTTACTGACTGAAAACCAGGTTCCTTTTCCACAGGCAGGAAAGAGCCACTAAAAGGGAACCTGGGAGGTTACCAAGGCTGGGCCTTGTCAGTGTTACAGTCTAGTCAAGACCTTGCCCTACAGGAAGGCTTTGTTTCTTCTTCTTTTTTAAAATAACAGCTGTATTAGGGTATAATTTAATAAATTGACCATACTGTACCATACCATAAAGGTTGCCATTTTAAAGTGTATGTTTTAGTGGGCTTTAGTATAGTCACAGAGTTGTGCATCCACCGCCATTAAAGCCTTCATTTCTTAGTAACCTTTGCCTCCAGAGTGGGTCGGTTGACAGAGGAAGAGCCTTATGATGGCTCCCTGAGGTCTCTGAGCTACTTGTTTTTCATGGGTAACAAATGCAGATTCCTGAAGGGGTTCTGAAGGCTCCTTGCATGAATGATGCCTGGCTGTGTAGGAGTGGGGCAGGTTAGGGAGAGTGTGGAACACACCCCCTCTAGTGGGGCCTCTGCTGGTTGCTTAGCTGCTGTCAAGAGCGGCTATGCTATGCTGGGTTGCCAGGTCTTCCGGTTACGCAAGAGAAGCTGGACATTTGGATCTTTCAGAGAACTTTCTGGATTTCTGGTGGTTGTCAACATATGGTTTTGTCTTTAAAAAGCACTGTGTGTGGTCCCTTGTATTATAGATTGGAGGTGACCTTAGACCTCTAGTTTGAGACCTCTTTTCTTTGACTGTGTCTCATTTAATCTATTTTCATTTTTTAACTCATCTCTTTCATCTACTTATTATTTCATATCACCAAGTGAGTGAGGTTTTCCTTGTGGGTCACAAGAGCCAGCCAAGTACCAGGTAAGCCCTTAGAAGTTCCATTAGCTGAACGTAATTGTGTTCTTAAATGTTAGGAGTAAACAGTCCCATGAGAGAGGGAGGGTTTGTGATGATCTGGTTCTCGTATTTGTCTTCAAACACTGTCACACTGTTTGGATGAGGTGGCTTGGTTTCTACCCTTGTTTAATAGTCAGCCACTGATGTTTTTGATGTTAACACTTCTATGTGGGCTTCAACAGCTGTCTCCCCAAACCCAGCTGCTCACACCATCCCCACCCATCTTATCTTGCACCCTAGCAGAGGAAAGAAATGATCGTATTTGACTGGGCAATGAAATGCTTTGCTATTTCACCTCTTTGTGGTTTTTACACTAACCCTGTGAAGTTGTCACTCCCATTTTATATGTGTAGAAACTGAGGCCCAGAGAGGTTCAGCAAATGCCCAAAGCCTCTCATCTGGCCACTTACAGAGTCAGTTTTGAATCCTGTCTGCTGACTTCAAAACCAATGTTCTGTTGACTTCTTTATGCTTTCTTGCCCTTATGATTGTACTTTTATCTGAGTGAAGCTGCCTGACGCTAAATCTTTAAGTTGAATTTTAGAGGTTAGCAAACCTCACTTCATCTCTGCCTTCCTAATATTTTCTATTTTTTAAAGCATGTTTGTATTAGGACTCTGAGTTGCAAGTGACAGAAACTCTTCTCAAAGTGGCTTAAGCGGAAAAAGGGAATTTATTGGATTATGTAACTGAAAAGACTAGGGATGCACTGCCTTCAGGCGTGGCTGAATCCTGGGGCGTCAGTGTCTTCAGTAATCTATGCCTGATGCTGGTTGCTTCTCCTCAGACTGGCTCACGCCCCTCATGGCGGCAGGAGGCCTTTGGCAGCTCCAGCAGCAGGAGAAAGGCCCTTTCTCGATCCTTGTACTCATAGTCCCTGAGCCAACCTCCTGTGTCCACTCTGGTTTATGACTTACCTCTAAACCTTTGTTCGTAGTCAGGAGGAAACCATACTCTGGTAAATGAGTCAAGTCGTCACTCGTGGAACTGAGGGGGAGGCCAGCTCCCTAAACCTCATGCACTGACAGTGGGGGAGGGCTGGTTCCCCAAGGTCAGCGTGTAGCTTCTACAAAAGCAAAGGAATGAAGATTGGAAGGGCAGTTGCCTGCTTTTGTATTTAAAACAGCAGATATTTTAATGTTCATTAAGTGTGCTTAAGACCACAAAACACTATGGATAAGAATCGGGCTTTCCAAGAAAAAAGGGCCAAATACAGAATTTTAATAGCCCTTCAAAAACAGGTAATATGTTATAAGCAATTCACATATACTCTTAAAAAAATAAAAGGACCATTGGGACATTTGCCAAACCCATACCTTTCATAATAGAAAAGAAAGGGCAAGCTTTATTTTCCCATGCGTAACTAATATGTGTACAATACAGATTTCCTAGGGTCTTAACACAGCTTCCTAGCAGAGCAGTGCTTCATTTCTCTGGCATCATAAAGGAGTGAGGTTTTGCGGATGAGTGGATTTTACAGATATGTTTTGTGCTTTTAAGATTTAAATCTGTAAAAGGTGTATTTCGTAAAACACTTCTTTGTACCCACAGAAGATGCTGATACATGAACATAAATAAACGTTTTCTAAGCCATTTTGCTCCACGCTTCCAGAAGTTAGGGTATATGTCAGTACGTATGAGAATCCACAGAATAAACGTGACCCTTCTTTGCTGGACATGATTTAGTAGTGGTGGAGATCGGGGGGATGACAATACTTATATGAAAATAACTGTGAGTACGTTATGGAATACAAGGCTAAATTCTTAGGAGTTTTTCAGAAGAAACCTGACTTGATTCAGTTGCTAGCTGGAGTCCATCTTCCCTCCCTACCTATCCATTTCTCCCAGGCATGTCCATGTGCCTTTAGGGAGAAGTAGACCTCTAATGCATTCAGAGGCTACTTAGGCTCTTTGCCTCTTCATCAGTACCTCTAAGCTGCTTTTTGCTTCTTCAGTGTGTATTGTCTTGAGCTGTTCTTCATCATTGCTTGGTCTCAGGAATAACTGAACATTGCCAGGAGAGACCAGACAGTCAAGCTTTTAAAAATGAATAACATTGAAATTCACACATATACCTAAATTCATAGACTTGGCAAGACCGGAGTACTGTTATTTTTCTATAAAATAAATCCAAGTGCTATGGGACTTGTTCAGTGTGGACCCATACTGGGAAGAGATTGGTGAAGGCTTTGGGACTCTGACCACCAGTGCCCTGGCTGTTCATGACTATTCAAAACTCATAGTTTTTATCATGAAGCTGAATAATTGTTGCTCCCCAGTGAGGCCTGCCTCTGTCATATTTGATGACAATCCAAAAGTACAATTGTTATTTCTCTTGGATGGTAGTTTTTTAGACTTTATTTAGTTCAGAAACCTTTTTTGTTTTACTTTTTATTTTGAAATAATTTTAGATTTACCCCAAAAAAGTTGCAAAAATAATCCTTTGTACCCTTCACCCAGCTTTCCCGAATGTTAACATCTTTCACAACCATAGTACACTTATCTAGACCATGAAACAGTATAAACCAATCTATAGACCTTATTTGAACCTTGCCCACTAATGTCCTTTTTTCTGTTTCCAGATCCCACATTACATTTAGCTGTCACATCTCCTTAGTCTCCTCCAATCTGTGGCGTTTCCTCAGTCTTTTTGTTTTTCGTGACCTTGACACTTTTGAAAAGAATAGCCAATTATTTTGTAGAATGTCCCCCAGTTTGGGTTTGTCTGATGTTTTCTCATGATTAGTTTGATGCATTTGAGCAAAAGTACCACAGAAGTGACATGTGCTTTTCTTGGGGCATCGTATCAGAGGTACAGGATGTCTTATTACCAGTGATGTTAAGATCATGTAGGCCAGGTTCCTCTAGGGTAAATTACTATTTTCCCCTTTGCAATTAATGAGTCTCTTGTAGGGAAATACTTTGAGACTATGTGAATGTCCAGTTTGGGACATTTTTCTTCAAGGGATGTTTTATGTGAAAGTCTAGCATAGAAAACAGGTAGAAGTGACCTGTTTTTAATGAAATGGACATGGGATGGGGGCAGCAGCCCAGGAGCCTCTTCCGCTCTGCCTCCCAAACACTACCCCTGAGCCCACTCTGTTGAACCCCTAAGCATCTCTGGCTGCTCTTTGAAAATCATGGCTCTGGTTTTGGCTTTTACAATATGTACACATTGTATAAGCCCCTGCACTCAAAATATTCTGCAAGATGGTATTCTTTCAAATTGAAATTAGCCAAGTTATATTGAACTTAACATGAAGTATCAGCAAACATATATGTAGCACCTCTGTGTACCAGTCACTGTTCTAAATCTAGGGAATAGAAAAATCATAAAACACAGTCCCTACCCATTAATCGTGCATCTTTTCTTTCAGAACAGAGAGGACTTTATAATCTAGACCCAAGAAAGAACTGTGAAAGGAGGAAACAAACACACAAAAAATAGGTTTTTTGGTGAGGGAAAGATACTTGAGGATTCGGGGTTTGTGTTTTGAGTGAGTGCAGAGGCCACTGTGACCTAACTAGCCATCAGACCTTGGTCATAAGCAGTACTTTCCCCCTGAGAAGCATATATACTTTAGTGGGGAAAAAAAAAAAAAAAAGAGAAAGAGAGACAGTTCTAACCACTCCTGCCCAAAAAAGAGCCACTGTTTGGTCTTTTGATTCTTTTTCCCATATTTGAAAGACTCCAAATTCTCGTCCTTCATGGATGAGGTGTTTTAGCTGTCCATAATTACATTATTATTCCAGACACTGTCGGAACGCTTCTTGCTGAGGAGGGAGGATTAAGCCGAGGAGGCTGGAGTGAGCATGTAGCCTGTCAGCTGCCCCTCGCCTGGCAAAGGAGATTATGCCTCCGAAACGGAGGTTTCTGACTGAGCCTTTGTTACTTAATTAGTCTCCTGTCTCTTTTCCCTTCGTGACAGTGGCAGGATCCAGGACGCACCCCCTTTTAGACGAATGCAAATGCCTCTAACGAAGTTTTCTAATCGTTCCTTTTCAACAAATCTGAAAATTGTCAAAACCACTCTAGTCACTGGGAATTCAAGGGTGGAAAATAAGTTTTAAAGGCATATGTGTCTCAAGGGAGGAAAGTAGCAAATACCATCTCTTTAAATTCTGTTTAACATGAAGCCTTTATTGACTGCTGTTGATGGTTCTGCACGGTTCAGTGCTCTTTTGAGTGAATACTTAGCTTCTTCACCAAGTCAGTGCGGCCTTGTGGATCTGTAAATTTAGATGCTGATCACCACCAGAAGTCAATGTAAAAAAAAGGTTACAGTTTAATTAAGTGGTAATAGATCTTATGCAGTATCAGGTTAAAGGGAATGTATAAATACTGCTTTATGAACCAGCTTCTGCAGAAAATAGACACCGGTTGCTCTCTCCCCTCTCTGTCTCATAGGATGAGTTACGGGATGGCCCTATTAACTGCACTGGAATGTGAGGTGGGGTGGAGGGGGTGACCCATTATTAAGCAGCCGCATCCAGCCAATCAGCCTTAACGAATTTGACTTCAGAGGTCAGTAAAGATTCCCGACACTGTTAATTTTATTTTATGAGGCACCATTGAAACACACCAACTCATGCCTTGTCTTTGGTTTTTGATGGAAAAAAGGAAGAGATGAAGTTTTGAAGGGTCCTAATAGATTTGCCCTAAAGAGCAAGCATTAGTTCAACCTGTGCATGTCACAAGTTGGGGACCTGGGAAACGAAGGCCCAGAAGGAGAAGGACCTGGCTCTTGGCGCTGTCCGGCAGCGTCACATGCTGCTGGTGCAGTCAAAGACCTCAGGGAGTTTACTCAGAACCTAAAATCCCTGACCTCTGGGCTCTTCAGGAGTTGAGGCCCTTGGGCACCGGAGTTCGCCCATTCCTCAGCTCTGTGTTCAGTGCCTAGGGAAAAAGTGTTCTGTTGCCCTTCTCCCACAGGCCAAGTAGGGCCCTGGCAAGAGTTTTATTCTTCCAACGTGAGACATGTGGCTTCCTCCACCTTGGTAGACCAGAAAGCCCTGGACTCAGAGTCATGCCCTCTGTGAACAACACCTGAGGCAAATCACAAGCCCAGGTTAGGGGCCCTGCGTGGACTCTGCGGTTCCCTCAGCTTAGCAGTGTTCACATTTTGTTGTTGCTTATTTAATTGTTTGTCTCTCCTGCACAATTGAAAGCTCAGGATGGGAGATTACCCCCTACCTGGCTCGCTGTGGTGCCCCCAGTGCCCGACATGGCACCTGGCACGTGGTGGACCCCTCGTGATTATTGTTCAAGAATGAATGAGGTCACCCCAGATCTGTGAGCCTGCATCTGCAAAATGGGGATAACTTGACCCCCTTCTACCCTCTACGGGGACAAGTAAGATAACATACCTGGAAGAGCCAAGACATGCTACAGAAATGTGAAGAGATAGTTCATGTGAGTTACTGGTGGTAGTGTGACAGCACAGGCTGTAGCTGGATTGCATTTAGCTCCTAGAGATGAAAGACACCTCACATGTGTTCTTCTCCTCCCACCGTATAGATTAGGGAGGGCCCCAGACAGGTTGATTTACCTGCCTGCATCGTGCAGGGATTCCGAAGCTAAGCCAAGACCTGGTCCCAGGTTCCCTGATTCCTTCCCCTCAGCTCAGTGCTCCAAGTCTTCACTCCTGCTGGAGAAGCTGTGGAGTATTTAATTGGCTAGTCTGTGATGTGCAGCATGTCAGAGCTCATTACTGTGGTGGGGCTTGTGGGTGTCCCTCTCTAGAGCCAGCCCCTGTTGTGGTTCAGCAGCCCCAGTTAACTTCAAAACTCGAGGCAGCCCAGCTGTGCAGGTGTCCCAGATCCCCCAGGGCCCCGAAGATGCGCCGTCCTCCACCTCAGCCTGACTTGCTGCCCTTTCCTTGAGCTCCTTGTTGATGCCGAACAGAAACATTTCCCAGTTAAGAGGCATCAGATCATTCTGCTTGGCACTGAGCTGGGCTCCCAGCCAGAAGTCTTAACAGGCTGGGGTGGTTACCTCCCCGAAGGCTGCATGCTCAGCGCCCCAGGCTGTCAGTGCAATGGGTAAGAGACAGGTGCAGTGGGATCCACCAGAATCAGGGATGAAGGCCTTCTCTGGACTAGGCTCTGTTTTTATTCTTTTATTTTAGTGTTAACACTGGGAAAGGCAAAAGGAGGTTGGGGAATTGGCCCAGATTCAAGAAAATGAAAATGACATGGGAAGTAAATACGATGCAAAACCGTGATTCTATCTTGGTTTGAGAAAAAGATACCTATACAAGCGGTTTGGAGACAGACAATGGCAAGTGTTGGTGAGGATGTAGAGAAATTAGAACTTTTATTCAATGCTGGTGAGACTAAAATGGTACAGCTGCTTTGGAAAGTAGTCTGCAGTTCCTCCAAAAGTTAAACATAGAGTTACCATATGACCCGGCAATTCCTCTCCCAGATATATACCTAAAAGAAATGAAACATATGTTCACACAAAAACTTGTACATGAATGTTCATAGCAGCATTATTCATAGTAGACAAAAGGTGGAAACAACTCACATGCCTGTCAAATTATGAATGGATGTACAAAATTTGGTGTGTCCTTACTATGGAATATTACTCGGCTGTAAAAAGGAATGAACTACTGAGCCATGCTACACCTTTATGCTAACTGAAAGAAGTCAGACACAAAAGGCCACTTATTATATGAGTCCATGTATATAAAATGTCCAGAATAGGCAAGTCCATAGAGATGGGACATAGATTAGTGGTCTAAGGGCCGATAGGGAGGGAGAGATAGAGAGGGACCGATAACGGTACAGAGTTTCTTTTTGGGGTGATGAAAATGATCTAGAATTAGATAGTGGTAAAGATGGCACAACTTTGTGAGAATATTAAAACCCACTGAACTGTACACTTTAAAAGTGTGAATTTTCTGTTATATGAATTATGTGTCTGTAAAAAATAAATTAAAAGAAATTGGGGGACAATGGGGAAATTTGAATGTAGAGTGTATGTGAGACCATAGTTTATATCAGTGTGGCGGTGGAACTGTGGTTATGTGAGAATATTCTTTTGCTTGAGAGATTGCATGCTGAAGTACTTAGTGGTCAAGTGTCGTGACATCTGCAGTTTACTTTCACATAATTCAGCAAAAAATGCGTAAATGGTTGGTGAGCAAATGTGGTAAAATATTAATAATTGGTAAACATAAGTGAAGGGTGTACTGGTGTTCTTTTTACTAATTCTTACAACTTTTCTGTTGACATTGTTCAAATGAATAGGTTGACAATATTTTTAAAAGGAAGGGAGGTGGAAATGTTAGGATTCTAAGGGACAGAGGTAAGTCAGAAGGCCTTTGGGCTGTCCCCCTTGACCCTTTAGTCTCTGTCTAGGATGAGGCTAAACAAACACTTGTCTCAGCCTTCCTCGGGGGAAATGAATTCCATTTCTGAGCAGTACAGACCCCCACTCGGCTGTTCGTAGGGACACTTAGCCAAATGCTACGGGCCCACGTGTTGACTGTGAAAAGAAGAGGCTTTCTTCTGCCCTCCGGTGGGCCGGAGAGACGGCCAAGGGGGCCTCTGCTCACAGCTCCCTCCCTGACCTCATTCCGAAGTGAAGCAGAGTTTCTTCTCTCTCTCCATGGGAGATGCTAAATCACCAGCAAGCATTATTTCTCGAGAGAAGGAGTTCTCAGTGAGTTTTCTAAACCTGACATGTTCTTCCCTCGTTGGCAATACTTAAATTTAGGGAACGATATACGAAATCTTGTCAAGTCTTTTGTTTCTTGTCCCAGTCCCCCAAGTATGAAAACAATCAGCAGGGTCTCAGGCAGTCTTTAGATTCATCCCTTCCAGAACAAATGGTAAAACCAGTCATCGAGAACGTCAGACCTGGCAGGGACCTTGGAGCTGCCTCGTTTTCCTGATGCCTCCAAGGCCTTCCCCAAGCAAAACCCACCACCCTCACACCTCGTGCCCATCCAGCAAATATAGTCAAGAGCGCTTGCAAAAAAGAGCCTTTAAACCAACAACTGCTTTTACAGTGTGCAAGCTGATTTTTCAACGTGCAGATTTGCTATGAATTTATAGAGTGTTTTGATTCTAAATTCACAATGTGCATCTTTAATGGCTCCAAGTTGGGATAATTTCATGCTGTTTATATCCTAGCAGCAATGGTTTATGTATATTTCCCAAGTTATTACCCTCCTAGGAGAAGAGTGAACAACCTCCTTTTACAAAAGACGGTCTCATATGTCCTGGTTTGGTGCATCTCTCTTCAAAGACCATTTTGCATTGAGATGTGAGGAAAGCATGACAGCTGTTTGAGGCACCCACCCCACTTTGCACGCAGGTGGGTTTGTGGGTTTCCTGGACCCTCGTACTCAGCTCCCAGATGGCCCTGCATTTGAGAATCACCAATAAGGCACTTTGAAGTCCCCTGGAGTTTACCTCTTGAGAAATTTTTCAACCTTATTTCTGGAAAAAAAAAAAAAATGTTGCCCACCTCCCTCCATTCCCATCAGGGAAGAACTTTGTTATTGTGCAACAAGAACCTTAAAAAAATGATCTGGGAATTTTCCTTTTGGGAGTCCAGCCTGAGGAGGTAATCAGAAATGTGAGATGTAGAGGATGTTTATTGAAACTGAAAATAGTTTTTTGTTGTAGTAAAATACATATAACATGAGAAAATTTTAATAGTAGAAAATTGGAAGCAATTAAACGTCCAGCAGCAAGGGATATGATTCATCCATGTATTAGAATATAATGTACCCTTTGAAAACACTTTCAAAGAACTTTTAATAACAGGACATTTCTCTTGACACAATGATAGGTGAAGAAAGCAGGTTCCAGACCTCCAATTAGGTCTTCAGATTTCAGACACATGCATTGAAACAAGATAAAAAGGGTATCCACAAAATTATTAACGGTGGTTCTTATTGGCTGGTGGGATTATGAAGGATTTTTTTAATTAATTTTTTTAAATTTTGAGATAATTGTAGATTTCACAGGCAGCTGTAAAAATATTTCAAAGAGATCTGGTATACCCTTTACTGAGTTTCCTATAGGGGGTTTAAATTTTTTTGTGTGTGTACTTTTCTCTTTTTCAAATAATCTACAGTCAAAAAACAAACACAAAAAATCTACAAGCAGGGAACATAAATTTAAGGACTATCATTTTAAAAAACAACAACAACAACGTATTCATCCGTCTGAAGAACCTTGCTCCAAGTTGTAATCAATGTCCCCTTTGCTTGTATCCCCACAGCCCTTTGCCTGGCCTTTCGGTCCACTGTAGATATCGACACCCACTAACATTGTAGTTAATTGGATCTTTGCCTGTGTATGGGCTTCCATACAGTGAGTTTACGTTGGAGAAACAAGGCATGCCTTCCAGAAGCATCAGGTTTACTCACACTCTTTGGAGAAGAGAGGACAGAAACACAATAATCTTATATTAAAATAAAGTTAAAATAAGACATCCATATTATAGAGTGGAAAGTAAGGTTTGAGACGCAAGATGAATATTTAAGACAAAGTCAAGTCGCTGTTTGGGAAGCACAGCTAGTAGCTGTTGAGGAAATGCTTCTTGAATTGAACTGTGCCGTCTGCTCCTTCAGCTGGCTTCTTGGGGGTATGTCAGGGAACACACAGCACTGTAAGAAATCACTGGGGAAGAGAAAGATTGGAGCCACTATCCTTAACTATAAAAAAAACTCTTTAGATTTTCTCTCTGCCCTAGGGCCACGTCTTGCTGGAGCGCACACTACCAGGGAGTCAGGGGCCTGGGCTTGGATTTTTGACCCCTGCATTGACCTCGGTGGGAGCCTGGCAGGACATCACGTCTCTGGGCCTCCTTCTCCTCGCCAGCAGAATGAGCTGTTCAGACCATTGCTCAGGGCCCTCTAACTCTAAGATGCTAAGGTCAGTCAGCCTGTAGCATGTGACTTTCCCAGGCTTCCCAAACTCCTTCCACCTAATTGAAAGTGCACAATGAACCTGCAAGGACTTTAGCATCCTCAGAAGTTAGTCTTCATTGATTTGAGTATTTCTCTACCTCTTTGGTGAACCTTCCTGTCAACACTTCTCTTTTGTCATTAGAAAAAAAAAAAGGCTCATGAGAAGGAAGGTTGTAGACACGAACTAAGAGAATATCCCTCTTGTTTTCCCCCTTTTCGTTCCCCTAAAGGTTATCTTGGGGATGTCAAAAGCAATTTTTATAGGCAGGTTGGTCTTTTACAAGAGATGTGTTTACAAAGCATGAAATTAACATTTTTGCACAGAGCCAAATAATTGCTTATAACATGGTGACTTTTGTAGTAAGTTTGCAGCTTGAGCAGTTATTAGTAAGGTCAAATGGTACATGCAATAATGCAATTAGCAGACCTCATCACCAAAGCGAAGTTAACCAAGCACCTTGTGAGGGAACAGGTTTCTCCTGAGGAGTTTGCCCATGAGGTCATTTCAGATGTTGGGAACAGTACAGTCCATTCACACTGCAGTCCACCGAACACTATAGTGTTACAGGGCCACCCCACTCCTGGAGCTTCAGACTCCTACGAGCCTGCATACAAGCCTACACTCCCAGAGGGGCTGAAAAGGCTGACCAAGCAAGGTCCAAGCACTTTACTGCTTACGAGAGGGTTGGTTTCACTTAAACATCACATTGGAATTAGGGAGTACCAGATGACAGCATCTCTGGGGAAGAGATGATAGAGCAGACAAGTTCGGCCAATAGCTTGCATATTCCAGTAGCAATTCCATTCAGGAAAATCTACTCAAGGAAGCATGTTGATGTGTGATTTTGGACGTGCATTCTTACTGGTAATGTTAGGTGATATAACAGATCAACCCTGAAACATCAGTGTCGTAACCGCACAGAGATTTATTTCTCACTCACAAGTTATACTCCAGCCTTGGTCTCAAGAGCGTCCAGAAGAGAGAGGGAAGTCGGGGGGAGGTGGAATTATTGAGAGGCTCTCAGGGAACTTGGCTAAAATTCATTTGGGAAAATATAAAGAATCTGAGGTGCTCTCATCTTTTTGTGGCTCAGATCCAGGCATGTGGAGAGAAGAAAACTCTCTCTTCCTCTGTGTCCACCCCACTGGCAGAGTTTGTACTCTAAAACAAAGGGAGCAAATAACTGTTGGAGATGTCCTCTACTGCCTGGATGGGGATCAACTTGCACAAAGCAAAGAGTACAAGCCTTGGGGACCTACACACCTGGGTTTACCACTTGCTACATCTTTGGCTTTGGGCAAGTTACTAAACCCTTGTAAAATCCTGGCTACTGTCTGCAACTTGCAGATCATACTTGCACCCACCTGCTAGGGTTGTTTTGAGGATAAAATGAGGTAATGCATTGAGAGGGAATCATTCCAGAGACTAGCACATAGTATGCAGCCATCATCCATCCACTCATTCTGTTTATCCCACTAACATTTATTGAGCACCTCTGTATGTCTGCTGCTGTGCTAGGTGTTAGCAAGCCAGGTGTACAGTGAGCTCCTGCCCTCATGGAGCTTATAGCCCAGGCACAGATATGCATGAATTAAATAATCACCCTAAATGAAGGTTTCCTTACTAACTTATTGCTCTGAAGGATAGGACCGTGCGGTGTTTGCCAGAAACCTAGGCTGAGAAGTCAGGGAAGACTTCCTAGACAAAATGGCATCTGAGCTGAAATGTGAAGTTTGTTTGGTGGAGCAGGAACAGGGTGTGACAGGTGTCCTGGAGGAAATAGCACATGCAAAGGTCTCATGGTAGGAAAAATGGGGAGGTACCTTCGAGGAACTTAGGAAAGTGACTGGATCTCTGAGACCCAGGGAAGCATGTGGAGGAGGGACTGGAGAGGTGGGCAGAGGCCAGGCTGTGTAGAACCTCATACGGCTGTTAAGGAGTTTGGTTTCATCTTAAGAGGCGTGGGAAGCCACTGAAGGTTTTTAAGCAGGGGCTTAAAAACTATTAAACTCAATAAATGTTAGCTATTATTGTTCCTTTCTGGGAACTTTTATCCTACGTCCCAACAATGTTAGCTCTCTTACAGGATTCTGTGAATACATAATTTTAAAAAGCCAACAAGCCTATCGATCTGTTTGGCGGTCTGAGAGCAGGATCTGTAATATGCCAGAGCCACTTGGTCCATTAGGATGTGCTTCCTCCTCTAGGTGGGATTGAAAGGGCACTAAAAGCAGCCAGCATCCAGGACAGAAATGTGACACTGTGAGAACTGGAGCAAGGCCAAGCTGGATGTGGCCAGGACCAGCAGACTCTACAGGCTGAACCGGGTAGGCTTCCACAGCCCGCGCCAGGCCGCCTCCAGCCCCGTGACAGTGGTGGATGCAGGCTGGTGGGAGGACACCGGTACCAGGGAGAGAGGCTGGCAAGGTGAAAGCAAACACGACGTCTGCCTTAGAGAGTCTGGGAGGGAGCTCAGGGCTGGACTGGCAGAGGGCAGGGGGAACTGGGCTCTGGGTCAGAAGACCCAAGGGAGACAACCCAGATGAAGATGGGCCCTTGTCTGAAGGAAGAAGAAGTCTGGGCTCTGAAACTAGTGTACGAAGTCCAAGTACCTGACCAACATGAGGATGCTGAGTCCCCAGATCTGGAGCCCAGCAATCCTCCTCTTTCTCCTTCCAGGGGCAGATTGATCCCCAAATCCAGGTGTCCTGGCTGAGACTCCTGGTGGGGATCAAGTGATCCCAACTCTCAGAACATATTTGACACTTTATCTGGGGGGTCTTGTCGTTTATCTGGTTCAAAACTGGAGCCCCCAGAAGCTCTGCTGCCTAGTAAAACTTGTGTTTCATGTCTTTTGGCCTTTATCCACTCATCTATTTCCTGTGGTGAATCCTGAAGTTGGAACAGGACAGTTTGTATTCCTCATGCCAGACTTTTATCTAGCTCCGGTCTAGTTGTGGGACTGGATAACCAGTTATAGAGTTACCTGAACTCAGCATCATTCTGCTGAAGAACAAGGGAAGGGCCAGACTGGAGGATGACTCAGCAGGCTTTTTACAGATAAGAAGTGGATGGGCAGAGCAACTTCTGCACTGGTTTCGTGGGTGACCCAGCTCAGAAGATGGTGAGGACTGCTTCCACACATGTGGCCCTTCATAGTCACAAAATGCTTTCGTGTCCGTGGTCTCCTTTGAGCCTCCTTATGCTGATGGAGTAGCGTGGGCGGCTGTTACCCTCCCTGCTTTACAGGTGAAGAAACTGAGGCCTCATCATTAAGGGTCCCATGTGAAATCACAGCTCCTGCATCAAGAAGTGACCAGTTGGGATTAAGCTTCTGGGAGGAGCTTGTTGTTGCTCACTCTGTGTCTTAAAAAAGAAGAGAGAGAGAGAGGAGAGAGAGAAAGTGGACTTGATTGGAGAAACAGTAGCCTGGACAAATGTTTAAATCCTGTAAATGAGGGCGGGGCTGTATGTAACGTAGATAGTACTTCGTGTGGGGTTAACGATGGAGTCATGGGTTTCTTTGGATAATTTTGCTACATTCAGGCTTTCCAAGTCCAAGGGCATGTATGGGTGTGTCTGTCTGTCTGTCTTGTGTCTATGTCTGTCTGGCGAGGAAGCTCAAGTTAATCCATCTATAAACTTTGCATTCTTTGAGCCCTGATATATTTCAGACACTGACCCCATAAGTGCCACATGTCCAGTCATCTGTGACTCCTTTAGGAAACTAAAACCCACACCAAGAGAGGGAAGGAAGAGTTGAAAGCCAGAGATGCAGGTAGGGTCCACGGCACATTCAGGTCAGCCGACAGAGCGTGTTCTTAGAAAACCAGCCCTCTGTGGGGTGAAGACAGAGAGACTGCCCCACCCACTCTGCCTCCTTCTCGTGTAATTTTTAAAAGTATGAGAAATGAAATGGGGACCTTCCCATCTGAGACAGCTATTTTCTCAGGTCTCACGCCTTTCTTTTCTTTTTCTTTTTTTTTTTGAATTTTTGAATTTTATTTCATTCATTTTTTTATACAGCAGGTTCTTATTAGTCATCCATTTTTTACACATCAGTGTATACATGTCAATCCTACTCTCCCAATTCATCCCACCACCACCACCCCTGCCACTTTCCCCCCTTGGTGTCCAAACGTTTCTTCTCTACATCTGTGTCTCTGTTTCTGCCCTCCAAACCGGTTCATCTGTACTATTTTTCTAGGTTCCACATATATGTCACGCCTTCCTTTTGAATAGCCCGAATATACATCTTATAATTATGCCCTGCCTGGCAGCGTGTTTCTGCCTTCTGAGTGATAGCTGAAATTTCTTGGCAAGTGAATGCCGTCCACAGCCAGCCTCTCTTTTCCCACCCTGGTTCCCAGTGGCCCCTCTGTGGCCGTCTTCCCATCCACACTGGCCTCCAGGGCTGCCTGCCCCACAGTACTTCAGTCATTTCATCAAGAAGGGTCTCCCAACCTCCTTGTTTATCCCAGGGGCACAGGGAGGGCTGAGCCCCACTCCAGAGGGAGCCATACCAATCTGATTAATGAAGGTAAATAGGGGCGTGATCGGCAGTGGCTTAAGCTCCAGATGGGTAACTAGGCAACAGCAAGGGTCTGCACCTCCACTGGCAAGTCAAGTGGGATCAGTTTCTTCACAGGTCCATGGACTTCTCTCATGCTCAGAGTCCACTTCAGGAGCCTTGAGAAGGAGCTAGGCTGTTGGATAACAGGGAGAGGGGAATTGCTGGTAGTCTGCCAGAGTTGCCGTGGGTGTTGTATCCCCTTCAGGAACATGATGTGGGCAGTGTATTGGGCAGACGTGATGTCAGAGGCCTCAGGGTCAAAGGCAACTCCCAGCTTTAGGAACTTGAAGAAGTCCCTCCTGAGCTTTGGGTTAGCCAGCTCCGTGTCCCTATCCCAGCTGCCACTTCCTAATTAGTTTCCTCATGTGTAAAATGGGATGATGATAATAGTGTCACCTTCCAGGCTTGTTGTGAAAATAAGACTTGTAAATTGCCTAGCATAGCCTGGCACATAGGAAGCCCAATAAACATTGGCCCTCTGGGTCTTCTCTAGGAGAGAAAGAGGCTCTGAGTGCTCTGTCTTCCAATACACTCTTTACTATCGGGAAGGAAATGGGCTCAGCTTGGAGATGAGTCCAGGATGGGAGGCAGATAGGAAAGGGGGCCACAGATGGGCATTGCCAGGGGAAACACTGAGGCACAGGAAGCAGATAGGAAGGTTGGGAAATGTGGGCGCCTGCCTGAGGGCCAGGAGACCAGTGGAGAGGTCCGCAGTGTACCCAGATAGGCAGTGAGGCTCTTGACAGAACTCTTGAGGCTGAGGATATGGAGATGTTGCCCCTTTTAGGACTTCCATTCAAGCCTGAGTTCCAGTCCAGTAGCCCCAACGGCTTGCTGAACATGCACTTTTTTAGGCTTGAACACTGGCCAGTTGAAAACGTGATTCTGGTTATTTCTCCATCATGTGAAACAAAGACCGTGGGGAAATAGTCACAAGAAAAAGACATGAAATTTTCCTGTTCAGTGAATGAGGGCAGAAGATGCATAATGTATGGTTTCTGAAGCTGCAGGTGGTTTAGGGAGAGAGTTTGCAATTTGGGGAAACATTTAATACTTTTGCAAGTTACAAAGGAACAGAGAAATGCCAGGAGCTTAATGTCCAGGATAGCCCTGGATGAATACTCTCAGACAAGCCAACCTCAGCGGCTCAGTTTCCTTATTAAAAATTCTGGAAGGGAGAGGGCAGACAGCAGAAGCAAGAAGAACTACAATCCTGCAGCCTGTGGAACAAAAACCACATTCACAGAAAGATAGAAAAGATGAAAAGGCAGAGGGCTATGTACCAGATGACGGAACAAGATAAAACCCCAGAAAAACAACTAAACAAAGTGGAGATAGGGAACCTTCCAGAAAAAGAAGTCAGAATAATGATAGTGAAGATGATCCAGGACCTCGGAAAAAGAATGGAGGCAAAGATTGAGAAGATGCAAGAAATGTTTAACAAAGATCTAGAAGAACTAAAGAACAAACAGAGGTGAACAACACAATAACTGAAATGAAAACTACACTAGAAGGAATCAATAGCAGAATAACTGAGGCAGAAGAACGGATAAGTGACCCGGAACACAGAATGGTGGAATTCACTGCTGCGGAACAGAGTAAAGAAAAAAGAATGAAAAGAAATGAAGACAGCCTAAGAGACCTCTGGGACAACATTAAATGCAACAACATTCGCATTATAGGGGTCCCAGAAGGAGAAGAGAGAAAGTACCTGAAAAAATATTTGAAGAGATTATAGTCGAAAACTTCCCTAACGTGGGAAAGGAAATAGCCACCTAAGTCCAGGAACCACAGAGAGTCCCATACAGGATAAACCCAAGGAGAAATGCGCCGAGACACATAGTAATCAAATTGGCAAAAATTAAAGACAAAGAAGAATTATTGAAAGCAACAAGGGAAAAATGACAAATAACATACAAGGGAACTCCCATAAGGTTAACAGCTGATTTCTCAGCAGAAACTCTATAAGCCAGAAGGGAGTGGCATGATATACTTAAAGTGATGAAAGGGAAGACCCTACAACCAAGATTACTCTACCCATCAAGGATCTCATTCAGATTCGATGGAGAAATCAAAAGCTTTACAGACAAGCAAAAGCTAAGAGAATTCAGCACCACCAAACCAGCTTTACAACAAATGCTAAAGGAACTTCTCTAAGTGGGAAACACAAGAGAAGAAAAGGACCTACAAAAACAAACCCAAAACAATTAAGAAAATGGTCATAGGAACGTACATATTGATAATTAGCTTAAATGTGAATGGATTAAATGCTCCAACCAAAAGACACAGGCTTGCTGAATGGATACAAACAAGACCCATATATATGATGTCTACAAGAGATCCACTTCAGGCCTACGGACATATTCAGACCTAAAGTGAGAGGATGGAAAAAGATATTCCATGCAAGTGGAAACCAAAAGAAAGATGGAGTAGCAATACTCATATCAGATAAAAGAGACTTTAAAATAAAGAATGTTACAAGAGACAAGGAAGGACACTACATAAAGATCAAGGGATCAATCCAAGGAGAAGATATAACAATTATAAATATATACGCACCCAACATAGGAGCACCTCAATACATAAGGCAACTGCTAACAGCTATAAAAGAGGAAATCGACAGTAACAAAATAATAGTAGGGGACCTTAACACCTCACTTGCACCAGTGGACAGATCATCCAAACAGATAATTGACAAGGATACACAAGCTATAAATGACACAATAGACCAGATAGATTTAATTGATATTTATAGGACATTCCATCCCAAAACAGCAGATTACACTTTCTTCTCAAGTGCGCACAGAACATTCTCCAGGATAGATCACATCTTGGATCACAAATCAAGCCTCAGTAAATTTAAGAAAATTGAAGTCATACCAAGCATCTTTTCTGACCACAATGCTATGAGATTTGAAATCAGTTACAGGGAAAAAAACATAAAAAACACAAACACGAGGAGGCTGAACAACACGTTACGAAATAACCAAGAGATCACTGAAGAAATCAAAGAGGAAATCAAAAAATACCTAGAGACAAATAACAATGAAAACATGACGATCCAAAACCTATGGGATGCAGCAAAAGCAGTTCTAAGAGGGAAGTTTATAGCTATACAGGCCTACCTGAAGAAACAAGAAAAATCTCAAATACACAATCTAACCTTACACCTAAAGGAACTGGAGAAAGAAGAATAAGCAAAACCCAAAGTTAGGGCTTCCCTGGTGGCGCAGTGGTTGGGAGTCTGCCTGCCGATGCAGTGGACATGGGTTCGTGCCCTGGTCTGGGAAGATCCCACGTGCCGCGGAGCGGCTAGTCCCGTAAGCCATGGCCGCTGGGCCTGCGCGTCTGGAGCAATGGGAGAGGCCACAACAGTGAGAGGCCCGCGTACCATAAAAAAACAAAAACAAAACCCAAAGTTAGCAGAAGGAAAGAAATCATAAAGATTGGAGCAGAAATAAATGAAATAGAAACAAAGAAAACAATAGCAAAGATCAATAAAACTAAAAGCTGGTTCTTTGAGAAGATAAACAAAATTGATAAACCATTAGCCAGACTCATCAAGCAAAAGAGGGAGAGGACTCATATCAGTAAAATTAGAAATGAAAAAGAAGAAGTTACAACAGACACCGCAGAAATACAAAGCATCCTAAGAGACTACTACAAGCAACTCTATGCCAATAAAATGGGCAACCTGGAAGAAATGGACAAATTCTTAGAAAGGTATAACCTTCCAAGACTGAACCAAGAAGAAATAGAAAATATGAACAGACAAATCTCAACTAATGAAATTGGAACTCTGATTAAAAATCTTCCAACAAACAAAAATCCAGGACCAGATGGCTTCACAGGTGAATTCTATCAAACATTTAGAGAAGAGCTAAAATCCATCCTTCTCAAACTCTTCCAAAAAATTGCAGAGGAAGGAACACTCCCAAACTCACTCTATGAGGCCACCCTCACTCTGATGCCAAAACCAGACAAAGACACTACAAAACAAGAAAATTACAGACCAATATCACTGATGAATATAGATGCAAAAATCCTCAACAAAATACTAGCAAACAGAATCCAACAACACATTAAAAGGATCATACACCATGATCAAGTGGGATTTAGCCCAGGGATGCAAGGATTCTTCAATATACGCAAATCAATCAGTGTGATACACCATATTAACAAGTTAAAGAATAAAAACCATATGATCATCTCAATAGATGCAGAAAAAAGCTTTTGACAAAATTCAACACCCATTTATGATAAAAAAAACTCTCCAGAAAATGGGCATAGAGGGAACCTACCTCAACATAATAAAGACCATATATGACAAACCCACAGCAAACATCATTCTCAATGGTGAAAAACTGAAAGCATTTCCTCTAAGATCAGGAGCAAGACAAGGATGTCCACTCTCGCCACTGTTATTCAACAGTTTTGGAAGTCCTAGCCATGGCAATCAGAGAAGAAAAAGAAATAAAAGGAATACAAATTGGAAAGAAGAAGTAAAACTGTCACTGTTTGCAGATGACATGATACTATACATAGAGAATCCTAAAGATGCCACCAGAAAACTACTAGAGCTAATCAATGAATTTGGTAAAGTAGCAGGATACAAAACTAATGCACAGAAATCTCTTGCATTCCTATACACTAATGATGAAAAATCTGAAAGAGAAATTAAGGAAACACTCCCATTTGCCATTGCAACAAAAAGAATAAAATACCTAGGAATAAACCTACCTAGGGAGACAAAAGACCTGTATGCAGAAAACTATAAGACACTGTGGAAAGAAATTAAAGATGATACCAACAGATGGAGAGATATACCATGTTCCTGGATTGGAAGAATCAATGTTGTGAAAATGACTGTACTACCCAAAGCAATCTACAGATTCAATGCAATCTCTATCAAATTATCAATGGCATTTTTTACATAACTAGAACAGAAAATCTTAAAATTTGTATGGAGACACAAAAGACCCTGAATAGCCAAAGCAGTCTAGAGGGAAATAAACGGAGCTGGAGAAATCAGACTCTCTGACTTCAGATTATACTAGAAAGCTACAGTAATCAAGACAGTATGGTACTGGCAGAAAAACAGAAATATAGATCAGTAGAACAGGATAGAAAACCCAGAGGTAAACCCACACACCTATGGTCAACTAATCTATGACAAAGGAGGCAAGGATATACAATGGAGAAAAGACAGTCTCTTCAATAAGTGGTGCTGGGAAAACTGGACAGCTACATGTAAAAGAATGAAATTAGAACACTCCCTAACACCATACACAAAAATAAACTTAAAATGGATTAGAGACCTAAATGTAAGACTGGACACTATAAAACTCTTAGAGGAAAACATAGGCAGAACACTCTTTGACATAAATCACAGCAAGATCTTTTCTGATCCACCTCCTAGAGTAATGGAAATGAAAACAAAAATAAACAAATGGGACCTAATAAAACTTCAAAGCTTCTGCAAATCAAGGGAAACTACAGGCAAGCTGAAAAGACAACCCTCAGAATGGGAAAAAATATTTGGAAATGAATCAATGGGCAAAGGATTAATCTCCAAAATATATAAACAGCTCATGCAGCTCAATATTAAACAAACAACCCAATCAACAAATGGGCAGAAGACCTCAATAGACATGTCTCCAAAGAGGACATGCAGATGGCCAAGAAGCACATGAAAAGCTGCTCAACATCACTAATTATTAGAGAAATGCAAATCAAAACTACAATGTGGTATCACCTCACACCAGTTAGAATGGGCATCATCAGAATATCTACAAACAACAAATGCTGGAGAGGGTGTGGAGAAAAGGGAACCCTCTTGCACTGTTGGTGGGAATGTAAATTGATACAGCTACTATGGAGAACAGTATGGGGATTCCTTAAAAAACTAAAAAGAGAATTACCCTATGACCCAGCAATCCCACTACTGGGCATAGACCCAGAGAAAACCATAATTGAAGAAGACACACACACACACACACACACACACACACACACACACAAAAGAAGACACATGCACCACAATGTTCATTGCTGTGCTATTTACAATAGCCAGGCCATGGAAGCAACCTAAATGCCCATCAACAGATGAACAGATAAAGAAGATGTGGTCCATATACACAATGGAATATTACTCAGCCATAAAAAGGAATGAAATTGGCTCATGTTTAGAGACGTGGATGAATCTATAGACTGTCATACAGAGTGAAGTAAGTCAGAAAGAGAAAAACAAATATCGTATATTAACGCATATATGTGGAACCTAGAAAAACGGTACAGATGAACCGGTTTGCAGGGCAGAAATAGAGACACCGATGTAGAGAACAAACGTATGGACACCAAGGGGGGAAAGCGGCGGTGGGGTGGGGATGGTGGTGGGATGAATTGGGTGATTGGGATTGACATGTATACACTGATGTGTAAAAAATGGATGACTAATAAGAACCTGCTGTATAAAAAAATATATAAAATTCAAAAAAAAATTCTGGAAGGAATACTCAGTAAATGATTAATAGTGCTATTCTCTAGGGAGTGGGTCTAGGGGTTGGAAGTGGGAAGAGATTTTTATTTTTCATTGTATACCCTTTTGAGTTTTTGAATCTTTCACCATGTGCCTTTATTATTTTTATAATTATGGGGTTTGTCTTTTAAAAATGCAGCGAAGGGTTGGCTTAGATCACTGGTTTTCAAACTTGTATTTTAGCAGTAGAACACTTGTCATATAATCTTACTTGGAAGCCTAATGAATGTAGGATGAAGAAGAAATCTAATCCCTTCTTGCCCAGGGTCCCCCGCCCCCAGCTCCTGTTTGCTGCATCTCTAAGGGATCCATTGAATGCAGTTTGGGAATAACAGATCTAAATGATTTCTCTCAGGCCCCTCCCACCTCCCCAATCCTATGCTTCCCTTCTGTTTAGCAAAGAAGCTGGGGCGTCCTAGCCCTGAGGTACAAGCTGCTGCTTCACTGCATAGCTGCTGATGCCCCCTACCCCTCTGGGGAGTCAGCACCTGGGAAGGCTGAGCTGTGCACCAGCTGAGTGTCACTCAGACTCTGGGGAACAGCAAACAGGTCACCCTTAGATGGGTTGACATGATAGAGAAATGTTAACAGGTGGATTTTGCAGCTCTTCTAGGTAAATCTGAACCTGGGGCTTTGATAGGCCAGATGCTAAGGGGACGGTGAAATGGTATGAGGTGGGAGAAGACTCATTCACCTTGTAAAAGTGTGGTTAGGAATGTAGACCCACTGCTTGTTTACACTATGATTTTGGCGAACTACTTGGCTTCTCTGAGTCTCTTGTTGAATCTGTAGAAAGGGGGAATACTTGTGCCTACTTTCTAGGACTGTCAAAAGGATTAAATGAGATCATAGGTCTAAGTGCCTGCCATAGTGCCGTGCACATGGTAGGTGTTCAATAAATGTCGGTAATTCTAATCATCATCATCACCAAGTTCCTAGACAAGTCAGAAAATGGCCTTGCTATCTCTTCCCTTATATTCTTAGTTAAATCTTTAACCTCTCAGGACCTCAGTTTCCTTACTTATAAATTAGAGGTGCTCAGGAATTGCAAGTTGGTGGCCCGCTGGACCAAATCTAGCGCGCAAACACATTTGTTTATCCAGATAGTATGTTAAAAATCAAGAAATAGTCTCCAGAAATTTGAATTTTCCAGACTCTTTTACAAACTGAGCATCTGTTTTCACTGACCATCACTTGGCAACTTTTCACCAGCCTCCATCCTCTGTATTATCTTACACCTGGCCACCCCTCTTCACCTGCAGGCAGTTGAGTTGGCAAAGCCTACACTAGAAGGTTTCAGGAATTCTGTGGCTCTGCCACTTTTTCATCCCATGACCCTGAGTATATCCCTTCATCTCTCTGGACCACCACATTACCATCTATAAAATGAGTGAGTTGAGCTTCCAGCCTTGGCTTTCTTTGAATGTTCTATTCAGTCCATAAACCTTTACCGAATTCCTGCTATTTCCAGGAATTTTACCAGGCATTTGGGAGGATGTAGAAAAGAATAAGAATGGGTGTGGCCCAGAGATCTTTTACAGCCAGGCCTCCCCAAGTGTAGACTGCAGAATGGCGCCAGTACACAGTGGAATAAACACAGAAATTGAAGACAAGCATTTAGAAACTTTTATGGCAGTTGGACTTTGCCACGACAGCCAAGTGCGTGCTCAGTGGACGTGCTTGGTTGAATAGATATGGATCAGTTCACGTGTTGTCAAACTCGTGGTGAGTTACAGGCGCCAGCTGCGTACTCGTTCAAGCTACTATTGCTGCTCTACAAACCGCCCCAACCCTTAGTAGATTAAAACAACAACTGTTATTTATTTGCTCACAGATCTACAGTTTGAGCAGGGGTGGACAGCTCAGGTCACCTCTGCTCCACACAGTGCCTGCAGGGTGGCTGCACCGGGGCCCATGGATCCACCTCCAGCATGGCTCACTCATAGAGCTGGCAGGCTGCTGCCTTGGTCACCTTTCCACGAGGATGCTTCTTCTGAGCAGCATGGCTGGGTTCCACTGGCCAGTGTCCTAAGGGAGCTGGGTGGAAGTGCATGGCCTTGTTATGATCTAGTCTCAGAAGTCACATTGCTTGAAGGATTCACAAAGTTCTACCCGACTTCAGAGGGAGGGGATCTAGATCCCATCTCGTAACGCGCTTGTGGAAAGGTTGTAGAAGAACATGTGGGACATAAGGTTTTGTTGCAGCCACTTTTGGAAAATATAATCAACCACTCTATATGGGGATGTATTTGTTTTCTGTTGCTGTGTAACAATGAACACAAACTTGTTTTATTAAAGCTTACTGTAGTAAAGCAATGCACATTCGTTGGCTCAAAGTTTTATAGGTCATGACTCCAAGTTTACTCAACCGGGTTCTCTACTCAGGGTCTAACAAGGCTGAAATCAGGGTGTCGCCAGTCTGGGCTCTCGTCTGGAGGCTCTGGGGAAGAATCACTGCCAGGCTCGTTCGGCTTGTTGGCAGATTCACTTCCTTGTGGTTGTAGGTTGGGGTCCCCATTTCCTTGCTGGCTGTCAGCCAGAGATTGCTCTCTGCTCCTAGAAACCACACACATGGCCCCTGGATCTTCAAAGCCAGCAATGTCACATCAAATTCTTCTCACTCTTTGAGTCACTTTGACTTCTTGTACTGCCAGATGGAGAAAACTCTTCTTTTTTGTGTGGCTAGATTATGTCGAGCTGGATAATCTCCTTTTGCCACATAACATAATCAGTAGAGTAATGTCTCATCACGTTCCCAGGTTCTACCCACACTCAAAGGGGAGGGGAGTGTAAGTGGATGAGGGTGATTGGAAGGCATTCTTAGAATCCTGCCTGCCACAGATGGTTTGGTTCGCGATGAATTAGAAATTAAAACGAAGCGGTTCTTCATCACAGATAGTTTGAAAGCACTGGTTTAGGACCCAGTAGAGAGGAATGACGTGTATGCAAATGGCTGTAATTTGAGACCTTAAGGGCTAACTTCCAAAGGGAGAAGGGTAGAGTGGGCACAGTGAGAGGTCAGTGGGAGGGAAGATTGTGTAAGTGGAAGGGGGTAGAATTAGGGTTTCTTGAGGATGTGGTATTTGAACTAAGCGTTGTAAGACAGGTATAATTGGGAACTTTTAAAAATAAGGCAGGGTGGCAAGATTGCAAGTTATATTTCTGTTTGGTGCCTTGGATGCAAACACAGAACTGAACTGAATTTTCTGAATCCTCTCTAAAGTCATTTTATCGCTCTATGACCACAAACAATACTACATGACAAACGACCCTGAAGCTCAGGGGCTTCAGACAGCAATCACGTGTTATGGCGTACAGGTCTACAGGTCAGTTGGGCAGTTTCTGTGGTCCCGGCTGGGCTGTCTCACGCATCTCGGACCAGCCGTGGTGGGCTGGGTGGCTCTGCTGACCTTGCTGGGCTCTCATCTCTTCAGGGGTTGGCTGGCTGTCAGCTAGTCCGGTATAACCTCGGTTGTTCTTCACATGGTTCCTCTTCCACCTGCCCCTCCCCTCCTTCTAGCATATACTAGCCTGGGCTTGTTCCCTTTGAGGAGACAGACGAACAAACACGAGGGTGGAAGAGTGCAGGCCTTAGAGGCTTGGGCTCAAAACTGGCACGCTGTCACTTCTGCCTCCTTCTTTTGTCCACAGCAAGTCACCAAGCCTGCCCAGATTCAGAAGCTGGGGAAACAGACTCCATCTCTCGGTGGGAGGAGCCAGAGGATCCCACTGCAAAGGGTATGGACACAGGGAGGGCTGGAGGATTGGGGCCACTCTTTTCAATCTGTCTATCAAGGCATCCTGAGAAATCTTACTAAATTCTCTAGACGAAAAGAACAAGAACCCCCTCCCGACTTCAACTCCATTGTTTCTCAAGCTAAGCAAAGGTTTTTGGAGAAATTTATGTGTGAGAAACCATCTGGAAAATGTACAGTGGTCCATTAACCAGAGTTATAAGAAGCCAGGCGTCTAAAACAGTCTGCAGTCTTCTGTGTGAGTAGAAGGCAAAAGAGGAAACATTCTGGGCAACCTGATCACCTTTGCTTCTGTGGTACTTTCACCAGCCCACATTATACTCATCCTTCAATGCCCAACCCCAGTGCTCTCTGCAGAACTGTTCCCAGAACAATTATTTTGGGAGAATAATTCTTTTCCCAGGTTCCAGTAGCAATTTTTAGAATTAAATGGTGTCAAATTTGGCCTTTGATGTAGACAAAAAACATTTCTTTTATGTTACTTCCTGAAGCACCTAACCCAACGCCAACAAATAGTAGTTGCACAATAAATGATCATTAGATGAATAGATGAATGAATGGTTAGATGAGTAAACAGATGGATGGCAGATGCTTCCGCACTTGACTGAAGCTTTCTTTTAGAAGAATCTGATATTGTCATAAACTTTATTTCCTTCCCTCCAAATCAGTATGTCAACTTGAAATCTTTTGTAGTTGTTCCATGTCTATGTGCTTTAAAGAAAAACCCAGAAAACTGATTGCACAGGGGAGGAACCCTGTTGTGTTCTCCCTCATAAACCCTGTCATTAGTAGCATAGCATTGCAAACTAAGGTCCATGGGTTCCCGAGGATATTAATCATTCTCTAGCTGAAGAGGGTGGTGGTGGGAACTTCTCATCAGATAAATTTGTGAAATACTGGATTAAACAGTGAGGCAGCTTTCCTTTTTGTGAGACTTCACAGAGCCTTGAATATGTTAATATACATCTAATGTATCTCCAAGAGAGCATTAGAATATGTAAGGTTTGAAAATTGGAAGGATTACTTTTTGTGGGTGAGGCAGGGCAGGGGTGCAGGGAGGAGGGAGGTATAACTTTTTTTATTGTGGTAATACATAACATAATATTTATCATTTTAACCGTTCAGAAGGGTACAATTCAGGGGCATTAAGTAGATTCGCAGCACTGTGTAACCATTACAACTACGCCCAAAACTTTGTCATCATCCCCAACAATGACTCCATTTACACAATAACTCCCCCTTCCCACCCCCCACCATTACCTCTCTTCTGCTTTCTGTCTCTGTGAGTTTGCCTATTCTAGGTATCTCTGTTGACTAAAAAAAAAAAAAAACAAAAAAAACAAAAAACCACAACGTGAGAGTTGTGAGTTAAGTTTTATCTGGGGTAAAATAAGGACTATATAGCCTGGGAGATAGCATTTCAGGTTGCTCCGAGAAACTGCTCCAAAGAGGTTGGCGGGGTGGGGGTGGGGGGAGTCAGTATATATGTGATTTGGGTGAAGGGGGGTACATGCAATCAAGCACACACGTTTGCAGAAGGTAGCGCTGGTCACGAGGAGCAGATGTCTCCATTAATTATTTTAGTGCTATTCTAGATACAAGGAGATGCAAGAATTAGGCTCGTAAAGTCTTCTCCTGAAAATATCTACCTGAAGACCTATTCTGCCATTTTTTCCCAGAGCACCAAGTGCCTCACTCCTGATCTCCACCCTGAACCGCTTTCAGGGTGTGTTGAAGGTCAGTGGCTGCAGTGGCTAGGGACTTCATCTTTGTAGAGGCAGATGGCAAGTGCCAATTTTTAGTTGGCACCTCATATAAGTGGAATCATATGTGTCCTTCTATGTCTGGCTTATTTCACTCAGCATAATATTTTTGATGTCCCTCCTTGTTGTAGCATATTTCAAAATGTTATTCTTTTTCTGGCTGAATAATAACTATTCCATTGTATGGATGTGCCGCATTTTGTTTAATCCTTTTATCTGTTGAGGGACACGAGTTATTTCTACCTTTTGATTGTTATGAACAATGCTGTTGTGAATGTTGGCATAACAAATATCTGTTTGAGTCCCTACTTTCAGTTCTTTTGGATACATACCTAGGAGTGGAATTGCTAGGTCATATGATACTTCTACGTTTAAACTTTTGAGAAACCACAAAACTCTTCCACAGGGGCTGCACCATTTTACATTTCCACTAGCAATGCATGAGGGTTCCAGTTTCTTTGCCAACACTTGTTATTTTCCATTTTTTAAATTATGGCTGTCCTGATAGGTGTAAAGTGATATCTCCTTGTGGTTTTGACTTGCATTTCCCTAATAACTAATGATGTTGAGCTGTAAGAGTCCTTTATGCATTCCGAATATAAGTCCTTTATCAAATGCCTGTTTTGCAAATATATTCTCCCAGCCCATGGCTGGCCCTTTGAAGAACAAAGGCTTTTAATGGCAATGGATTCCAACCTACCCATATTTTACACTTTTTGTGTCCTATTTGAGAAACCTTTGCCTAAACTTAGGTCACTAAAATTTGCTCACATATTTTCTTCTACAAATATTATAGTTTGGCTCTTACGTTTAGGTCTGTTACCCATTTTGAGTTAATTTTTGTGTATGCCGTGAGGTGTAAGGGTTGAGGTTTATTTTTTGGCACGTGATACCTAATTGTTTGACACCATTTGTTGACAAGAGCATCCTTTCCCCATTGCATTTCCTTAGCACCTTTGCTCATAATCAGCTGATTATATACCTGGACTCTCCACCCCATTCCCATTGATCACATGTCTTCCCTTGCTCTAGTAGCACACTCTCTTGGTCACCGTAGCCCTTGAGCAGGCCTTGCAATTAGGACGTATTAAGTTCTCCAACTTCGTTCCTCTTTTTCTAAATTGTTTTGGCATATTCTTCTAGATCCCTTGCATGTTAGTTTTACAAAGATTGCATTGAGTCTCTAGATCAATTTTGAGAAGATTGACATCTTAACGATATCAGGTCTTCTGATCCATAAACATGATATATGTCTCTGTTTATTTAGATCCTTGATTTCTCTCAGCAGTGTTTTGTAGTTTTCAGTGGCTAGGTCTTGCATAGTTTCGTTAAATTTATCCCTTCAGTATTTAGAATTTTTGATGCCATTGTAAATGATATTTTTATTTCCATTTCCAACATTTCGTTGCTGATATTTAGAAATACAATTGATTTTCATGTGACCACTTTGTATCCTGTGACATTGCTGAACTCACTAGTTCTACTAGTGCTTTTGTAGATTCCTTAGGATTTTTTAATGTAGATAATCATGTCATGGACAGACATTGTTTGACATCCATTCTGCAGTCAAAAAATGGGACCTAGAAAGACAGGGGACCTGTCTGCTGCTGACTGTTCATAAATGCAGAGACAGGAGTTTGAAACCTGGATCTTCTGGATCCTCCTTCAGGGTCCTCTCCACCACACCCAAGTTGCTTCTCAGGATTTCAGGCCTCAAGAAAAGAAGCTTGTATCAGCTAAGATTAGATTTGAATGGCTTAAACACAAAAGAAGTTTATTTTTCTCTCACTTGAAAGTCTGGAGGTTTGCATCCCAGGGCTGGTATGACAGTTCTGCTTCATAAAATCCTCAGGAACCTAGGCTTCTTCCCACAAGTAGCTTCACCATCCCTAGGCCATGGACCTCCATCTCATGATTCAATATGGTGGCATTTGCATTCTAGACAGCAAGATAGAAGGAGTAAAGAAGGAAACGGTGCACACCAGTGATGTCTTCAGGTAGGTTCCATGGACTGCCACACAACACCTGCACCCACATCTCTTTGGATAGAACCCAGTTGGGCCACACCTAGCTGCAAGGATGTCTGGGAAATATCATCTTTATTCTGAAAAGTCATATTACCAGCTGAAATTTCTGTTACTGTGGAAGAAAAAGAGAACAGCTGCTGGGGGATAAACAGCAATGTCTGCCACAACCTAAAGGGTAGGAATCCAGAAAGGAAACAACTTGAAAATTGTTGACAAAAAAATTAATCAGTCGATCTAAGAAAGAATTGGAAAATTTTTTCGAGCCAAATTTGAGGATTATAACTGGGAAGAGCATCTCAGAAAGCTCTGAGAACTGTTCTGCCAGTTAGAAATCAAGGCACAGTTATATAACTTTTCTGAGACAGAGGGCTGTGTATCAAATGATGTATTATTGACAGTTTACATAATCTAGATCTAAGCGTCATCCTGGTGGGTTGTGTGACCCCACCCCCCAGTACAAAATCAGGAAGGAATGTTATCTTTCAAGGAGTTGTCTTGTTGATAGTAGAAGAATGTTGCTCTTTATGGTTGAGCAGGTATTCCTGCAGATGGGGGAGGTTTGGTCGATGCACAATGCAGATACACAATACACAGTGTGGGGAGAGGGGAGGCCAAAGGGCAGAGAAGACTTTTTATGTTTAAATTTGTCTCGTCTTGCTATAAAATATGAATTGTATTTCACAAAATGAAAGGAGGAAAAAGGTGGCAGGGTTCAAAGTTGGTTGCATCTTTTACAGATCATTTTAGGATCAGGTGAGCCAGCTCTCTTTAGTTTTTATAGCCCGTTAAGTTGACCTGAAACCATTTAGTCAGAGGATAAAGTTAATCCTCAGAACCCCTTATGGTATTATATCCTTGTGACTATATTAGACATGTCTAATCATGGATGACCTTCTTTCATCTAGAAAAGATAAAAGATGTCTCCTCATTCATTTGGTCAACAAAAATTGCTATCTCCTACCCTCATGGACCTCACAGTTTAAGGAGAGATAGGCAGTGATGAAATAAGCACCTGAATGAATGTGAAATCACAAAGGAGCCATAAGGATGCTACAGGGGCACACTCAGGGGCTGTGATCTAGTCAGGGAGGTCAGGGAAGGTTTGCCTGAGGGTTTGGATTCATTTCTGCAGGAGAGGCTACTTTCATAGCAGAGTGGTGTATTCTGAGGAAACCATCCTTTGTGCCATTGTGGTTACAGCTTACGAATCCTGCCTGGGGCACTGTACGAGTAAGAGATCGTTATTTAAGAACAAGGATGCCAGAGTGAGAGTAGGATGGGGGTAGGGGAGGTGGGAGGTGGGGGAACTGCTCAGGAACTTTGAGGGAGTCCTTTGTGGCTTACACCCCAGGAGAAATGGAGAAGAGGAAAGGATTTCAGAGGTTCCATGATGGCAGGTCGAGGAGGCCAGGATCATAGTCCAGTCAGAGACTTTCCTTGGGGGCCAGGAAGGAGCCCAAAGAATTTTGGGAGCCCAGAAGGAATTTTCTAATAACTGGAGTCACCTGTATGGAGGAAGAGAGCTTCCCATTCTCTAAGCACCCAAGCCAGGCTCAGGGACCATCCATGTGCCGTAACAAAGAAAGGGTTACTGGGTCCAGTGGACCATCAGAGGAGGTAGCATCTAACCTCCCACTCAGCGTCTAGATTCTGTGACTCTGAGACCTGGAACAGCGGAAGGTCCTAACAGTTGTGGTTGAGGGGAGGCCAGTACCAGAGGAGAGGCCAGCCATCTGTCACTTTCTGCTTCTCCACTTCCTCCTGCTTGGGGAACCTTTGCGAGCAGCAAGAGAGCCGGAAGCAATCAACCAGCAGACTGCAACCTACCAGGTGTACTTGGGAATTCACTCTTCCAGCTTAAGGCAGGCGTGGTAGATGGGTCCCGTCCTCTGGCCAACACTGGTTAACTGGTCAGGGCCACTTGGAGCACAGTGTTGAGAAGGATTCTTGGAGTCTGGGACCCATAAGGAAAAGTATTACAATAGGTTGGTGATGCCTGCCTTTATTCTAGTGTGATTGTGAGGAAGAAATGGGATGATATATGTAAAAAATGCTTTGTAAATTGCAAAGTGCTATCGAAATAATAAACAATCATGGTAGCTATGATTTTAAGTGCTTCCTAAATACCAAACACTGCTAAGAGCTTTACTTCTCACAATAACCTTTATGTTAGATACTGTTAATATCCTGCCTTTTACAATCGAGGAACCACGGCTTGGAAGAACAGTGTAATTCGCCTAAGGTCGCACAGCTAGTGAGTGTAGAACCGTGACACAAGCCTAGGTGTTTCTGACTCCAAAGCAAGTGCTTTTATAGACTTTGTTTTGCTGTCTTCAGAATGTAGGGGATTATAACTGTAATTATTACTATTAATAGAGCAACTATTCTGTTACTTGGGGGCTCAGCCCTAATTCCCCAGCTAAGCGGATGTGTTTGCAGCCGTTTTTGGTCCCTGGAAAGGTTTGAACTTGCCTTCTGCTCAGCTTACCAATTCTGCCTGCCTTTCTCCTACCCGTCCGCATCCGCTCTGCAGAGCAATGTAATGACCCTCTGTTAATGCTCCGTTCGCCGAGCGTCTGAGAAGAGCACTTTTTAGCAGGCTGCCTGCGGTTGTTCAAGACTCCTCGTGAACAAGGCACAGAAGGATGATTCACTTCTGCAAGTCGTGCTTTCCTGAGAGCCGACTGTGCTCCCCAAATCTTCCCAGGCACGGAGATGTGGGGAGCAGCGGGCCGACGTGTGGTAGGAACTCCTAGCTGTGATGATTACACGCATGGGGTGGTTGGCAGTTTGCAGAACACTTTCATATCGATCTTCTCTCCAGGCCTCAGTTTTGTCATCTACAAAGTGGATGTAATGACAATAATGATATAGTAAAGTCTCATCTTTCAAAAGGGTTAGGTTATAATAAACTTACCACTTAAGGTGAAAATAACGTAAAATCAGAATCACCCTTGACAATCACCCGTGGAATATAAAGACAAACCACCTCTCAAAAGCCCAACTGAGGCAGTTTTTCCTCCAGCATTAAAACTGATGACTGTTTGTCTGGTTGAAGTCCTCACGATGCCTTCTGAGGTAATGAAAATACTCATCTTCCAAGAGTAGGCTTCCTCGGCACCAAAGCGCTCACAGTACCGGAGGCCAGAGGGAACTAGGCCCCTGGGGACATCATCCAGGATACAGGCTCGCTGAGTGTGGGGACAGGAGGATCACCAGCCTCCCTAGTTAGGATTTCTTTCTCTTTCTTTTGGACCATGTGTCACTGAATTCCTGAAGCTTTAACTATATATATGATACAGTTCTATTAGGTCTGATTTCCTGACTTGCTGTCTATGAACAGGATTAAAACTTGAAAATAACGTGTAATGAAGTGAACACCAGGCTGGGTGAGGGGAGATCTGGGCTCAGGCCCCAGGTCAGCCCCACCTGCATCCATGGCATCTTGGGCCTATGGACCTTCAAGATGAACTTATCACCCAAGTGTCCAAGTCCTGAGGCTGCATTTCTTGACTGCAGACTTGCAGGACCCTCGTGACTCTATTTAAAATAAAAAGTGTTTATGTCCATCCCAGCTTCTACCTTCCTGCCTAAACTGGCGTCATCTCTGCCTATAACCACTGTGATGATAGCCTCCTCCCTGTGTTCCACCCTTCCTCTTGGCCTCCTAATCCTTTCGCCAGTAGCTATAAGAGAGCTTTCCAAGTGCAATCTGATCTTGCCACTTCCTTCTATAAAATACTTCGTTTCCAAATGCTTCTGGGGAAAGACAAAATTCTCATCCCTGCCCACCTCTCATCCCCACCAGGCTTCCCCTCCTTCTCTGTGCAACACACACCCTGCTCTTCTTTTAGTCCCTCCGGTTTCATATTTGCCCAGCCAAATATGGGCCTTTGCACATCCTCACTTCACCCTCTGTCTGAAATGCTCTGTTCTCCTCTCTCTGCTGAGTTTATTCTAATCATACGCCATCCATTTCCTCAGGGAAGGCTTTCCTGACTTTTCTGTCTGGATAAGACCCTGCTGATCTGATCTGAAAGAAAGGGACTCTCTTTGCACCATGTTATCCTTCTTTTCTGCACAGGCCACTGTAACTATTTAAATTTATTTGTGGTTCTGGATTAAAGCCTATATTCCCTTCTGCCACACACACTACTATAAGCTCTATGAGAGCAGGGCCCTTATCTGTCTTGCTCACCAGTGTATTCTTTATACCTAGCACAGGGCCTGGCATGTGCTTGTATTCATTAAACGTGTACGTGGATGGACCAATGGATGGGTGAGACACCCAAATGAACATTGTCAAATGATCAGTGTTGTTGTTGTTTTGTTTGTTTTTCCAGTGATAAACCCTTTGGAAACTTCCTCTGAAGAAAATGGTACAAGTTGCAATCATTCTTTTAGAATGAAAGAGAAAAGTTACTGAAGGCTCCATTTGCCCTTTAGATAGTAGGTATTACAAACATCTTGGCTCTTTTTCTCTCTCTGTTGAAAAAGTCTTTTAATGAGCTTTCACACCGTATGTAGCAAATGACCTTTTCTAGAGCCATCTGTACAAAACAAAAGGGTGAATTGGACTAGTGGGTTGCTTCTGCCCTTGGAAGCACAGCGTCAGCCTTTTTAAACAAGGGTTCCTATTTGTGAATGACCTTACCCTCTTAGGGAAGGGGGCCCCGCCCAGATTTCAGATGCCAACATCCTGGTGTTGAGACCACAGGGTTATTGGAGCGAGGAAAATTGACACGCCTGATTACTGGGTGGAACGGCAGGACTTGCCTGACGTGGGCCCGGCCGACTTCGTCAGTCTTGTGGTTGCTGGGTTATAGTGTCTCTGTCCATTCATAAACAGTGCCCTTTAGGGGCAATTGTTTTCTCATACTGCTTGGTCCTGCTTGTATTGGAAGGTAGGTTTTCTCAGAACAGCGGCCTGCCAGGTGAGGGCTGGGCTTAGGTCAGCTCATTTCAGTCTGACTTCTGGAATGGTGGAGAGTGAGCCTCAGCCTACAATGAGGGTACGTTACTTTTGAATGAAAACAAAATCGTGTTTCTCTCTGCATCTATCCCAGGAAGAGGGGGACTCTGAGATTAATTACAGGTGGATAGGTAGTAACATTTTGTTCTTGGACCTCTACTCCAGCCTGTTCCTTGCTCAAAGACCTTTTGTGGCTCCCACCTGCCAAACAGCTCAAATGTAAGGCCCTCAGATTCTGGTCCAGACTTCCTGGCCTCCTTGTTCCTGACTCTCTGTTGCATCCCACTCACCCCAGCCAAATCGGTCTCCTTGCCACTAGGGAAACAGGTCCCTTACTTTCTAACCTCCATCTCTTTGCACATGCTTCCCCTCCAGCTGGGCTCCATCCCCCCGTGGCTACCAGTCAAAATCCTACCCATCCTTTCAGGCAGCTGTCAAAGACCTTGCTTCTGCAGGAATTTTTCCCTGATGGTCTTAAGTAGAATTTAACCTTTGGCTCTTGTAAATACCTTTAGAATTCATCTGTACAACTTTCAAGGCACACACAGTGTTGTGTGTTTTTTCCTTTCTTATATCCATGCTGTTTGTTGAGGCTAAGAATTATCTTATTTTTCTTTATTTCCTCCACAGCTCTTTGGACATAGTAGGTCCTTAATTCCTCAGCGGAATCATCCTCTTTTATGAGGTGAATGAAGAAATAAAACAATTCAGCTTATGTCCTCAAAGCTCATGAAGAAAGTACATTTATCAGTTGTCCAAACTCCCTTGCTTAAATTAAAGTAACTTTATGCTTTTGGCTAAATTAAGTCCTCCCTGGCCCTCTTTGAAGGATAACCTTGAAGACAACCTTGAAGAGAATGCTTTGCTGTGTTGTCTGTGTGTGTGAGTGTGTGTGTATGAAGGTTATTAGAATAATCTACTTAGCAGATAAACAAATGTTTGGAATTACATGGAGTCATTTAAGCCTCAAAGCAAAATCATTCCAGCGCCTTTGTAGGGTTATTTGACAGGAGGGTTGGGGGCAGGGAAGCTATCCTAAAATTTGCAGCAGAATCTAATCCGTTATAGTCCTCGGACCCTGGATGAAGCAGATGCCCTGCTCAGTTATCCTTTCCGCATTGCCGTTTTTGAACATACAGCCCTATTTTCCATTGTTTTGAAGACACTAGACAGCTCAGCCAGAGACACAAGTGTCCTCTCTGAGCGGTAGTTGCCGAGTCGGCAGCGCTAGGATTAGAGTATGTGCTTTAACAGACCTTTCTCCTTGGGCAGAATACAGTTGGCTCACTTCACCACCTTTCTTCCTTCCCTCCAAAGGATGCCAGGCACGCTAAATAGTGATTAAACAAAAGATTAAAATTCCATTTGTTTGTGTGTGTGTGTGTGTGTCTGAACACTAATTGATTCTTTCAGTGGAATGTTAAGTAAAAGCATGCAGATACCAGAAGCAGTTATTTAGAGCAGCCAGTCAGAATCCACTTCCAATTTACTGTTTAATGTGATTTCCACCATCATTCTGCCAGCCTTCTCCCTACACTCTCCCTCACCTCCCTTGCCCTGTGCTCCTTTCCAGCCTCTCTGCTTCCTGTAGCAAAAGGACATCTGGGAACAGAGGGGAAGGAAAGTAGCAGAAGATGGTTGCTGAAGGAAAATAATCACGGCTTTTGTAGACAAATCTGTGAGTCTGCAAAATTAAAGAAACTTAAAATTACCTCTGGATTGAAACCCAGACATGCTTTTTTGCATAACATGAAGTGATTGCCATTGCATAAGAATTGCTGTCTTTTGAGAAGCATTGTTCATGTTTTTCTTGTTGCGAAAGGTCTGTGGCATTTGTTTCTGTTGTACAATGCCGCTATTAACTAAGGACTTTCTTCTTTCCTCAAGAACAGCAAATTTCCACGTGGGCACATAACCTGCTGTTAATGAGGAAACTCTCTAAATCCTGTTACCAGCAATAGCCGGTTGAATTGGCTCAGGTGTTCAATAGGTCCTTCTGCAGGGCTCCCAGTTTTATTATTAGATTCCCATCTCTCTCCTTTTCCCCCAAACATGACCATCACATACACCAGATCATAATCCTTCTCCAAAAATAACCTATTAATAGTTGCACTCCTTTACCGAAGGGGCCTAACTTTGTGCCAGACACTGAGCTTGATGCGTTGTATAGATGAGTTCAGTTCATCCCCTCAGGTGCAGGTTAACCTGCAGGTTATTCTGATAGTTTTCCCTATTTATCAGTCAAGGAAACTGGGGTCCACCTGCCCAGGAAGTAAAACCTAAGTTTTTCCGTCTCTGGAATCAGAATGCTCTGAATCATCCAACTAGACTTCCTGCCCCATTAATGAGCAGTCATTCATTCAGTCATTCACCTGATGTTTACTGAGGGCCTAAGGTATTGACCTAGGAACACACAGTGACAGCTCAAAACAGATGTGCCCCTGCCTTCAAGGAGCTCACAGTCTAACCCAGGGAGAGAACAGCCAGATCTGGTTTGGTCTTTGGGGCTGACAAACTGTGGGATTTTGGGCAAGTCTCTTCTACTCTGTTAGCTGCAGATTTCGTATCTGCAAGCGAGACAGCTGGATTTTGACAAGTGGTTTTCCACCTTTATTGTGAATCACATGGGGAATGTGTTTAAAGACATCTTCCTGGCCTCCTACGCCCAGATATGTTGATTTCATAGGTTCGGGGTGGGGTCCAGGCATTTGTATCTATAATGAGAGCTCAGGTCTCCCAAGAACCATCCTTTGAGAGAGACTGATCTGGCTAAAAAGCCATTAGCATCTACAAGGGATCTGTGTTGTCATGCCTGTATCCCCAGTGCCTGGCACAGAGTAGATCTCGATAAATATTTGGCAATAGTTGGAATGATGTATCTGTGGGGTTTCCATGGGTGGATGTCAGAGACTCCTGATCAAAATTTTCATAAAGGTTTCTGGATAGGATTCTAAGGGCCCTTTGGGCTCTGAATGCTCAGTGGTTTTAGTATCAAAACCAACTCCTTTTGGGACCAAAAGCTCAGACCTATTATTGGAAATCTTTTTAACTTGTATAGTAAAATTTGAGTCCTGTATCAAGGTGATTTGATGAGATGTCAATTTACAGTAGATTCTTAAACTCCTAAAGGAGTTGGTACCCACATTGATGTGTAAACTCTGAAAGTGCTCCCGATAACACAGTTTGTGACTTTTCTTGGTTGATCTGAAAGTACCTTTTGGGCAGGTAGTGCTGTCTCTATTCTCCAGGTAGGAAAATCGAGGTGCCTGTGACTCTTGTAGCTTGTCCAAGGCCACACTACAAGGGCTCTCTCCACTAAAACCCAGCGTGGGAGTCAAAGAACATAGCTCTTATTCTCTGGCCTGCTTATGTGGCTTATGTAGGTAGCTTGGCCTCTTTGGACATCAGTTTCCCCACCTGTAAGATGGGAGACAGGTGGACTAATTGTTTCTGAGCAGCTGCGTAGCTTGGTTATTTGAGGACCCCCCTAGTGACATGTTTAGACATGCAGAAGTCCCTATGGCAGCAAGCTCCGAAGTCCTCTTAGTTTAGGGAGGAAATAAGAACTACTGAGACCACCTAAAACAGGCCACCTCTGCAGATCATTCCAGAGGGACATGCGTCATTAAGGCAAAGGCAATGAGGTGGTACAAGCTGATAAGTGTGAAACTCCCAGAACTTTGGAATCTTAATTCTCTACCCTGTTGGTTCAGCAATTCACTGTTCATTCAAGGGAGTTTACCTCCATGCGGTCACAACTGTGGGATTCAACCCCGTGCCCTGTTCCCAGCAGTGTGAGAAGACTTTCACAAACATATGGAGGAAACAGTGTCCTTTCTGGACTCTTAGACTCTCAAAATGTCCTTGTAAAGGTCGCCTCACCCTTGCTGCTCAAAGTGTTTTTCACGGATCAGCAGCATCAGCCATCCCCTGGGACCTTTTCAGAAATGCAGAGTCTTAGGCCCAGCCCCAGACCTCCTATGTCAGAATCCATGTTTAACAAAATCCCCACGTGATTGTACTGCACAGGAAAGTTCGAGAAGCGCTAGCCCTAACCCCGCACTTGAGTCCTCTCCTTCATATCCTGATGAACAGGCGAGCATCCTATTCCTGGCCTCCTCTATCTTCTTCCAAGTGCCCCTGTTTCACCCTAATACCAGTCCAACTTTTAGAATTTCTTCTCTATCTTAAACTGATCCCTCAGTCATTCAGTAATTTCTGCCCTTGGCACTCACGCTAGCCTCAGGGCCTCAGAGAACAAGACAGATGCTCCTGTGTCCCCCACGGCTTCCCATCTCCCAGTCCTCCTACAACACAGTTTCTAATATTCCTCATACATACCTGTATGTGGCAGCCTGTTGCAAACTCCCTGGGGCCAGGAAAGTAAGACAAGTGAGAGATGAGAGCCAGGTGAAATGCACTAAGGAATGGCGGGGGACTGTGGCAAAGTGGAGAGCCATGTGCTGGCCCAGCTCGGTCAGAGCACAGACGTGTCTTTTGAGTTTTCAGGAGAAGCCAATGAATCTTGATAAAACAATAAGAAATCCCTCCATTTTTGTCATGCTGGCAGTTAAAAAAAAAAAAAAAGATCCCCAGAAGCCAGCAGATTGTGTTTGCCAGTGATCACATCTAAGGTTTTTGTGACCATTGATGATGAATATTTGCCCAGCTTGGATACAATAGCCCAGGTGTAGCCTGACCGGCACAGAGGAGGCAGGGTTATGGCCTCCTTCGTTCTGGACCAGTAGTTCTCAAATGGGAGTGTGCATCACAATCTCTTGGAGGACTTATTAAAATCCAGATTGCCAGGCCCCACCCCCAGAGTTGCTGCTGCTACTTCCTGGGCAGGGCTCGGGAATCTGCATTTCTAACAAGTTCCCAACCGGTGTGGATGCTCCTGGTTCACGTTTTGAGAACCACTTTAGATTGGTTCCTTCCATTAAGGCAGCCGCGCTTTGCAGAACCTCTTTAGGTCCACCAGTGAGCTAACATCGTCAGTGGAAGTTCCCAGTCTTTGGGTAGCAGAAGAGGGAGAAGGAATTGGGAGGGAGGGCTGGAGGAAAGATTGCTCACCAGCTCTTGACCGACCAATCCTGACATCTAGAGGTAGAATACTTACTTCGGGTAGGTCCCTGACCCATTCCAAGATTCAGTTTCCCTGTCTGTGAAATAGGGCAGCGTCCTCAGCTCAGTTTCCAAGTATATGTGTTCACTTGTTTGGAGACTTGATCGTCAGTTTGTTTTTAGCAGAGGTCCTTTTAAAAATGAAATCCCACATAGAACTCCGGTATAAAAAACAGACAGATGCATTTCGGGTCTGATTGAAGGAGGGGAGTCAAGCTCTTACTCTCAGCCTCCACCTTCCCAAGGCAGCACTGAAGGGTCTCCTGTAGAAATGTAGCTCACCACAGTTGAAACCTGCTGAAGGAACTTCCAGCTCAGCTCCTGTGATTTCTAAGCCCCCGAGAACTGTTTGCAGGCACGTGGCCTTTGTTTTTGCAGTTTTCTTTCCCTCTCTGACCACAACATCTGGCAGGCCCACTTTCAGAGTTTTCTTCTTGCAACTCAGAGGGGTCTGTAGGAGAGGGAATGCCAAGGATTGTCATTATCATTAGAGCCGTTGTGGAAAATCTGCTAACGCGAGAATCAGCCGGAGCCTTAATAAACAGGCGTGGGGATGATTTTATTCCAGTGGCTTCTTGTTAGTGCTAATGTTCCAGCACACCACGCATTCAGGGCCTAGTTAATTATATAGGAAATAGGACTAGTGGATTCTGCATGCCACAGTGACGAGAACAGGTCTCTGGGGTTTTTAATGGGCAAGGTGAGGTGGAAAGCTGTTCTCATGTAGGTGAACACAGGTATTTAAACAGCCGTGTGGAGCAGTGTTACCTTGGGAAGACTCTTACTGAGCCCTGGGGCCAAGTGCTTAGACTCGACTCTTGGCGTGGGAAAGCATCTGACACCTTCTGATGACCCCAGACACTGGAATGCGGCCTCCTTTAATTAGGGGAACTGCTTCCTAATTGGCCCTCCAGCATGGGCTCACCTTCCGGAACACAAAATAAATGCCTTCCTCTCCCAGCCCCTGGCTACTATATATTCCTGTTTTCTTTCAGCCATCTAAGTGCTTGTTCAGACCTTCCACACACACTTGACAACTGTTCCCCCTCTTTGGGACTGGGCCTTCTTTGGGACTGCAGAGATGACCAAGACCCGACTTCTCTTCCTGTGCTCTGTGCTCCTCGGGCCCAGCCCAGCCCTGCCGTGCTCCACCTGCACCTGGAAGGCTATGCCCAGGCGACGTGCTCTGCCTGCCTCTCATTTCGCTTATCTGAAGCCCAATCCAAAGGCACCCATGTCCATAAAACCTTCCCCAGTTCTCCCAGGCAGAAGCGAAGTCCCCTAGCACTTTCTCCAGACCTCTCGCCCAAAATTCACTGCTTCTGCCCTGTCTAGTATGGAGCCGCTAGCCACCTATGGCTCTTGAGCACTTGGAATGAGGCTGAATGGAGATGAACACAAGTGTGAAATACACACACTGGATTTTGAAGACTTAGTCCAAACAAAAAAAAAGAATGTAGAATGCCTCAACACTTTTTTCCACTGTGTGTTGAAATGATGCTACTTTAGATGGAGTATATGGAGCTAAATGAAATGTATTATCAAAACTCACTTCACCTTTTTTTTTAATTTGGTTGTGCCGGGTCTTCGTTGAGGCACGTGGGATCTTTAGTTTCTTCATGCGGGATCTAGTTCCCTGACCAGGAATCAAACCCGGGCCCCCTGCATTGGGAGCACGGAGTCTTAACCACTGGACCACCAGGGAAGTCCCTCACTTCACCTGTTTCTAAAAGCATTTTTAGGGCTTCCCTGGTGGCGCAGTGGTTGAGAGTCTGCCTGCCGATGCAGGGGACACAGGTTCGTGCCCCGGTCCAGGAGGATCCCACATGCCGCGGAGCGGCTGGGCCCGTGAGCCATGGCCGCTGAGCCTGCGCGTCCGGAGCCTGTGCTCTGCCACGGGAGAGGCCACAACAGTGAGAGGCCCGCATACCGCCAAAAAAAAAAAAAAAAAATTTCTTTAAATGTGAATACTAGAAAATGTAAAGTTACGTATGCAGCTCACCTAGGTGGCTCATGTTATATTTCTGTTGGACAGCATCACACCTACCTCTTTCTCTCTTCCATGAAAGGAATGTCTGTCCATCTGTTTTCTCTGCCACGGGTTTGTAAGTTCCAGGAGGATGGACACTGCGTGTCATCTTTCTGAACTTTGCACACCTGGCTGGCACGGAGCAGGACTAACAAAGCTATACTGAGGATATTAATAAATGAACCAATGATGACAGACATTCAATCAATACTGAAAGCTCCCTTAGGCAGTGTAATTTCTGGGTCTCTGTTATCAAACTTATTTCCCCTTTTCTTCTATTTCACAGTTTTTGTCTTTTTTTAAGGGCTCACACAATCAGCAAAAGAAGACCTTTTTCTTGGGAGATGGGCAGAAGCTGAAGGACTGGCATGACAAAGAAGCCATCAAGAGGGATGCTCAGCGTGTAGGTACGAGAGCAGAGCATCCTTGGACGGTCTCCTGGAGAGTGTTTGCGCACGCGCATGTGTGTGTGTGTGCGCGAATGTGTGTGTTTAACGGGAGTATCTGGACCTCCTGTTGACTCCCTGTCCGTTTGCCGTCATCCTTCCCCTGGTTCCTGGGATCCCCCGCTTCACCTGTTAGCTGACCCCTTTCTCCGCTCACACCACCAGATCCACTGCCTTCGCGACTTTGCGCTGCTACCTCTATGGTGATAGAAAATGTCTCCCTCCTCGAAGATATTTTACCACTAAAATGAGGAGCAGTAATCATAAGAGCCAACACTTATTGAACACGTATGGTGAACAAGGCCCAAGGTCCACACTTTTGTTGGTGAAACTCCTCACCAACCTTTGTAGCGCATTTGATGAGAAGGGACCTGGAGCTCAGAGAGGTGGGGTAATTTGCCTATAGTCACACAGTGAGAAAGAGGCAGGCTTGGGACTTGAACTCAGGTCTAGAGGGCTGAGTTGATCCCTACCCAGCACCATAGCCACAAGGTTGAATGAATCTAGTGGGCTTCAGCTGAAGTTTTCTTTGCCTAATTAGCCTTTGGAACTATTCCTGTTACACTGCAGAGTTGGGAAGGGGTGGGGTGACTCGCCACATAATTTCTGTGGCGAGTCATCTCGAGAGAGCCTGGGCTAGGAGCCAGGAGAGCAGCTCAGATACCACCTACCAGCCATGTGACCATCAGATAAATTCCATCTCCTGGAGCCTCGGTTTCCCCCTCTGTCAGTGGGGCTCATGCTTCGTACTTTGATAACCTCAGGGTGTTGTTGTGAAGGTGACAAGCAAAGTACAATTTACAATACTGGAAAGCACCGTAGAAATATAAGGGATTGTATTTTATTCATTTTCATCTCAGGCGTACCCACCACTATTGATTTTTTTTTTTTAAGTTATACTATGACAAAACCAGATGACAGTAAGGCTCTGAATAGAGCTGATGTAACAACTGATGGTCAGGGAAAGCGAAGACAGGACATGCATTTTTCTATATGCCAGTGATTTAAAATGAAGGGGATTTAAAATGTTTTAAAATTTTTTTAAAATTTTAAACATGATTTAAAATGTTTCCTTAAGAAAGGAAACATTTGAAAAGAGCTAATTTTCCAGGCAGTTATACCGGAATTACTGGAACATTGGGCTAACTAGCCAGAAAAGAGTAAGCAGTGGCGACGTTATTGAGAGTAATAATAACCAACATGTGCTGAGCACTCACTGTGTGCCAGGCATCTTGCCCTGCATTCCCTCCTTAATCATCACATCGAACCTTCTCATCCCAGGGAATACAAAAGGCAAAACTCAAGATGTAGAAAGGCTGAAGGCGCTCCTGAGATGACACAGCTGGGAGCAGCAGGGCGGGCTTCAAACTCCACTCTGCCCAGCTCCAGGGCCTGAACTCTGAGTCACTCCCCTGCACTGCCTTCCCGAAGCTTCCCTCCCCACCCGAACGGATGCTTCTGCTCTTCTTTTTCTGCCTGTTGCATTTGTGTCCCTTGCAGGATCTGTGCTGGGCACTGGCCAGCAGTGTCTTATCACAGAGCAATGCAAGTTACAGGTGGCGGAGTCCTCTCTCTCGTTGGGCTGGATTGGTGTAGACACCACCCCTGGGCTCCCCTTTTTGCTTGCACCTTCTCATCAAGCTGATGTCAACATTTACTTTGCAAAGTAAATGGGGTGTTGCTCAGTCCATGGGCTCCAGAAGATGAGGTGATGTTGAATCAGCTGACTTTTATTACCCTTTCTTCCAGACCCTTGCCAATGGCAGATGCTTGGGCTATTATTGCAGGGGTTGGGGGACATCCCCACGTACCATCTGCACCCTGGGAACCCAGAGAGTAATTTCCTAGAGCATCAGGGACTCTTTCCCCAGATGGATTGTAAAGAGAGAGGAAAACTGGTACTGGATCCACGCAAATCCATTGCTCAAAACAACACTTTTCAGGCAATCCAGGCCTAGGCTAGGCAAATCTTAATTTGTTTGCTGGCTTAAAAAAAATCAAAACATCTTTTATCATTTGTGGCAATTTTGATTTATATATAAAGCTTGCCTTGCCTGGAGAGTAATCATAGTATTTCCTCACATGGTTAATAAGGTTCACAGTTTACAGAAAGCTTTCATGTATGCAACCTCTCATTTGACTTTCTCAGCGTGGTGTGGGTACCAGACAGGAACAAGCTACAGTTCAGAGAGGTAGTACTGGCCCAAGGTTGATCAGCTTATAGGCAAGTGACCTGGCCTCCCGTCCAGGTGATCAGACTTCAGGGTCAGGGATGTTTGGGGCTCCTGGCAGAGTGGGGGAAGCATGGGCTTTGGAACCCAGAGACCTGGTTTTATAGCCTTTCTGCGTCCTGGTTTATCTGTCTATAGAATGAGGGCTCGTATGCCTACCCTGACAACTTTGCTGGGGACATTACATGAGAACAGGTCTGAAGTGCATGGTACGCCCATGGCTGAGTCTCATTCCCCTCACCTCTTTAGCCCTGCAAAATCTGGAGGAACGCTGTATATCCAGTGTAAAGTTCTATCTTGGTGATTTAACCATATTTTTCATCTTCCCTTCCCCACTCCATTTAATTGGCAACACTGACTTTGCTCTCTGCTCCTAGGAAACGGAGAACAAGGGAGGCCCTTCCCCATGACCGATGCTGAAAGAGTGGATCAGGCATACCGAGAAAATGGATTTAACATTTACGTCAGTGATAAAATCTCCCTGAATCGCTCTCTCCCTGATATTCGGCACCCAAAGTGAGTGTAACATCTCTCATCTTCTGGGATCTAAGGATTTTGCCCTGGGCTCTTGTTGAGAATTAATTAAAGAAAAAGGTGCATAAAGCACTGCTGGAGGAGATTTCCTCCTGTTACCCAGGGCCTTCGTGCACAGGTTCGTGTGATCAGATTCTCCTAGAATTTAGAACTGGTGTGGCCGAGGGACAATATTGTCTCTCCAAAAGAGCTGGTCTCCTTCCTCTTTTCAACCAGCGGAAACCATGACCTCTGTATTTCCTTTTTTGACTCTAGCCCACAGGGAAGTCCAGACCTCAATTTGCAAGACAGTTGCAGCAGCCATTTCAACCCTCCCTTTCTCCACCTTCTTTGTGTGACATTTTTATTTTTTTAATCTTTATTTTAGCTATCCTGTGCACCTGTACATCTATATGTTGGTTATAAGCTATCTCACCTCACTTTGAGAGAGGACATATCATAATGATTATAAAGATAATAGTGGCAGCTAACATTCTTTGAACAGGTAACGTGTGTCAGGCACTTCATTTGCATTGTCTCAGGTCCTTGTGATGTAGGTCCTGTGATGATGCCCATTTTTACAGATGAGGAAACTGAGGCTTAGAGGGGTATTATAACTCATGTAGGGCCACACTAAGAAGCTGAGCCAGTTCTTGAGCTGCAGTTCAACCAAAAACTATACTCTGGATCTTAAGCCATCCTGCCTCCCCTTTTTAATAGGAGTACCGTAGTAGTCATGGTGATTTTCTAGCAGAGGGCTATCTCTTAAAGTTGCTGTGCATTAGAATCACCTGGAGGGCTGTTAGTTCGAACACAGGACCTTGAGCCTCACGCCAATAATCCCTGATTCAGTAGATCTGGGTCGGGGCCCAAGAACTTCATTACAAGTAAGCCCCCGCATGATGTTTGTGGGGTCACACTTTGGGAACCACTGCAAGCAGAAGATTTCAAAATTGTTTCTTCACGAAGGCAGTACTGAGTAGAAGTGGAGCATAAACTGTTTCGCCCAGGGACTAAGAAATTCGAAGCCGGGAAAAGATAATAACGGCTAACACTTATTAGGTACTTACTGTATGCCAAGCATTATTCTAAGCCAGCTGTTCTCAGAGTGTGGTTCCCAGGCCAGCAACAGCAGCATCACCTAAGAGCTTGTTAGACATGCAAACTGCTGGATCTCAGCCCAGGTCTACTGAATCAAAAGCTCTGCATAGGGGCCCGGCCGTCCGTGTTTTAACAAGCCCTCCAGGGGATTCCGATGCAAAGCTGAAGTTTTATGTATACATTCTTTTTTAATATTCTTTTCCATTATGGTTTATCACAGGATATTGAATAGAGTTCCCTGTGCTCTACAGTAGGACCTTGTTGTTTATCCATTCTAAATGTAATAGTTTGCATCTACCAGCCCCAGAACCAAGGGTACTTTAAGTACATTAATTCAGCCAAACCTTCCAAAAACCCTATGAGATAGGTACCTTTATTATCACCATTTTACAGATAAGGAATTGAGGCCAAAAACAAAAAAGTTAAATAGTTACCGTGAGATGATACAGCTGGTAAGAGGTGGCGCTAGAATTTACATGCAGGGAGTCTGACCTAGAATCCCTAAGTCATAAGGTCTTTCCACCTATAAGGACTCAGTTGGTAGAATGTAATAATAAAGAATCTCGATAGCATGTGTGGCTACTTACAAAACGCTTTCTGCCCGCTTACATCTTTCAGTTCCTGTGATAGTACTTTGAGGTTGGCGTTTTTATTATCATCTCCACTTTGTAGATGAGGAAAGCACACAGCTAGGAATCCCCAGCCGGAAGGTGTGCTGCTTGCCCAGGACGGGGCCCAGTTCGCAAGGATTTCTTGCAGCGAGGGGAGGGAGCGAGGGCCTTGCAGGGCTTGCTCGGGCGTTTGCTCTTCGTTTCATGGTCTTCACTGTCAAGCCCGGGTTTTTTTTCACCTAAGCCTGAGAATGTAGTTCAGATATTACTGATGTTGTTGGATTCAGAACCGTGACCCGACTCTGAGGGTCAGAAACTCAATTTATATGTTTAGCCCCTCGCAGAGTTCAGAATTCTGCACTAATTTCATCTTTCTAAGTCTGGGAAAGAAGTTTCATCTGGGAGCATTATTCTCTTACCTCAGCTACTGCTCTGTGGTTCTGTAGGTTCTCAACTCTGGCTATACCTGGGGTGGTTTTAAAAAAATACAAAAGCTGGGGCCCTACCCCAGCCACTGGAGTCTGAATCTCTGGAGGGATAGCCTGGGTCTGAGGATCTTCTGAAATCTCAGAACGTGATTCTCGCATATAGCCAGGGTTGAGAACTGCTGGTGTGAAATAAGGAATATTTTTACAGTGAGAGAGAGATGCTTTCATCCATTCATTCATCTGTTCATCCAGTAAATGTATATTCATGGTCTTCTGTGTACCAAGCCCTGTGCTGAATACCAGGAACACAATGATAAATGAGCCATTATTGCTGCTTTGGGCAAGAGCAGGGGGTGGATGGCAGGAGCAGGTCATTACCCCACAGGTGAGAGCCAGTGAGGGAGTAGGCACAGGGTGCTTTGGAACCCCAGGGGACACCCCCACCCGACACCAGCCTCTGCGGGAGAGGACTAAGCAAGACGGTGCTTTGCCTTAACAACTAAAGGGGCGAGTCTCCCAGCTGTTAGAGGGAGAGCAAGGGGCGGGGAACAAACCCTTTTGTCTCCCAGTGCAGTGCTCTCTCCCGACAGTCCAGAAGAAGAAAGGTCTTCATAATCAAGGAAGGCGTCCTTGGACCCACAGATAGGTCTGTGAATAGAATTCAGGAGGGTCTGTAAACTTGGATGAGAACAACATTGCATTTTTCTTTTCATGAACCTCTCACTGAAATCTGGTGTTCCCTTCAGTTATGACTGTAGACAACGAAGCACCTATGATATCTTCACCAAAAGAAATCATTTACTTTCCCATCACTTTACAGATATCTTGAAATGTCACAGATACTCATCACTGCTTTGGAATGAAGGTAGTTTTTAGAACTTCCACTAGATCTTGTCATTTAATGTGTTAATGAAGAAGCACATTTATGACTCTATTTCAAATTCTTTTATTATTTTGATAACAGTATTTCAGTCTAACTGGTTTCCTTTACAAGCTCATCTATTTTATTTTATTCATTGTACACACTGTTCTGAGAAGTGACGATAGGCTTCACCAACCTGGCAGAGAGGTTCAGGGTTTGGGTTTAAGGGGAGGAGGCCCAGTTCTGGGTGGATGTGAATTGAGCCTAAGGCTCTCCTGTATTACCAGCCCACCCACCCAACCAGTGTCCAAGTTATGGCAAAAGATGTCGCTAAATCCAACGCTCCTGACACCCACCCTTTTTTAGAATCCCGTTGTGGAAGCTGACTTTTTTTTTTAACGGTAAAGATGGATTTTATAAAATCATTAAGCTGCTTTACTTTACAATTTGACGGAAGGGGCTACAGTGGAATTTTGCAGAGCTAAGAAAATTGTTTACATTGCTCTGATAAGAAGCAATTTAATATGAACATCTATAAACATCCATTTCACATTTGCCGTAGTTTGTTGTTAATTTTTTCATATGAAAGTTTTGTTTTTTTGCTTTAAGTCTTGAATATGTATTCATTAAGACTCATTTAAGCACTAGAGCACTGCTAAAATTCCCTGATTTAAAATATCCGTTTCTGATTACATAACAAGACCTCAAATATTTGGCACCTATACAACTGGCACCTTTCAACAAATGGAATTCTAGGCAGAAGTTAAGGAGAGCTATTGAGAAAAGCCAAAGGCACTGAGTTCAGAGAAATTTCCTGGTTGGGCAGGTCTCTGTAAAAGCAAAGTGTTCTGGGATTGATTGAAAAGAAAAGCATGCAACTAAGCACACTCCATCCTGTAGGGTCACAGGGCAAATCAGCATTGAAGCTGAGCTGAAGAGGAGAAGGAGAGCAGTGATGAGCAGGCAAGAGGAAGGGCAGCAGGAGGAAGAAAAAATATCAACAGGAAAGGAGGGAAAGGAGGGTTAAGGCATGATTGGTATAAGATAGACCAGTGTGAAGAACAGGAAAGGAAACATCAAGAAGGGAAAGAAGAAAGCAGAAGGACAATGGTGTGAAAAAGAGGAAATAAAAATATGAAAGATCCAAACCAAGGAAAAATGGAATCTTATCCAGAATATCCTATTATAATACCTGAAAGTTAAGAATCAACTCTATTTAATCTGTATTAGTCCACATTGGCAAATAGCAGCACTTATTATCTTTTTTAAAAAATTATTTATTTATTTATTTATTTATGGCTGTGTTGGGTCTTCGTTTCTGTGAGAGCGCTTTCTCTAGTTGTGGCAAGCGGGGGCCACTCTTCATCACGGTGCGCGGGCCTCTCTCTATCGCGGCCTCTCCCATTGCGGAACACAGGCTCCAGACGCGCAGGCTCAGTAGTTGTGGCTCACGGGCCTAGTTGCTCCGCGGCATGTGGGATCTTCCCAGACCGGGGCTCGAACCCATGTCCCCTGCATTGGCAGGCAGATTCTCAACCACTGCGCCACCAGGGAAGCCCCCAGCACTTATTTTGATAAGATAAAAACTCAAATTGCTTACTCAATTGCAAGAAACTGTCTCACATGGATTATCCCATTGGGAAGCTGACTTTTCCTAAATGAGTTGACAGATGTCTTGAAGAGCTTTTCTTTTTTTCCAGGGAAAGTGGGGTGGCAGAATCTTTCTTGCAGTTTGACAGCAGAAATGTGTGAAGAAGTTAGAGCAGTCAAGCCACTCAGTCCCTCCTGTTGCTTTTAGCTTAAACAGCTTCTCTGGCAGGAGCTGAGGTTTATATTTGCCTTCTACTCCTTCAAACTGAATTTTGGCAGCAGCCTGTCAAGGACAGGACCAAGGGGCTGTTTGTTTGTGCCAGCTGCATTTGCTTCCTCCAGAAGCTGCACCAGGGAGCGTGCAGCCATGGAGAGTGGAGGCTAGGTGGTCTGGCCCCACTTGCTGGGTTTGCATGTGGGAGGTGGCCAGCTGGCTCTGAGCAGGCCTGCCCTTGGCCCCTCCTGCCAAGGGAACAGGAACAAGGATGGCTGGTGGGCTGGCCCACTTTTCTTCTCCCCAGGAGCCCTGCTGGGCTGCGTGGCAGCCACACATGGAGGCCCCCTCCAGGGCACAGAGCTGGTAGAAGCGGAGTCCCAACTGCTGGAAGTTGCCTGGGTCTAAAAGTTCCTGGGCACACCCCTCCGTTGGATGATCAGCTTCTTCCGTGCAAAGATTATCCATGGTGGGGGTGAAAGCAGCCTACAATCCTGACCTGCTTTCTCCAGTCCATGAATATAGCTTCCAGTAATGAATGAACCTGAATGGCATCTATGTCACAAGAAAAGGCCCGAGTCTACCAGATTCTTGGTTCCATGTTCCTTCTTGAGTTTTCCTTTTTGTTAAATTAACATGGTTACTTTATGGTATGTGCTCAATTTCCTCAAAAGAATTTATAAGCTCATATTATTATAATAGGCCTGGATTCTGTTGAGTGCCTTTACATCCCCACAGGCTACAAAAGCAGCAAGGAATCTTCATTCTCAAAGAATGAAGATCACTGGAAATAGTAACTATGTAGGTAAATACATATAATTTTTTCTTACTGTTTAAATCTTTCAAAAAGGTATCTGACTGTGTAACCCAAAATAATAACATATCCTTGTGTTTAAAGCATAGATAAAAGTAAAATATATCCCACCATAAAGGTTAGAGGGGAGAAATGTAACATAGTAAGGTTCTCCTACTTACGAAGTAGTATAATGTCATTTGAAATTAGACTTTAAAAGTTAAAAGTATATAAAAGTATGGGCTTCCCTGGTGGCGCAGTGGTTGAGAGTCCGTCTGCTGATACAGGGGATGCGGGTTCATGCCTCAGTCCGGGAGGATCCCACATGCTGCGGAGCGGCTGGGCCCGTGAACCATGGCCGCTGAGCCTGCGCGTCCGGAGCCTGTGCTCCGCAACAGGAGAGGCCACAACAGTGAGAGGCCCACGTACTGCAAAAAAAAATAAAAATAATAAAAATAAAAATAAATAAAAGTATATACTATAAACCCTAAAAGGAGCACTCAAATGACAAAACAAAGAGTTGTAGCTAATAAGCCAACAAAAGAGATAAAATGGAATCATGAAAAATATTCGGTTAATCCAAAAGAAGGCAGAAAAGGAGGGAAAAAAGAACAAAGATCAGAAAGGAGAAGTTGAAAGCAAGTACCAAGATGATGGACTTTAACCTAACCATATCAATAATCACATTAAATAATCACAGTAATTACTTTAGTGGAAAAGCAGCTTGTCCGATTAGTTAAGAAAGCAAGATCCAACTACATACTGCCTGCAGGAAACACACTTTAAAGATAAAGATACAAATAAATTAGAAGTGAAAGGATAGAAAAGATCTTCTGTGCTAACATTAGTCAAAAGAAAACTGGAGTGACTATATATTAATATCAGTCAAATAGATTTCAGGACAAAGACAATTACCAGGGATAAAGAAGGTCATTTCATGATAAAGGGATCATTCATCAAGAGGACATAGCAATCTTAAATGGTTAAGCAACTAATAAGAGAGTTTTAAAATACATGAAGCAAAAGCTCATAGAACTGCAAGGAGAAATAGACATAGCCACAATTATGAAATTTCAACACCTCTCTCTCTCAATAATTGATACAACAAGTAGACAGAAAATCAGCAAGGATATAGTAGAGTTGAACAGCACTGTCAACCAGTGTGACCCAGTTGACATTTGTGGAACACTTCACTCAGTAACAGCAGAATATACAATCTTTTCAAGTGCGTACATAACATTTACCAAGATAAACTATATTCTGGGCCAGAAAACAAGTCTCCATAAATATAAAAGGATTCAGGTGACACAAATTATGTTCTCTGACCACAGTGGAATTAAATTTAGAAACCAATAATAGAATAGTGTCTTAAAATTTCCAGATGTTTGGGAATTATGTAACTCAGGAATAACAGATGGGTCAAAGAAGAAATCAAAAGGAAAATTAGAAAGTATTTTGAACAGAATGATAATGGAAATAGAATATGTCAGAATTTGTGGGCTGTCACTAAAGCAGCATGTAAGGGGAAATTTTGTAGCATTAAATGCCTATATTGGAAAAGAAGAATGGTCTCAAATTAATGACATCAGCGTCTACTTTAAAAACTAGAAAGAGTAAGTTAATCCAAAATAAACAGAAGAAAGGAAATTTTTAAAAAGATCAAAGCAGAGATCAGTGAAATAGAGAATAGAAAACCAATAGAGAAAAATCAATGAACCCAGAAGCTGGTTCTTTGAGGTGGTCAATTAAATTGATGTCTTAGCAGCCTGATAAAGAAAAAAAAGAGAGAAGACACAAATTATCAATATCAAGAATGAGAGAGGTGACATAACCACAGATTCTATTACTGTTGAGAATAATAAAATAATATTCTGAACAACTTTATTCCTATAAATTCAACAACTTAGATGAAATGACAAATTCCTTAAAAGATACAAACTCCCAAAACTTACTCAAGAAGAAATGATTCATTTAAATAGCCCTATATCTAGTAAAGAAATTGAAATTATATTAAGAACCTTCCCACAAAGAAAACTCTGGGCCCAAATAGATTCCTTGGTGAATTCTACAAAAATTTAGGAAATAATACAAATTCTACACAACTCTTCCAAAAAGTTAAAGAGGATGGAGTATATTCCAACTCATTGTGAAGAAGCCAGCATTACCCCGATACCAAAACCAGACAAAGACAACACAAAAAAGAAGATTACAGGCCAATATCTCTGATGAACAGAGATGCAAAAATCCTCAACAAAATATTAGCAAACCAAATTCAGCAATATGTCAAAAAGATCATACAACCGTGATCAAGTGGAATTTATTCCAGGGATTCGAGGATGGTTCAACATCCACAAATCAGTCAACGTGATACATACCACATTAATAAAATGAAGGATAAAAACCATATGTTCATCTCAGTAGATACAGAAAAAGCATTTGGTAACATTCAACACACATTTATGATAAAAGCTCTCAATACAGTGGGTGTAGAAGAGACGTATCTCAACATAATAAAGGTCATATATGACAAACACACAACTAATATCATACTCAGTAATGAAAAGTTAAAAGCTATCTCTAAAATCGGGAACTAGACAAGGATACCCCTTCTCACCACTCTTATTCAACATAGTATTGAAATCCTAGATAGAGCAATTAGGCAAGAAAAAGAAATTAAAGTCATCCAAAATGGAAAGGAAGAAGTAAAATGGTCACTATTTGTAAATGACATGATTTTATATACAGAAAACCCTAAAGACTCCACCAAAAACCTATTAGAAATAATAGAATCCAGTTGGAAATGGATTTGTTATCGTGGTTTGCTAAGCATTGCAGTATCCACAACATCCGGATAAAAGGGTAGGGAATCAGGAAGAGGGAGAGCACTGAAGGGGAATCGCTCCCTGGACCCAGAAGAGCTAGAAGCTGAGAACCTATTGAGGGACCACCACCTTCCTCCCATGATAGTGTGGCCTTGGTGTTGCTGGGGGTTGAGAACCAGGAAAGCCTGATGTTTATAAATATCTGCAGAAACAGACAGGGAATCTTCTGGAATGGTGATGAAAGCTCAAGCAGGAAAGGCCTGGGATGTAAAAGAATTGAGTTTTTCTGGCCCAGAAGGCATCACCAGTTGTGCATTCATGGGACCCCAGGGGACCAAAGGAAGCTGTTGGCAGAGCTGCTGTCCGTGTTCTTGGGCTCCTGCTGCATGGACACCTCATGAATGTATTCAGAGCTAATTAAATCAGGAATTTAAGGCAACCGTGTATGTGTGTTAAGGGCTCCTTTCTCATTCCTCCATCCCCGATCTGTTGCCCACCAAAATGCAGCCTCCTCCTACTCATTTATACTAAAATGATCAAATGTCAGTCCCTGCCTTGAAGAGATCTCAAGCCTATTAGTCAGTTGAAAGTTTCTCTGCAAGTCATTCACTCATTAATTAAGCAAATACTTATTGGGTGCCTACCATGTGTGTTTATTACTTCCTAGCCTACTAGTGTAGGCTAGTCCCTGGGAAAACAGCAATGAACAAAATGGGCAAAATTTCCTTCCCTCCTAGAGCTTACATTCTACTGGGCTGGGGAGGTCATAAACAAACAAATTAATATATTTATTTTCCAGTGATGTAGGGAAAGAAAGAAGCAAAGTAAGAAGTAGAAAAAGTGATGGGAGAGGCTTCCCTGGCAGTCCAGTGATTAAGACTCCGTACTTCCACTGTAGGGGGGCGCAGGTTCGATCCCTGGTTGGGGAACTAAGATCCCACATGCCGTGGGGCACGGCCAAAAAAAAAAAATTGATGGGAATAAGGTGTATTTTATTTCAGTGGTCAGGGAATGCTTCGCTGATAAGATGACATGTGAACAGAGAAATGAAGAAGTGAGGGGCCTAACAAGGCAGTTAACTGGGGGAAGAGCCCTGCAGGCAGAGGAAACAAGTACAAAGGCCCTGAGACCATCATGCTTGGCTGTGGTACCCAGTGAGCCAGGAGGAGAGATGAGAAGCAAGGCTGGAGGAGTGTCAGGGTCATGGTGGGACTTTGGCTTTTACCAAAGTGAGTAAGATGGGAATCCCTGGAGGGTTTTGAGCAGAGAACGCCATGATCCCGATTTTCACTTTCGAAGGATCCCTTTGGTTGCTATGTTAGAATAGACTGAGGTGGCCAAGGGTAGAGACAGGGAGAAGAGTTAGGGGTATATTACAGACTCAGACCACGGTGGGAGTAGAGATTACCAGTGGCCGCATTCTAGATATACTTTGAAGATGGAGACTACAGAATTTACTTACAGACAGTATAGATATGAGAAAAAGAAAGGAGTCAAGGATAACGCCAAGGTTTTTGGCCAGAGCGACTGGGGAGATGGGGTTGCCATTACAGAAACAAAGACTTTGGGAAGAGCAGGCTTGGGGGAAATCAAGATTTGTATTTCAGTCAAGGTTAAGATGTTCTAAAAACATCCAAATGATGATGTCAAGTAGGCAGTTGAATAAATGATGCCATTTGTGTTGTGAAAAATGGAAATGGTGGTGGGATCCTTTTTTGATTATATTATACATTATATTGTGGTTTTAATTAACTCACTTTCCTTGAATAGCAAAAAATGTCTGAGGCATAACAGACAGTAAATCTAAAACTGACCCAGGATCAGCTGTGGTCTGTGGTGTGGTGTGCAGGATGATAGTTTGTGTGCCACATTCAGGTCAAAGTGAGGGCGGTGCACACCTTCTAACATCTACAATGGGAGTGAATGGCTGGAGTCTGTGCCCACCCATCTCCCACCCCCCACCCCCACAGTGCCAGGAGGTATGTCAGACCCTCTGTACAACAGTGACAGGCTTGGAAGATACATTTAGTATGTATTAGCAGTTCTTACCCTTTTTATCTTGATTTGAATGGTGGAGTAAGCTCACTTGACACTTCTGTAATGGAGTGCTTGAGTGTAAGATTAGCGCCCCAGAGATCCTCAGGGTGAGAGAGATCCAGACTCCCTAGTTTGGCAGGTTGTTAGCAAGGCAGTTGTGTAGGGAGGGGCAGGGGGCAGAAGGAGGCTGTAGCCTGAATGATTTGTGAGCTGGGAAAGGAAAAAGTCCAGGTTTCTTTCTAGCATCACTGATTCTACAGGAAACTTCAATCGGCTCTCCTCCGAAATTAAATTTCTCTCTTCTGAGCAACAGTGTTTCTTCTAAGACAGCAGTTATTGATCCATCAGACCTAATATTGGGATTTAAAGGTGCTCATAAGCCTTAAAATGAAATGGCAGCCAATAAACTTTCTCAAATTAACTCCTTTTCTTGTAATTTTTAAAACAGATTTCAGTGAATTCAGCCTTTTGGTGAAATTACAGAGATAAATGGCTTATACATAAAAATGGCTGCCTGTCAACTGAAAATCAAACGGGCATGTATCCCATATGATTTACGCTGGGTGAAAAGCACTCGACATCCACATGAGCTGTTGTGTAGCACTACACAGCCTCAGCTCACTTGTTCCCACTTTGAGGTTTGGTGTGACGACGTTTTTCTTTCCTTTATGTCTCAACATCATCTTCTCATTTACAAAAACTCTGTCACAACTCTTTTGTGATTCTGGCCTCTCTGAAATCGTTTGTGTCTAACGGGGATTACTAGCTCCATTTTACAGATGCATACACTAAACCTCAGGGAAGCTGAGTTCTTTGCTCCAGTTCACACAGCCTGTAGAAGACAAAGGAGACTCACACCTGGACCCCAGCCTGTGTTCCTTCTGCTGCATCACACAAGACTGAGACCCATTCCTCCCAGGGAAGGAAGCAGACATTTTTACATGTGGATCCTTTGTGCATGAAGGTTCGTGGGCCAGACGTAGCGAGCAGGGTTGGCTAGATAAATGGATGCAGCCCAGGCACTGCTTGAGTTGCCTTTCACTCCCGCTGCTGAAGGCAACATATGCTTGTCCAGGAGCAGATAAATCGCCCTCAGTACAATTGGTTACAGAGATGAGTTTGATTTCTAAGTGGTATTGGCCTCGAAAGGATTTAAGGAAAAAGAGAATAATGACTGGAAGATAAAGACAATTATCAATTCTCTCCCTTCATTAAGATGGTATCACGGGCAGAATGATGATAAGAAAAGCGAAGCAGCTCAGCTTAGGAGCAATGTGACATAGACTAGAACATAACTCCCTCCCGATTGTAAGCCTCCTTCTCCACCCCTTTTTGGTGGACAAAATCAATAGTGCCCCCACCCAGCCAGCCACCTGCAACCCTGAATCTGCCCAGGTAGTGAATGGTATCAGTTTAGCATTCTGTAGACTTTGCCTTTGTTTATGCAACATATGGAGACATAGCAAGAGGTTTGGGGTTTTTTGGTTTGGGGTTTTTCCCCCCACAAAAATGTGGTCATACTATATGTATTTTATTCTACAGGTAGGTTTTTCTTGCTTATATTATGGTCACTTTTCTAAGACATTTCTAATAGCTGTATAATATTACACAGGAATCTCATAAATTCAACCATTGCTGTGTTGACAGGCATACAGGTTGTTTCCATTCTGGAAACACTGGCAAAAACATCCTTGAACATGTTTCTTTACATTTTAGTTTCTTCTTTTCTCCTCTTGTCATGAATCATGAAGAATCTTGATATTAAAGCCCATTTCCTCCTAACCTTGTTGGCCTGGCATCTGGCATCTAATGGGAGGTGTGGTCCTTATGGTGGTTATTTCATGCTGATAATTCCGGACCTCTTGACCTCACCTACCGTATTGATTAACCAGAGTTCCTCCTTCCTGCTGTCAGCCTGTGTTTAAAGTTTGAGCACGTGGAACACTTTGCATGTTACGTCTGCAGAAGGACCAGTTTTATCATGTGGGACAGCCATGTGAAGAAACTTTTGGATTTTGCTGTGTGCTTTAAAAATTTTTGCTGTTGTTGTGGTTTTTACACCTGTCTTAAAACTGGATATGATCTGAGCAAAGGGCTTTCCAAAATGTGAGTTCAAAGGGAGAGGCAAAGACTGCACAAACCAAGATCCTTTAAATACTGCTCGTACCTGAAGTCTCTGGTACAGGTTAGGGGGCACAAAACGGGATGAACTGGTGGTGCAGAGGTGCATAATTAATACTAATACACTTTGTTATTCTCTTAACTGCCTGTTGAGAGGAGGGAAGAGCAGGTGGGTGCAGCAAAGCCTCCCCTAAATGGAAAAGGACCTTCAAAAAGATGTCAGCCTCAGCACATGTTGTCACACTAATTTTCCGGCTCCTCTGGTTCCAGCCAGACTGTGTTAAAGAGAAACCCACGCCTGTCTCATCCCCCACAGAGCGAGAGAGAAGGGCTGAGGAGCTGAGCCTCAGCTGTAGAGAAAAGGCTTGCTGTCGGGTATGTCAGGAGAGGGCCCAAACCTGCATCTGGAGGGATGATGAGGGTGAAGGGCAGGAGTTTTTCACACTCTGCCCACTAAGATCCAGTTTCTTCCTTTTGTTCCAGAGCCTGGAGCTATTTATAACTTCCACTAAGCTTCTTGGGGGCTCCAGAGCCCATAAGACATAGTCTTCCTGAGAATGTTGTATTATAAGGAATTGTCCTTTATACAAAATACAGAGGGGAGAATTTCAGAATTTTGAACTTAAACCATTTGCTGGAAAATGACCTACACCGTAGCCTCGGGGAGGTGGAAACTCATATGTCTGAGCCAGGTGCTATACCAGGTACATTCACATATGGTATGTCATTTATTCCTTGGGACAGCCTTAATAGGAAAGAGTTATATTCCCGTTTTACCCACATGGAACCTGAGGCTTAGGGAGGCTGTGACCTTCCCCAAGTGACACATTTCTAAGTGACAAAAGTGAGATTTGAATCCGGATCTGAGGGTCTCTTCAGCTCATGTCCCTTCCCTTACCACAGTTTCCACCTTGGAAAGTACCCTTACTGAAGCCCCTTGCCCTTTTCTGGGATGGCCATCCCTGATTCCAAGAGGATCGAAATCAGGAACATTCTCTTTGCTGTGAGTTCTCCTCCACATTTACCTGTCTGCAAGGCTGGAGCTAGCTACTTCTCCCTCCTTGTGGCTGTTTTAATTGTCCATTCTCACCTAGTTCTCCTGTCATCCTCCTGGTGTTACCATCCCCACTTCACGGATGAGGAAACTGAGTCTCAGCAAAGGATGGAAAGCTGCCCCAGGTCTCACAGCTGCAGAGTAGCACAGTCGGGATTTGAACCCAGGCTCAGAGCACTCTTGCTCCCTTAGGCACATACAATATTGGGTGTGTTTATGGACTTGCACTTCTTTTTTAAAAAAATATCTATTTACTTATTTATTTATTTTGGCTGCGCTGGGTCTTAGTTGCGGCATGTGGGCTCCTTAGTTGCAGCATGCAGGCTCCTTAGTTGAGGCATGCAGACTCTTAGTTGCAGCATGCGGGCTATTTAGTTGTGGCATGCAGACCCTTAGTTGCAGCATGCGAACTCTTAGTTGCAGTATGCATGCGGGATTTAGCTCCCCCGACCAGGGATCGAACCTGGGCCCCCTGCATTGGAGCAGGGAGTCTTATCCACTAGACCACAAGGGAAGTCCCTGGACTTGCATTTCAATTTGGTCTGTGGATAGTGTCCCATGTTAGGGAATTAAATTTTTTTTTTTATGTTCCCTTCAAAATGACTGGATTGTTCTTTTTCAAGGTTGACTTGGAGAGAAAATTTTTGAAATGCTTCCCTTTGATTTTGACTTCTTTTCTTTCTTATTCTAGTGCTCCAGCATTAAGCCCTGAGGGTACATGTTAAGGGCCAGTATATTCGATTCATCTTTACGCCCAAGGGCTCAGAATCCTTTAGGGAATATTCAACTGGGGGCTGCTCAATCCCCAGTGAGTCCTCCTACTGCCTCCCACCCCCCACCTCAGCCCTCAGCCCAGGCCACTTTCTCCTAGTCAGTGAATGATCAAAGTTCTCTTCCTGCAGCATGAGAGAGGCCGCCCCCTTCAGGTCAGAGGGAGCACCTGGGAAGTTTCTGCCTCAGTCCTTCAAAAGCCATCCTTAGTTCCAAAACAGATTCATGTGACTGATGGGGCTTAGAGATGATCCAGTTGTATCAGCAAAATCCTTAATAGTTACAAGTGACAGAAACCTAACTCAAACTGACTGAAGAAAAGACAATGTATTGACTCACATAACTGAAAAGGCCAAGAGTAGACGATGGCTTCTGCCAGAGCTGGATCCAGGTCCCTAAGTGATGCCAGCAGGAACCTCTCTCTCCAACTCTTGGCTCTGTTTTCTGTTCTGCTAACTTCATTTTAAGATAGGAAACAGTCTGTATGGTGGCCCCAGGCAGATCAGACTTCTATCCTCCCACGTTCATTTTCAGCAGAAAAGAGCTTCCCTCTCTCCCAGCTGTCTCAGCCAAGATTTACTCTGATTTACAGGTGCCCATCCCTGAACCAACCACGGGGGCTGTGGAGCTGCGATGCTCTGGCTGAGCCAGGCTCTCTTGCCCACCCTTAAGGCAAGGCAAGGACCTCCGCCAAACCCTGTGAAATTGAGGGCTGGGAGATTCCCCAAGGAGAATCAGGATGCTCTTACCAAAAGAAGGAGAAGGAATACAGAGCAGGCACGGCAGACTTGCCCTTTGTCCAGCTCCCTTATCGACATAAGGGGAACCCGGGGTCCGGCAAGAAGATGGGACTTGGAATGTTGCATGGCAGAGCAGAAGCCAGAAGCCAGGATTTCAGACTCCTACCTAGTTCCCTCAGTTTTTGTTTTTTTATCTATTCATTCTTCTTTTTGCTTGTATAATTAATAGTACATTACCTCTATAAAAATATTTATGTATACAGGACAGGTGAGTTTCATCCAGGCTCCAGCTCTTACCAGCTGTTTGACCTAAGGCAAGTTATTTGACCTCTCTGCCTTGTTTGCTCCTCATTGTAATGGGAGTAAGATAGTCCCTACCTCATAAGAGCATTGTGACAATTAAATGACTTAATGCATAGAAAGTGCTTAGAAAGTGCTTATTATGCCCAACATAGTAGAAATCCTTAACAGATATATTCTGTTATAATCATGGTCATCTTCCAGCTTATTTTTTAACTGCTATCAGTACTCTGTAGTTCGAATTTTTCATCATTTATTTAATCTTTCCCCATTGATGAACATTCACTCTGTTTCTACTCTTTTCACCACTTCAAAGTGTGTCAGGAAGCACCCTTGACCGTGCCTCTTGGTCCTCACGCCGTGAACATCTAACTCAACTTTGTCCTGTTGAGGTTGGGACCTCATCAGACTGTGAACCAGATAACAAGGGAAGTGCTTGGGCAAGCGGTGGGATGTTTTGCACTCAGCTCATAGTCGTAAGGTTTGAAATACCACAGTTGCCTCTTCCTTTATGGTGTCTCCTGGGGCCAGAAATACTGAGCCAGGGGGGCACCAAGGTTGATGTCATGTGATGGAAATGTCATGGTGTCCCTGCTTTGACCTTCTGTGAGGGCATTGCTCTGCCCGTTCCTGCCCCCGCAAGGCCCCTTCTAAGTGTCTCTGGAGCCCACTCTGTATCTGGGGACCCATGGAGACTGGGAGGCCGTCAAGTCAGTGTACCATGTGCCGTGTTGTAGAAACAAATATTTGTTCATAGAAGAGCTTGGAGGAAGACATACCCTAAATGTTTCACGGAGGTCAGCCTCCAGTGTCAAGATGTTGAAGTCATTAGCGGTTGTCTTTTAGCCTTTCTGTGTTTTCTAGCCTTTCCTGACCATGTGCAAAGGACTAGGAGCAATTAATCACTTTTGTCATCAAGAAAAATATTATAAGCATTATTTTAAGTAAATACTCTCTAGATTTGAGGCTTGGATCCAAGTCACTTTCCACTAGGGGCTCCATTTCCTCATGTGGAGAATGGGGTTAGCACTCCCAGGTTTGTCTCCCTCCCAGGGGTTGGTGCAGCTTAGAAAAAAGGGAGAGTGCGCTATAAACCATCAGGCACGATGAACTGGGGAAGGAGGAGGTTATTATTGTCTGGTCGTAGCCAAACCCAGCCTCTTTGCATTGGGAGCAGTGCCCCAGTTGCCCTGTCCCGGAGACCACACTCTGAAGGCATCGGGCAAAGGAATGCTTCGTGGTTATCACACATACAAGGACTGAGCATACTCTGCTGTCCAGTGTTGAGATCTTAAGACACAACATGCAGACAGGTCTTAAAGGTGACAGCTAAGATGGGGGTGTCACTGGGGTGGGTGGCGGCCTTCCCTCTTCCTCCCTGCCACCCCCAGGCCTCCTCTGCTGCGATCTGAGGCCTAATAGGAGGAGGAGAAATGGGGCTTTTCACACGGTCTCCCAATAGGGAGGTGGCCTGTGGGCGAGTCTGTGGAGCCAAGTTTCCTGCTGGATACTGGAGAGATTCATTTCAGCATGGCACGCATTTTTTTATTTGAACCAGTAGCCTAAGCTGGGACCAAACTAATGACTAGTGCCTGTGGCAAAAGTCGAAGTGCCATTTTGTGTTTATTTAGTAAATAAATGAGTGGATGGTTAGAGGAGGGAGAAAAAGAGTAGACCCTCCTCGCCTCCCCAGAAGCACATGATCAAGGCTGAGCCTTTTATTTAAGTTCTGAATAATTTTTAAATCCAGGATTGGGTTAATCTAGAAGTGAATTTAGTCTGTTGTCGCATCGTCTGCTTCCCTTAGTACATGATGGTGTTTGTTTATCTAGCGGCAGGCTGTGGGCCCCAGCTCTGGGGTTCAAGAGAGCCAGGGCTCTCTGCGCCGTAATAGCGCTGTTGTATTTCACCCCATGGACTCCAGGCAATTTATTACAGCTAACCCCCTCTCCAACCCTGCCGCAACGAGTGAGCCTCCTGCAAAATTGGATGGAAGGCAGGAACTCTTGTAGAAAACGAGATATTACCTGTCTTTCTTGGCCACAGAGGACGCAGCCAAATTAAGGGAAAGGGATTTTTGAGAAGAGGTGCTTTCGTTCATTTGTGAAGGTCGACATAATGAAGTTGGAAAGGCTCCCCCAGAAGACTGGCTGAAATGATCAAAGGGGTTAGAGAGGTGGGGGAAGGGGCGGAGGAGGGCCCGGAGGTGGGGCCTGGATAAAAGCAGCCCAGCCAGATGCAGGAGCAAGAGGGGACGTGAAAGAAGGGGAAAGAGAGAGACTGACCTGTCTGCCCATCAATACTGGACTGCCAGAATTAGGGGCACCCTGTCCGTGCAGCTGTAACTGGGCTCACAGCCAGACACCATGGGTTCATTCCTGCCCTGTCCCACCCCCCAGCTTCCCTTGGTGCCGCTAGCAGAGGTAGAATTTAAAGCTAAGGAGACCGTGGACCCTGACTGTTTTTTTCCTCCCGGCATTTCTTTCTGAAAATTGTCAAAGAAAACTTGAATGAATTGCAAACAGAACACTCATGGAGATTCCCACCATCGACATTCTGCAATTAACATTCCTCTAATGATTTTATCACATATATTATATATTTTTAAATATTTAATTTTATATATTATTTTTGGCTGTATTGGGTGTTCGTTACTGCGCGCGGTCTTTCTCTAGTTGCCACGAGCAGGGGCTACTCTTAGTTGCGTTGTGCAGGCTTCTCATTGTGGTGGCTTCTCTTGTTGCAGAGCACATTGTGGTGGCTTCTCTTGTTGCACGCGGGCTCCAGTAGTTGTGGCACGTGGGCTTAGTAGTTGTGGCACATGGGCTTAGTTGCTCTGCACATGTGGGATCTTCTCAGACCAGGGCTCGAACCTGTGTCCCTTGCATTGGCAGGCGGATTCTTAACCACTGCGTCACCAGGGAAGTCCCAAGGTAGGCAGTTTTGTTATTCCCTCTTGGCCTGCCTGGTCCTCAGCTCCCCTTTTCTGGGCCCTGGGAAAATCCCTAATATCTCTGTTGAAGTATACCCCAAAGATGGAAAGAAATGAAGAACAAAAGGAATCTTAAATTTTCTGTAATCATATTGTTAGAAATAATATTAGTATTGCTTTTCTGAAACTGTTATATATTATAGGAAAAAAACAAGCAACTGCTAATGTTAAGAACCTAGATTTTTAGCAAAAGAGTTAGAATATGTAAAACCAGACAAAAACCTAACAAGAAGAGAAAACTACAGGCCAATATCCTTTATGAATATAGCTGCAAAAATCCTCAGCAAAATACTAGCAAACCAAATTCGGCAACATATAAGGAGGATTATACACCATGACCAAATAGGATTTATCCCAGGAATGCAAGGTTGGTTCAATATATGAAAATCAATCAATGTAATACATTATGTTAATAGGATAAAGAACAAAACCCATATGATTATATCAGTAGATGCAGAAAAAGCATTTGACAAGATCCAACACTTCTTCATGATAAAAACATTCAACAAACTGAGAATAGAAGGGAGTTCCCTCAACCTGATAAAGAGCATTGATGAAAAACGCACATTAGCATTATATTTAATGGTGAAAGATTGATAGCTTTCCCTTCTAAGGTCAGGAGCAAAACAAGGATGTCTGCTCTTGCCACTTTTATTCAACATTATACTGGAGTTTCTAGACAGTTAGACAAGAAGAAGAAATAAACGGCATCTAGATTCAAAAGAAAGAAGTAAAACTGTCTCTATTTGCAGATGACACTGTCTTGTGTATAGAAAATCCTAAGGAATCCACACCAAAAAAATGTTATTAGAACTAATAAGTTCAGCAAGGTTGCAAGACACAGGCTCAATATAAAAAATCTATTATATCTCTGTACACCAGCAAGGAACAATATGAAAATGAAATACATATTTACTAGTCATTTCTCCAAGGAAGATATACAAATAGCCTATAAGCACATGAAAATAAGCTCAACATCATTCATCATTAGGGATATGCAAACCAAACTGTAATAAGATACCACTTCACACCCACTAGAATGGCTATAATCAAAAAGATGGACAATAACAAGAGTTGGTGAGCATGTGGAGATATTGGAACCCTCATACATAGTTGGTGGGAATGTAAAATGGTGCTGTCACTTTGGAAACAGTTGGCAGTTCCTTAAAAAGTTAAACATGGGGGCTTCCCTGGTGGTGCAGTGGTTGAGAGTCTGCCTGCCGATGCAGGGGACACGGGTTTGTGCCCCGGTCCGGGAAGATCCCACATGCCGCGGAGCGGCTAGGCCCATGAGCCATGGCCGCTGAGCCTGCGCATCCGGAGCCTTTGCTCCGCAACAGGAGAGGCCACAACAGTGAGAGGCCTGCGTACCGTAAAAAAAAAAAAAAAAGTTAAACATGGAGTTACTTTATGGCCTGCAATTCTACTCCTTGATGTATACCCAAGAGAATTGAAAACATATGTCTACCCCAAAACTTGTACATGAATTTTCACAGCAGCATTATTCATAATAGCCAAAAGGTAGAAACAACCCAAATGTCCATCAGTTGATGAATGAATAAATAAAATGTGTTGTATTTGTACAGTGGAATATTATTCAGCCATGAAAAGGGATGAGGTACGGATGCATGCTACAACATGAATGAACCTTGAAAATATTATGCTTAAGTGAAAGAACCCAGACACAAAGGCCACATGTTATATGATTCCATTTGTATAAAATGTCTAGGATAGGAAAATCCATGGGAACAGAAAACAAATTAGTGATTTCCAGGGACTGAGGGCAGTGGATAATGGGTAGGGACTGGGGGCAATGGATAATGGGTAGTGACTGCTAATAGATATAAAGTTTCTTTTGGGGGGTGATGAAAATGTTCTGGAATTAGATAGTGGTGATGGTTGTACAACTTTGTGGATATATTAAAAATGACTGAGTTATACACTTTAAAAGGGTGAATTTTATGTTGAATTTTATGGTATGTGAATTATATCTCAATAAAAAAGAGATACAATATAAAATTAAGGTTTAGTAAAGCTCTGTAATTTTATGTTTATGAAATTGTATATATATGAAATTTTAGCATAAACTCATATCTATTAAAATATATTTGTATTGCTGACCACCGTAAAGGCATAGAAGCCATAACCAACATAATAGTAATGAATGCACTTAGTGCCCATATTGCAGCATCTAAATGGTTATATTGATAATATTAAAGAGCCAGGATTCCTTGGCAGAATGGTTGATTCCAGGTTAGAGCAGGAAACATACAAGTTGAGCCTGGAGAATCTTTTGATACCTTTTGTCAGAAAACAAAGAAGCTGTCAGTACTCTGACCATGTGCAAAGGACTAGGAGCCAACTTGAGAAGACAGCCTTGGGCTAAAAATAGGCTTATTTGGGGCTTCCCTGGTGGCGTAGTGGTTGAGAGTCCGCCTGCCGATGCAGGGGACACGGGTTCGTGCCCCGGTCCGGGAGGATCCCACATGCTGCGGAGCGGCTGGGCCTGTGAGCCATGGCCGCTGAGCCTGCGCGTCCGGAGCCTGTGCTCCGCAGTGGGAGAGGCCACGGCAGTGAGAGGCCCGTGTACCACCAAAAAAAAAAAAAGGCTTATTTGGAAACCAAGAAGAATAATACTAGCGTTGAATTGAAACATATTAATTATGTTAAAATTTATGAGTTCATAATGAAAACAAATAATTGGCCATATTTGGAGGATGCTAGGGAACCAGGTCCTTCTGAAAATCGGTAAATTAAGAATCAAGAACCTAGCCTATCTTTCCTATACTTCAGTGTAGCCAAATAGTTGACATGGTAAAGTTTTTCTCCATGGAAGTATTCCAGCTAGGAAAGAAAGAATGATAGAATTAGAAATCACCATTTTGCAAACCCCTGATGAAATAAAGGATATAGATGCAAATCATCTTTGGCCACCAACATCACAAAAGGAAAGACAACTGGACATTATGTGTTTCCCAAGGAATGCTCACACCGGCACCTATGAAGAGGTTGCCAGAATGCCTCATCGAATTAGGTCAAGCCTCTAGATCTAACTACCAGTTTACAGGAGGCAAAGTGGGGCAAACAGAGGAACATGTTGAGGGACACCACATCAACGCAGGAGGCAAAATGCAGACTGTGGGAAATACTATAGAACAAACGACCCAGTTTCTTAAACAAATGGTAAGGGGAAAAGAGACCTAGGAGATGCATCAGCTAAAAGCAGTAATGTGGGCCTTGTCTTGATGCAGATTTAAACAAACCAGACACAAAAACATCAGGGAAGTTTGAACACCAACTAAATATTTGCTGATACTAAGTAACTATGTTAATTCTCTGGGGTATTACCATGATATTAAAGGCCCACAGGAACAGGGCCTTCTGCCCCCAAGCTTACCATGGGGCTGGTGGAAAGCAAAGGAGAAAATGTGCCCTCTGCCCACATAGCCCAGGGAGGGAGAGAAGAGGGGCCAAGCCAGTGAAGCCCAGTTTATTCTTCCAGGTTTAAGGACACATGGTTTCTCCTCCATAGCGAGGAATGTGCAAGGGGTGGGGAGGGAGACAAGAGTGTTACCGAAGGGCTATCTTCTGCATGGAATCATGAGGATGGACAACCATGTGCCTATCACAATTGAGGCATAAACAAGTTAGTGCATGTAAAGCACCAAACCCCCGTGCTGCTCTGTCACTGTTGGGGGTTGTTGTTCTGTAACTGCTCGTGTACAAAGCTGGGTGGGGGGGTCACGTGTGTGTGTGTATATCCCTGTGCACTCTGTGTGCAGGGATTAGAGGCAGGACTTTGGGATGCCAAGTAGAAGAAAGTTGTGAAGTGACCGTGATGTCCCCAGCTTTCACTCATTTCCTGAAGCCTGGAGAGGAAGTAGGAATTGCAGTTAACTGAACCATGTGCATGAGTTCTCCTGGTAGCATGAGAGCTGAACCTGTCCTCTCCCTGTCCCCCCGTGTCTCCCTCCAGCTGCAACAGCAAACGCTACCTGGAGACGCTCCCCAACACCAGCATCATCATCCCCTTCCACAACGAGGGCTGGTCCTCCCTCCTCCGCACCGTTCACAGCGTGCTGAACCGCTCGCCCCCGGAGCTGATTGCCGAGATTGTCCTGGTGGATGACTTCAGTGACCGAGGTAGGGCCCATTTCACCCAGCTTCCCACCCTCCATACTCCGTTCAGTGACTTGCTAAAGGGGTGGTAGGTTTTCCCATCTTCAGCAGCGCCAGCATGTGGACCACCATGTACTGATACTTGAGGCCATGAACCTGGCACTGAACACAAGTTATCTTACTTAGTCCTCACAACGACCCATGAAATAGGTTCTGTTTTTATCCCATTTGTATCAACGTAGAAGTGCATTAAACTGCAAATAATAGAGAACTTTAAATAATAGCTCAGACAAGTAAGGGGTTTATTCATTTATTCATTCATTTGATAATGAGATCCAGGATTGGTACAGCTGCTCGAGTCTACCATTGGAGAACCAGACTTCTTCTCTTTTCCCACTTCCTCATCCTCGTGGTTACAAAATGGCTGCTGTACCTCTGGGAATTCTACCTTCCAGGCAGGAAGAAGGAGGAAGGGCAAAGAGAACAAAGCCTCTTCCTTGGAAGACTTTGCCTTCTTATTCAGGAAAGTCTCCTCAGAGACTTTTGGCCAGAACTCTGACATTTGGGCATCCATATCTGCAAGGGTGGCTGGGAACGTGAGTGTTCTGATTTTTGGCCTCTTTAGTAGAAATAGGAAAAGAAGTGGATTAGAGAAGGTATCAGGACAGCCCACCTACAGTATCTGCCACACCACTTTACAGATGCAGAAACTGAGGCTCAGAGAGGTTAAGTGACTTGGTCTTGGTCACACAGCTCTTAGATGGTGATGTGGTGACCAAGTCACATCTGTCTGACCCCACGCACATGATCTTAACCACTAGACCACACTGCAGAGCCTCTTCGCTATGGGCCTTACCCATGGGTTTAAGAGACACAGAGGTGGAGCCACAAATGAAATCCAAGAAGAATTTGGCCTCCAGCCAATGGTCTCGAGCTTATTCTTTGTATCAGAGCTTTCACCACTTGCAGGAAAATCAAGAGAAGCCGTTTCCTCTCTCACTTTCCTGTAGAGGCACTAATAAGTAGTGAAGAGAGGGAATCTAAGTACACTCCAGAACAATCGAAGCTGAGCTGCTTGCTGCCCCGTTTTAGTACTACACCCCACTTACGCGGCGGGGGGTGTGTGTACACACACATACATGCACACACATTTTGAACTCAGTTCCTACCGTCTCTAATTCTCCCCGTAACTCTTTTTTTTTTAATTATTTTATTTATTTATTTTTGGCTGCATTGGGTCTTCGTCACTGCGCGCAGGCTTTCTCTAGTTGCAGTGAGCGGGGGCTACTCTTCGTTGCCGTGTGCGGGCTTCTCATTGCAGTGGCTTCTCTTGTTATGGAGCACGGGCTCTGGGTGCCCGGGCTTCAGTAACTGTGGCTCGCAGGCTGTAGAGCGCAGGCTCAGTAGTTGTGGTGCACGGGCTTAGTTGCTCCGCGGCATGTGGGACCTTCCTGGAACAGGGCTCGAACCCGTGTCCCCTGCATTGGCAGGCGGATTCTTAACCACTGCACCACCAGGGAAGCCCTCTCCCCTAACTCTTGACATACACTCATTGTCATGGGACCCTTTACTTTTCCTTCTTTGCTCTTACCACATCAGTATTAAAATATAAATAAGTGTAACATGTGAGCATTGTGTGTGTAAACACACAATTGGCCTGTCGTATGTTTCCTCTACCAGATTCCACATTCTGAGAGCTGGGACCACCCCATCAGTCTTGTTCACTACATATCTTCAACTCCTTAGGCATATAGTACGTGCTTAATACATGTTTGACAACTAAATGATCAGAGCTCGTTTCCTCTGTTCCCTTAGTACTTCCGCCATGGTTACAATAGCATCCATTATATGAGATTTATTTGTGTCCCTGAAGTGAGGTCTGTGAAGTCACCTGTGGGTGTGTCTCCTTGTGTCTGTAGCACCATTCTTTAGCAATAGTTACCTCTTTGATCCTGGCCCTGTCACTTATTAGCTCTGTGACCTTGACCCAGTCACTTAATCTCTCTGTGCTTCAGTTCCCTCATCTGTAAAAGGGAATCTACCTCTTAATATGACTATTAAGTGGGTTAATACATGTCAAATAGTTAGGACAGTACAATGCACAAAGTGAACATTAGAAATAAACATTTAAGCTTGGTATTATCATTATTCCTATTAACATTATTTACGGCTAGTTTGTTGGAGGGGGTGTCAGGGATAAATGTACAGACACGGAGGTATGGTCTCCCTCTTTCCGTGGGTGAAAGGGCTTTGCAAATTGTAAAGCACTAAAAAAATGTGCTATTGCCCCACCTTCCGCCTAAACTGTCTCCCCATCCATTCACCATTCCGGGGACCATTTCTATGTGCCAGGCCCATACATTATCTCATTTATTCTTGACGACAGCCTCTGAGGGAGGCCCTGGGGTCTCTGCGTCTCCGACGAGGAGTTGGGGTCAGGTGACTGGCCCAGACTCACACAGCCAGTGAGCAGAAGACCCAGACCCGTGGACTCAGAGCCCCAGACCCCTGCTCTACCATTGCCTTTCCTGCCTTTCGTCCTTTACCCCTCCTCCTCTCCCAACCTCATCCTTCCCCCAGTTTCGGCCCGCCACCCCCAGGCCATGGGCTCTCAGCCAGGTGGTGAAAATGAATATAAATGAGCACATTGCTCAAGTCATTAACTGACGTCCGTTTACCGTGCTGCGCAGACACAGCCCCTGCTGCTCGGGGTGAGCGCCCGAGCCTTCCCGCAGGTTCTTGAGAGCCGCAGCCGTGCGGATTGCCCTCTGCACTTTGCTCCCCTTCTTCGTGTACCAGCCGCCGCAGGGCCTTCTGTTCTGGAGCACGCCAGGCTCCATCCGGCCTTGGGGTCTTCTCGTGTTCTTCCCTCGGCCAGGACATCCTGGAAGCGCCGGGCTGCTCTTCATCTTCACTTCGGTCCCCCGCCCCTGCCGCTGTGCTCCCTTCTCCACGTAGGGTCACAGGGCTGTTTGCTGACCTGTTCATTATCAGGCTTCCTCATTAGACCATTTGTGGTTAATAAATGTTTGTGAATTAGTGAATGAATGAATGAGGGGGGGCAGAGAAGAAGGGAAAATATATGGCAGCTACAGCTATATCCACACACGGGGAAAACCATCACTCGCAACAGGGTCGTCTTCAGTCAGCGAGATAGATGTGGCTGTGGAAGACACAGAGGTTCCTTTGGTGACCGGCGCTGGCCCACGTCTTTGGGTTTCAGGTTCAGGTCCCTGTCGCCTGTTTTCTGAAGCATGGGGCAGACCCATAACACTTGGCAGGACCCATCTCTGAGCATCACAAGGCATTAGTGCTCCAGAGGGAGAGTGAACCCGGCATCATCCAGATTAGAAACAGCAGCTCTACTTGTTGGGTTAGAAAAGAGTTTCAAGGTCATCCAAGGCTACTGGCTTTGAACATGTGCCTCTGAGCAGTAGGGGTCCCAGGAATGCGTCAGAGAGCACTGTGAGGGCTGTGAAGAACCTCACAGGTGCAGGTGGGGTTCACATACCTCTCCTGGCATGGTCTATATTTGGTTTCTGGAAAATTGTTCACTAAGAGGAACTCCACTGCTTAAAAATGTGTGAAAATTGCAGATGTAACAGCCTACTCATTGTACAGATGGGAAACCTGAGTCCTGGAGCAGTGGACAAGCTTAACTAAGAGCACATGGCCAGCTGGTTGCAGAGAAGAGACAAGAATTCCCTCTCTGCGCTCCCAGTACAGCCTGTCCCCTCGTCTTAGCTGTTAATGTGAATCATCTGCAGAAGCACATTACTGTTTTCTACCCCCCAGGATGCTTCTCAATACATCATTTTCCATTGTACTAAAGAGCAAACTTCTTGCTAAAGAGAGCTCATTATCAAACACAACCAATCCTGGACCACAATGGTTTATGCTCCAATATCCCAATTTCCTCAGTGTTGTACTCAGTGATGAAAATAACGTGATTCCCCCTCCCCCAGTAAAAAAAGACTGTAACAGTCTTGAGAAAGAAAAGGTAAATTATATAAGAATGACATTCACCAAGTAACAGCTGTTTCTCCAGAGAGCAAAAACATTAACCCAATGCAGTACCGTCCCCAAACCCTAATAAGATAGAGAAGAGAATGAATACTGTCCCATTTCACAGACAGGAATGAGAACTGAGGCCCCTGACTGTTGCCCTTTTTTCTCAGTGAATCGGGCATGGAATGCAGAGGAGAACTCTTACCTCTTGCCCCTCAGTCCTGCCTGCACATTAGCTGTCAGATTTTGCAACCTGCATTCTTCAGAAAAGCAATCATTCTTCTTGTTTCAAGAAGAAATTCTCAAGGCAGCTTTGGAAGAAAAACTTAGCAGTGATTGTTTTAAAAATGAGATTTGAGAGAAACAACTTCAGAATTCTAGAGAGGCCTGTCTCAAGTATGGCAAATATGGGCCACCGTGAAAGACGGATTCCTCTGGGCCACGTGAGCAGAGGCAGTTCTCAGAGTTGAAATTCATAGATGCTAACTACAGGCTTGATTGGCGCTGCCTGGAAGAAGGCATTTTGCTCTGAAATGAGCCTCTTCTAGGATCCTCAGGGCAACTAATTTTAATTTGGCTGAGGGTCGAGACCTCGGGTAGGAGACAAAATTGGAGCAGATGAATTCTTGAAATTAGATCCAGAGCTTTGTGCAGGCAGCACTGGGGACTAGAGTGAAGGCAAACGTTGGCCCCGGAATAATCCTGGCCCTGCTTGCAAATAGAGCACTGCGGAGTTTTCCAGGGGCCTCCAAAAGCTCTTCAAATGTGGGGGCTTGGCTTGAGGATGAGGAGGACATAGAGGTGTTTTTGCACTAGTGGGAGAAAGGTGAGCGTGTAGGGTGGCAGACCTGCCTCCAGATTACACTGCCCAGATAGGAGATCTTTATTAGGAAAATCAAGAGGGGTCTTTGTTCATTCGTTTCTTTCTATTCTCCTTCCCCTCCCCATTTCCAAACAATATTGGTTTTCCAAAAATAATAGGATATGTAGACCTGGATGGGATTATTGTCTTTGGATGAACTGTGGGCCGCCCGGAATGATGAGGTGCAGAAACGAAAGGCTATGATATGATCTCACTGACATCATTTCCCCCAGCGCAGCTCCCCATCAGCAAACAAACAAAAACATACACATGGAAGGGTTCCCTGAAAGGAGGTTCTTAAGCAAGCAAGCGTTTGTGGAGCTATCAACAGATTGTTGGCAGTGATTGGTGCTGGAGGGAGTATGGACATTGCAGGGCCCATTAGTACACATGGTAGAGGCTCTCACCATTGAGACCAAGGTCCCAGCTCTTCCTTCTATGATTGGGCTTATTAACTCTGACCTGCACTGTCACACCATGCCAGTCCTGGAGACACGTCAAGGAGATCCGTTTGCCCTGGCCTGATTTGCATTGCAACGTACCACTCTTGACACGAGCCCATCAGCATCTATTCCTCGTTTCTTGTCATCTCTCTCGAAGCCTTAGTTTGCTTCCAGGACCACCACAACTGTTGGGTTGGCCATTCCCCACTTTCACCATATTGTTTGGGTTCTCTTCACCTTGAGTTTTGTGCTGCTGATTTTGTTTTTCTCTACATTTGTCCTGATTTCATTCATATTCATGAAATGACTCTGTGCCCGTCGCTGCAGCAGGTGCTGGGGCTACAACGGGAATAAAATAGACTTCTCTTCTAAGGCTCACATCTAGCAGGGCAGACATACAAGGTAAGGGGCAATCATAAGACCATGGAGTATGTGCCCCTTGGTGGAGGTCCAGGTGCTGTCAAGCACGGAGAAGATCAGGGAAGACTTTCCAGAAAAAATTGCAGCTGAACTCGATCCTAAGGATAAGCAGATACTTCTCCTTGGGGTAGGGAAGGGAGAAGAATGTTCCAGGCAGAGGGAACGTCATGAGCACAGGCTAGGAGTCAAGATGGAAATGTGGAAGGCGCAGAAAGAGCCATCCATAACCTCATCACCTGGAGGCAATTACGGTTAACATTTAGGGTTCTCCCCTTTCCCAGTGTGGTTTTTTTTTTTTAATAGGCCTTATTTTTTAGAGCAGTTTCAGGTTCACAGCAAAATTAAGCTGAAAGCACAGAGAGTTCCCATCCACCCCTCCACCCCTTGCACGTATCCTCCCACACCCACTCCCTCATCAGTGTCCTGCACCTGCATCAGAGGGGTACATTTGTTACAATGGATGAACCTACAGTAACCCATCATTATCTCCCAAAATCCATAGTTTATATTAAGGTGCACTCTTGGTGTTATATATTCTGTGGGTTTGGACAAATGTATAATGACATGTGTCTACCATTATAGCATCATATGGAGTAGTTTACTGCCCTAAGAATCCTCTGTGCTCTGCCTATGCATCTCTCCCTCCCTGCTAACCCCTGGCACCCGCTAACCTTTTTACTGTCTCAGTAGTTTTGCCTTTTCTAGAATGTCAAATAAAATTGGAATCAGACAGCATGCAGTCTTTTCAGATCAGCTTCTTTCACTTAGTAATATGCATTTAATGTTCCACCATGTCTTTTTATAACTTGTAGCTCATTTCTTTTGAGTGCTGAATACTATTCCATCGTCTGAATGCACCACCATTTATTTATCCATTCACCTACTGAAGGGCATCCTGGTAGCTTCCAAGTTTGGGCAATTATGAATAAAGCTGCTCTAAACATCAACGTACAGGTGTTTGTGTGGACATAAGTCTTCAGCTCACTTAGGTAAATACCAAGGAAGGTGGCAGTTGCTGGATCATATGATAAGAGTATGTTTACTTGTGCAAGAAACTGCTAAACTGTCTTCCAAAGTGACTATGCCATTGTGCATTCCCACCAGCAATGAATGAGAGTTCCTGTTGCGCCACATCCTTGTCAGCATTTGGTGGTGTCAGCGTTTTGGATTTTTGCCCTTGAAATAGGTGTGTAGTGGTTTCTCATTGTTGTTTGGATTTGCACTTCCCTGTGACATTTGCTGTTGAGCATCTAATCTGCCATCTGAACATGTTCTTTGGTTCCCAGTGTCTGTTCATTTCCATTTTCTCTTTCATACCCTCCCAATCCCCCTCTAGTTGCAGGCCAACTGAAGTAACTCATGTCAACAGTCTGGTGTGTGTCCTTCTAGACCACTCTGCCTCATAACACTAACGTGTAGTAACAAGAGCTAATACTTCCTGAGCATTTGTGCTCAGTGCATTTACCCATTCGTCACCTCAGCACTGTTGTGGCTTCTGTCATTCCCAGTATGAAAACCACTGGACTCAATGATCTCAAACCTCCTTTTTCTACTTAATAAAGGTAATATTTTATCCCCATTTTACAGATGAGGAAACTGAGATACAGAGGGGTTAAGTAAATGGCCAGTCTACTTAGAACAACGAGGCAGAACTTTGATTCAAAACCATGCATTCTGATTCTAGAACTTTTGCCCCTAATCTTTACATGTTTTTTTCTCCCCTTTTAATGGGATCATACTGTATATATTGCTCTTCTTTTTTTTCCCTGTTAATGTATCACAGACATCCCTCAGGTCAGTAGGTATAGTGCTAACTCATCTGTTATTTACTAGCTGGACAATAATCCATAACGTGAATCTACATTTAGACCCTTTACATTACGCTTTGTGTAGTGGACATCCAGTTATATTTAACTTTGTATCCAGGTCTCTTCCACTAAGTTTTCTACAGTCACTTCCCCCTTGTCATTATAAAATGACTATCACATCTCTCCTCCTCTGAGTCAATTGTGAGATAGAGACAGGATTCACATGACTCCAGAATATTAGGTGTATTGTTGGAGAGGCTGATCCAGAGAGCACAACACGGATCTGTCCCTACCACTTTGCTCCTGGACTGACTGATGCAGGAACAGGCTGAGCAGCGAGGAGCTGTGGGCCTCCCTGGCAGGGCAGAGCCTGTACCGGTGAGTTCACCATAGCAGGGAAAGCACAAATTAGCAGGCCGTGTGGGCAGCATGAGCATTCATACTTTGGCCTGCCCTGTGTCCCCTCTCCTGGCCACCCCAGAAATGAAATATTGTTCCTTCTTTGGAACTGTGAAGGCAGGGGAAACAGTTCCACCTTACAGATGACAAAACTGAGGCTCTGAGAGATCGATGGGGGGTGTCCTAAAGTGCTTACCTGCCCTAGAGGAGTCTCCTCCTGGTGAGTCACCCCATTTGATGGGAGGGATCCATCTTCCCCATGATGGGTTCCGTAACCTTAAGAATCACACTTCCTATGTATCAGCCCAGTCTCTAGGGTGTCTTACCACTAAGAAAATCCACAGGTTTCTTGATTCTCTTCTCCTTTCATATAACATCCTGAATGCTTCTCCCCTCAGACTCCAAAGGACAGAACTGCTAAGAAGATTAAAGCTGTTACAGAATATCAATGAGTTTATAATGGGGGAAATCTATAAACCTTTTTGGTGGCTATCTGGCAAGAACACAGCATGCAAGAGTCGATATGCTTATGGTATATTTTGTGCATCTTAAAAAAAAAAAAACCCAGGATTTTGTGAATCAAGCACTATATAAATGATTTACTGGGATAGCAAAAAAAAAAAAAAAATCAAATAAATCGCTCAGATTGCATCTGAAGCATCAAAAGCTCTGATGCTTGGGAAGGAATCGTTTCTGTAGTGGAAAATAGCTGCATTATATTCTCAGAAAGGTGATGCTTCTATACAGTAGGCGAGCCTTCTGTATTTTAAAAACTTGGTGCAGCAAAACTCTGCTAAATTGCTGATACTCTCCTGATTTTCTTGTGAGGATTAAAGTCTAACCTTTTCTACTGTTTTAGTGTTCCCTTAAAAACTAAATGGGGGGAAGCAAAACCCAATGAAGCAGGTGACTGGAGGTCCTTGGAATAAGGTCCCCAGGGAGAGGGCCACAGAGCTGCCCCCCTTCTGTCACAGTCTTTCTTCAGAAAGCTCCTGGGCCTTTCTGCCAGCTTAGGTCTGACGTGAATTGCTATTTACTCAGGCCGTAGAGGGAAATGAGATTTGAGGCTGAAATAAAAGAAGGAGGTCCCTTAGTATCTCACTTGATCGAGTGCAAACCATCCAAGTCCTGTTCCCATCCTTCTTTTAGCTCAGTAAGTGGGGAGCTGAAGGAGCTGGTTTTGTCTGCCTCATAGAGGGGAAGAAGCAGTAATAGCAATAATAATAATGCTGTGTAACACCTAGATAGCACTACCATGTGCCAGACACCATTGTAAGCAATTTAAACATATTATACTTAGTTTTATTGGGAGCCTCTTAGCCAACATTTGCCTAATGGGAAAATTCACATTTAGTAGAAAATTCAAACCCAAGTACAAGGAATTCACCTCCTCTCCATATCCCACCCCCTAAATAAAACAACTTTTAGGTAAAAACAACAACAAAACTGCTAGGTAAAGATAGGAAATACTCAGTCATGACATCTGATATACATCCATACGTCTAAGGAAGTATGTTCTGCTGTTTTCCTTCACAATCAGTGTAACTGGACAGGGCTGGTACCCAGCTCAAGTTCAGCTGCTTGCCGCTCAAAAGGCCAATACTCAGGAGACAAGTGTTGGCAGGAAATGAAAAGTCTCTTTATTCAGGGGCCAGCAACCTGGGAAGATGGTGGACTAATGTCCTAAGACCATCTCCAACTTGCCGGTTAGGAGATAAAGATTTTGAAGGCAGTGTGAAGGAGGGGACTGCAGGGTGCCCGATCAGCTCATACACAATTCTTGGATGGGTTGGCATCAAGATGAAGCTTCAAGCGTCACCCCTGTTCTGCTTTCACCCGGTCTGAGGTCTCTGTGCTTGTGGTCAGCAGTTTTCTGGTGGAGGTCTGCTTCCTGTGAAAACAACTTAGGAATGTGTGTCAGGCCTTTATCTGTATCTTTCAGGGACCTGGGAGTTCAGTGACTCTGGGGCTGATTTATAGTCTCAATTGTTACCAGTTTCCCAGACCAACAAGTATTGTTAGTTTCTACATCTTCACATTTTGTAATCATTAACTCCTGAGCCAGCCTTTTGAGACTCAGGTGGGGGGCCTGGGAGACTAAAGCTTTTCTACAAAGAAGAGGCAGGTGAAGGACATGGGGGTGTGTCAGGGGGTCTGTCCTGGGAAGGCCCCATAGGGTCCTGCTTGGTTACATAAATATTAGCCAGCTCCTCTAAATAATATTGGTTCTAGCAGGTTAACGATGCACATTGGCCAAAAAGTAGGCATCAGCTCTAACCTACTAACCAACACCAGACCCATGGGCAGCTGTGAAATGACTCATTGGCAAAAGATATCAATACTTCAGGAATTCTTCCCAATTTCCTTGCAAAACTTCCAGTCCCGGAAAGGTTCAGTCACGTCTTTATCAGGCAGCCACAGCTCCAGAGCCAATTTTGGTTTGATTTGAATCCAGAGGCACCTTCAGATCTGTAAACACCGGAGGCTTAAAATGTTACCAGTTTTCATAGCCAAAAACAGGCAATGCTTGACAGTTCTGAAGATCAGGAAGGCCAGATCCAGACATTTATACATCTCTTATTCATTGAAAAAGTTAAAAGGAGAAGCCCTGTTAATCAATATAGTGTTCGTGGGCCTTGAAGTTTTCATTTCTCTTTTCTCTCTTTTTATTCTCCTGCTTTCCTATCTGAAATAGAAAAATCTCATGAAAATGTAATTCTTGCATCATTGTACAGAACAAAGAAACAGGCATGTGAAGACCATAGTAACACTCTTTCCTCTTGTACTATTTAGGGACGTTGGGTCCCGTAATGTATTAACAGATGCAGACTGCCTTTTTCAACCTTTGGGATCCTCGTATACACTCAGGTCCTTCTCCTGAAAGACCAAACTACTCATTCCTCCCAGAATGATAAAAATATATATATTTATTTGTTAGCTTCATGAATGCAGACCTCTTCAGACATGCCCACATTGTTTATGAGCAACCGGGAATCTCAAAATAACCAATAACTCCCACCATCTACTGTGCCAATTAATGAATGGGATTTATTGGGCATTGCTAATAATATGTAGTGAGGGTGAAAACAGGTGGAATTATAAGGCTGTTTTCTGCCCAGTCTTCTCAGAAACTTTTAATTTTTCTTTTCTGTGTGCTGTCAGAATATATGGTCTGGAATATTCTAAATAATAACTGCACTCCAGTCTCCGTTAACGGAAAGCTCAAACTAACAATTACCTTCCCGGAAACCTCCACAGCAGCCAGCAGATCTGTTTTAACCAGGCAGGAGGAAAGACCAGCCCTGACCTTTCCCAGAAAACATGTTTCTGCTTCCTTATGACAGAAGAAGCAATCAGTACTTTTAACTCATGAGTGAATGAAGATGACCTGTAAATAGACCTTCCACCCGAGCAGAGTTGACTCTCAGCATTCTTTGTCGTAGACGCAGAACCCTATCGCCCCCATCTCCCACCCTTTCCAGCTGAAGGAAGACAGGGTGGCATAGTCAGTTTGGTGGACTGCTCCTCACCTACCACTCATTCCTTGTGATCTTGAAGGGACAGCCGGTCAGTAATACCACCCAGCCATGAAGGAGGCTCCAGCCCGCCTGGCCAGTGCTGTCCCAACCCCATGGCCACGGTAATTCATCCAGGGCACCAGCCTGTGATGCCAGCTGAGCCTGACCTAACTCCAGGCCAGTTCCGCCCCTGTCCTTTCCCCTCCCATGAGCCAATACACCGTCCTCTTGGGTAAATTCATTGCGGGTGGGTTTCCGTCACTCCCAACCCGCAAGCCATAACTACCATCCTCCCTTTCACGGGTCAGGTGAAGATTAAGTGAGGTAATGCACTAGAGATATAGCGCAGGGCCCAGCCCACGGTCGGCATTCAGTAACGGTCGGCATTCAGTAACGGTGCTCACCGGTGACGCTGTTGTGGTGATGGGGGTTATCATGACTGTCCACAGGGCGGTGAGCGCTCAGCTACCCCATCTACCTCAAGAGTCTCGTTACAGGGATTAGATGAAACTAGAAATGTGAAAGAGCCTAAAGAGCTGAAAAGTGCCATAAAGACATAGAGGAGGATGCTGATTTCCACAGAAGGCAAGAACCCTGAGGAGGACCCTCCAGTCAGGTGGCCAAGGAGAAAGTGACCTCAAAGGCAGGCAGTCCACGCCGGGAGTGTGTCCCACACGGTCTCCGGTTCCAGCTTAGTTCACGTAGGGCTTCTTAACTCTTATCCCTATCAGCACCAACTGAGGAGCTTGTTAAATTGCAGCTTACCAGGGCCCACTCACAGAGATTCTGATTCGGTGGTTCTGGGGTGGGCCCCAAGAATCTGCATTCTCAACAGGCATCTCAAATTACTTTGATAGAGTTGAAATGCTGCTCAGACTCGGAAAACACTGGATTATAGGAATAGAAGACCGTATATCACAAATAAATGCTTTGTGATACAGTTGGATGGTGATATCTCTGGATGTAGACCCTGGATTACCTTAAGTGCAAAACTGCATGGCCCTTATCGGAGGAGCTAAGTTAAGATGCCTTCAGCCTCAGTCAGACCCCTGTTTTTCAGGATGCCTTGTCATAAATGATTGCCTCACTGTAACAGGCCTGTGCGGATTTATGGTCCCACATTGAATTTCAACCGCTCTTCATTAATCCTGGTGACCTCACTTAAATTATTAAACAGTCATACTCCAGTTTCGAGGACACTAATTACATCCTTGAGAGGCTGTTATTATCTGGATGATCACATGCACTCAGCCAACACTAGACTGTTTTCTCCCCACTCATCAGAATTTTATACTTTTTCAGGATTTTGTTAGTTGCTGAGTGTGTGTGTTTCATATGACAGGATCTCACTGCTGAGGAGTTATGAAATATTAGAGCAGGGGTTCTCAAATTCTGGTGCACATAAGGATCACCTGGAAAGTATGTTTAACATGCAGATTCCCGGGCTCCACCCCAGCCTGAGTCCAGGTTCTGTTGTCTGGGTGGAGGCTGGGAATCTGCATTATAACCAGCTCTCTGGGGATTCTGATCCAGGCAGTCCTGGGAGCACTATAAGGAAACTGAAGCCCAGAGAGGGGAAAACTCTCATTCACAGCCCCGCAGGAGAGCCACAACCTACATCTCTGGCCTGTTGTAAGGACCAGATGAGATAATAGATGGGAAGGCACTTTGGAGAGTATTCAGCCCTCTATCAATACAAGGAGGCACTATTGTTTTCAAGCTGGAACGCTTGGCACTTTCTCTCTAAATTACCGTAATCACCTGTTTGAGGCCCCAACCAAGCCCATAACTCTCAATTCACCAGACGTGGAATAAATTCCTCCTGAAATGTCCAATAAAATGTTTTTTGATGTGAGAATGTGCTTGGGTCCCTTCCTGGTCCTCAGTCAGAAGCACCCTGCCTTCTCCACTGCTGTCCTGTCTATTCTGGGGTAGACCAACATCTCCAATTTGGGGGTACCTGGCTTAAAAGCCCTGCTTTCCAGCACATGGGTTTTGATCTTTCCTGGGACATTTAAAACTTACCAGTGAACATTTTTGCCCCCAAAAGCGCTTTCTCCATATGAGCTCACTTCTAACCACTTTCATGGCCTTAAAAATAGAAAGACTCAAGTCGAGACAGCCGGATTTGGGTTCTTTCAGCTCAGGGTACTCACCTGCTTATGTGTGCTGGAGTGACCCGTAAGGCCGGGTCAGTAATTCTGAGAGCTACCTCTGTGCACCTGTTCCACGTCTGTCCTGCTGTGTCATGATTAACTGGACAGCTCTTAGGAAAGCGTTTCCTCATATTGAATTATACTTCTCCTCGCCACACCCATCACCGGAGTCTCCCTCTGCCTTGATCTTCCCATGACTCCCTCCAGGTTTCTGAAGACCCTGTTTGTATCCCTACCCACAACTGCCTCCCACTGCAAAATAAATTCCTTAAAAAACGTGGTAGAGTGAGTTCAAGAACAGGCACTCCGGTTCTATTCACATTTCAACCTTTATTTTTAAATATTTCTTCCACACTCCCGCGGATCCTATCTCTCAGCAAGCTCTCCACATGTAAAACCTTGAGTTCAGGCTTTGCAAGTTACCCACACACACAGTCTATTTTTAAATCTGGAAGAAATCAGGGCTTTCCACTGATGGAAGAGAGGTTAGTGTTCCCAGGCAGCACGACTTCAGAGTTCAAGGAGTCTCTGCCCTGCTTTCTGGCATCTTCACCCAGCCTCTACATTTTAGAGCGGAGGAAGGGAGGCCCACTGGGTACTTCAGTCAGGTGACTGGTTCATGGCCAATCAGGGAGCGCCTGTGGCTGGTGGGGTGCAGTCCCCACAGCTGTCGGGCGCCTCCAGAGGTCAGGCACACAATCACAGCCCTCGGTCCAGACTGTTCCCGGTCAGCAAGACCATCCATTGTGCTCAAAGGGCAAGGCTGCAGCAGCAGGTATAGACACCTGGTTTGTCCTTTTGTTTTCCTTCACTGACTTAATATGTGAGCCAAAGCTCATCCTTGAATACATTTCAGGCCCAGCTAGTGCAGTCAAATATCCACCCCATTTTAACATTTTAGCGAATTGCTAACACAGCGTATACACTGCGCTCTTTCAACAAGACTGGACAACAGTTTTAGTCATCTAACAAAGGCGTTTTCCTTTTTGACAATTTCTTTGGATGCTCGCCAGGGTCTATAGCTGACTTAATTACCCAAGCCCACCTTGGCAGTACCAGGAACCAAATTTTATGGCCACCAACTCCCCTGTAGATACAGCGTAAAATTATGCATGTGCAAATTATTTTTGAAAAAACTAGATGTAAAACTTTAAGTTGTTTGGGCTTTGAATCCTTGGGTTCTAAGCACCCTAGGTTTAGAGTCAGACAGTAGGGTGACATTGAACTAGTACTCAACCTCTCTGTGCATCAATGAGTAAAACTGGGCTACTTCCTTAAACAGTTGTGCAGATTAATTGAGATATTGCTCGTGGAGGGCTTAGAACAGTGGCTGGCTCAGGGTAACCGTGGATTGACCATACCATAAGCATTAACCTGGATGCCATAATATTCCTTGATTATGAAACTCTGTTGTGTTCATCTGTTCCTTCTTTTTCCTTCATCCCCCTTTGTATCTGCAGCTTATGGACCCCAAAACTTAAACTTCATTATTAGTAATAATAATGTATGAGAACAATAGTAGATGCCAGTCTTTATTAATACTTAATATGAGCCAGGAAGTGCTAATTCATGATCTCACTGAGTCCTAGGAGATTGGCATTATTATCCTGGTATTACAGATGATAAGACTGAGAGTTAGAAAGATTCAGTTCACACAGCAAGCAAATGGCAGAGTCAGGGTCCAAACTCAAGTTTATTTGGATCCAGAATACTATGCTATTATGTATTATTTCATCTATGACGGTAGGAATAGCATGGAAGGATTTTATGCTTTATATTTTCCTATTTTATTTCTTATAGATTCATTCATTCTTGACTCCTTGACTTTGAAAATCAGGGGGCAGGTTGACCTGGGATGGAATATCCACCTATCAGGAAAATGAATGAAAAACTAGACATTTTTCTGCCTGAATTCCCACATTTGATTTGCGGAGGAATTTTCCTCCTCTAAAGCAAAGTGTGATTTTCTTTCCCTTCAACCTTCATGCCACTGGAAAATTTTAAATTATTCAACACATTGAAGGTTTATTATCTACTGCAAGGCTGTAATGTAATTGCAAGGTATCATTTAAAGAGCTGTCTGTCTGTATGAACCACCTTGTTCTGAATACCTCCTGCTCCTGCATAGAGCGAGAAGATGTGTGTCTATCTATCAGAGGTGGTTTATAACTGCCTTAGATCAACCGTATTATTCTTTCTCCACGGCCCAAGCCCCCAAATAAATGTCTGGTGATGCACGGAGCATTGAAATCATTTGTGTATCATCACTGGTTTATTTCTCTTCTGTCATTTGCATCTTCATGGACAGCCATGTGTTTGAGGGATTTCATTTTCGTTACAGACTTTGATCACATTACCCGTGTGTAATACCAATTTGGATATTAACCACCCCAATTAGGGAATGCTCTTTCAAATATTATATCACCCCCAAGTCGTGCTATTCATACCATGTTCATCACGAAGATATAAATGCCAACTCTTGTCTTATTCTTGATTTTGACACCTGTTTCCATATAGAGAGGTAGCCTTTCCCAGTGTTAATCATCAGTGACAAGAGAAAATATCTTGGTGTGGGCGTGGGTGGGGAAGATACATCATTTTTTCCTCCATAAATGTCTCATCAATTCGGTGGCATTATGGAGTAAAAAGTTCATCAAGTGACTTTTCCAGGTATTGATATGGAACAAATAGACCAGCTTTGGTTCCAGCCCTGCCAGTAAATAGCTTTGTGACCTTGAGCAAATTGCATTTCTCTTTGGGCTTCAGTGTCTGCATCTATAAAGTATGGATGACTTCTCACATCCTGTCAAGCTTTAAATCCTAGAACTTTAGGATGACTTTCCTCACTTCTTCCTTAGACTTTAAAGTTAGAATTTGATGCCTTATAGTTGTCTTAATGAGTATCAGTTATTAGATACAGCATTTCCCTTAAGAACAGCTGAGGTCTGGAAAAGTATTTGCCCTTGCACAAAGTGACCCAATGGCTCTGCTTTCAGAAACCCAGGTTTGGTATTTATATGTTTTTCTAAATCTTCTTCCTTGTTGCGTGACTCTTAGGTGATTTTTACTTCTTGTCACTTCCAGTGTGTCTGTCCCTAGGAGTCTTTCCCCCTTCTAATTTGCTATTTCAAATCAGCTTTGGAATCAGAAATCCAGTTATTAAAGTTATTAGAATTTTATCTAAAATGGGGGGTAAATAGGTCCTATGTGGGTGACTCAAAGCTCTCGCCTAAGCCATGATCGTGGGCGCCATGTTTAGTGGCCTCACAGAGGGCCACTTAAATTCACATTTAATTCTAAATGGGAATAATCAGGGAGGGCTTCCTAGAGGAGGTATCATTGCCTAATGAAGGGAGTTCCTGGTCTAAGGGAACAGCATAAGCAAAAGCACAGGGGCAAGATGGTCTGTCAGCAATAGATTGATAGTAGTGATTATGGGGAGACTGCCCTTTGAGTGAACAACTGTGCTTCTCTGCTGAGCTGGGAGCTCAATATTTCCCATTCCCTACTGGGACATAATCCGACAAAGGGGTCCATTCCCTACTGGGACATAATCTGACAAAGGGGTCCACACAGGAAATACAATCCGGGAGATTGTAATTTAAATTCTGAAATATCAGAATTTCCAGACATTTAAGAACCAGCATGTCAGTGTTTCTGGGTCAGTGGGAACAGAATGTTTGAAACCAGAGCTGGTGCAAATTATGCAGGATCTCAGGTCACCATGATCATCAATTATAAAAGAACCATAAGTCGCAGTCCCTCCTGAATCCCTAGAGCTGTGCTAATACAGTAGCCACTAGACTACTATTTAAATTTAAATTAATTAAAATTCAATAAAAGTAAGAATTCAGTTTTTCAGCCACACAAGACACATTTCAGGTGTTCAACAGCCTCACATGACTAGTGGCTGCCACGTAGGACAGCACAGACACAACATCACAGAAAATTCTATCGGATAGTGCCCCTCTAGACGGCCGTGTGTGAAAGAACAGTTAACATTCACCCCCACAGAGCAGGAGGTGGAGGAGGGGAGGGTGGAAGGTGGAGCTTCGTACAAAATGTCAGGATTTGCCCCGTTCTTCAGCATGGCCAGGGCTGGTGCAGGATCCTGGGTCCACAGCCCACAGCTCAAAAGTCCACTGTAACCCATGCAGGGGAAGCTGGTGGGAGTGTAAGCTGACAGTGTGAATCAAAACTCCTTAAAAACATCCTTTGGGCTTCCCTGGTGGCACAGTGGTTAAGAATCCGCCTGCCAATGCAGGGGACACGGGCTCAAGCCCTGGTCTGGGAGGATCCCACATGCTGCGGAGCAACTAAGCCTGTGCACCACAGCTACTGAGCCTGCGCTCTAGAGCCACGAACCACAACTACTGAGCTCACGTGCCACAACTACTGAAGTCTGTGCGCCTAGAGCCTGTGCTCTGCAACAAGAGAAGCCACCGCAATGAGAAGCCCGCGCACTGCAATGAAGAGTAGCCCCTGTTCGCCGCAACTAGAGAAAGCCCGCATGCAGCAACGAAGATCCAATGCAGCCAAGAATAAGTAAATAAATTTATTTTAAAAAAATCCTTTGATCTAGCAGTTCCATCTCTAGAAGTTTTTCTGAGGAAACAATCAAAGATGTGCAAGTAGATGTATGGACCTGTATGTTCACTGTAGTGTTATTCATATAGCAAAACCATATGGGACTAGCCAGTAGTGTGCTGGGAAAAGATAACCAGCTGGGGTGGAGGTGGGGAGCCCTAATTTTTGTAGCATTTGCTGATTTCTGTGGTGTGAAAACTCCTCCTGTAGCTGATTTCAAGCTACCAAAATAACATAGAGTTGAGAATATTTACACTTGCGTCTCATGAGCCTGTACAGCCCACTTCAGCGCCCCACTGGCAAATAGCCTAAATGTCTGAAAAGAGGCAGCTGATTAAATAAATCATGGTAGAAAATGCTTTGAAGCCACTGAAATCAATGGTTCTCAAATTGGAGTGATCATCAGAATCACCAGGAGGGCTTGTTGAAACCTCGTTGGCTGGGCCCCCTGTTCAGGGTTTCTGTTCAGTAGGTCAACGTCTGGCTGAGAATTTGTACTTCTAGCAAGTTCCCAAGGAAGACTGATCCCGATGGCCCTGAGTCCACACTTGGAGAACTACTGTTGCAGAAGAAAATTTGATGACATGGTTGTTACCAAAAAGATCCATTTTGTAAATAAAAATTTTGTGAGTGTATATGTATGTATAGTAATAATTATAATAATAATAATAGCTACGTTTATCGAGTTCTTAGAATGTGATGAGCACTGTGCTAAGCATTTAACATGCATGATCTTGTTTAATTCTATTATCTTATTTAACTGTTCTACAAAGAAAGTTACATTAATGTTATCCCCATTTTATGTACAAGGAAACAGGCTTAGAGAAGTAAGGAGTCTTCTCTGGGGTCACACATCTGGTGGGAGGTGGGACTGGAGTTTGAACCTGAAGCTGACCTTCAGGTCTGCCCTTGGACCACTCCAGTACGCTGCCTTGTGTACACTCGCTCGTGGTTCACCTGTGGCTACACGACACTGAAACATGACCCAATTCCTGTGGTTATTTCTAGACAACGGCATCACAGGAGATTTCTGTGTTTTCCTCTGCACTTTCATGTTTTCCAGATTGTCTACAGTGCAGTATTTTTGTAGTCAGGAAAAATATCCCACTTAGTAAGCAAATAAGAAAGGCCATTGTACCCATGGTTTACTGTGTATACACCTTGCCCTTGGCATCCTTTGGGCTGGGCATTTCAATTTCTCTTTAGCCCAAGGTCCTTCTTGGCGCTGCTCAGCCACCAGCATCTGTTTACCACTTTAGAGTTTACAAAGTTTCCACTTGGGGTAGCTTGCCTGATCCTCACAGCAAGCCTATGGGTTAAGACATCTGACTGCTTCCATTTTAAAGATGAGACAGCTGAACCTTAATAAAGTGAAGTGACTTGTCCAAGGTTACACGTCTAAATAGAATAGTTTTCCCTTCAGTTATGACTCGTTTACTTTCTGGTTCCCACTGCAAGTTCACAGTGCAATTTAGTAGTTCCCATTTACTGAACACTTACTTTATGTTAGGCATTTCACTTACAGGACTGCACTAGCTTCCCAACAACCCTGGAAGGAAGATATTATTAGCACATTTTTAGGGATGTAATGGAGACTCAGAGAGGCTAAGTGCCGTGCACAAGGATACACAGGCAGTTTTATGGCTCCAAAGCCCATTGATTCATTTGGAGAACATTTGTAAAACACCTGCCATCTAACTTGCTCAGCAGATGCCTGAATTTCTGAGACCAGCCGTTCCTGGCCTGACTCTGTACCCAGCATGCGCACCTGGCAGGGCTCACAGTGGGAAGGCTTGCTCTGCCAGCCCTGGGCTCAGACCACTCTTAAGCACCCTGAACTCAACGCAGCAGCTCTGGTAGGAACAACTCTGGGTGCTGACAGCCCCTCGCCAGGTGGACACAAAGTTCCCTCTATAGGGGTGTTCACCTAAGGAGACTGGCCTTCGATTGAGTGCTTTCTATGTGCCACACTCAGTGTTAAGTGGTTTGCACTCACTTCTCCATCATTTTTCACAGCAGGCCTATGAGGTGGGGATAGTGTGATCCCCATTTCGCAAGTGCAAACCCTGAGGCTGGGAGAGGGGGGAGTGACTTGCCCAAGATCACACAGCTGGTAAGTGTAGAGCTGGGAGCTTCTCTGGGCTGGGGGGCCCCTGGTCCTTACCACTGCTTTCCGCCATGATGCTGCCTGCCCCCAGAGGTCTTGTCTGTCATTCAAGCAGCAGAATGGAATTGGCCTTGGACCTGTCACTGACACATGTCATTTTTTTTCAGTTATGCCAATTACACGTCTGTTTGTGCAGACACCTGTTTAGTGGCACGTAATGCTGTGAAGCCTTGTCCGTGGCTGGTGTCCATTGGGTAAAGCCCGAGTTGAATGGCAGAGACACCAGCAGGTGTGTGAATGATGGATTGGCCACCAAGTACGGTGATGGGGAGCTCTGAGCCCTGCCAAGTGCCTGAACACGTCACGTCAGCCACCACAGCTGCACTCTCATTATTTTCTGGATATGTCAAGGGGCCAAACTTCCATAGCAGCTTAAGAAATTGTGTTCACAATTTTGGGTTGAAGAAGCCTTTGATCACACCAAGGTTTTAGGACATAGTTATAGCGGGGAAGAAATTTCACAGGGCCCCCCAGTGCAGGCAGGCAAAAAAGTAAACTTTTTTAAAAGAACGGAATTTTCTTTTGTCATAAGCTCGGCGTCATATGAAGAGTGATGCTTGGATCCAGGGACCCTCACCGGCTCTGACCCGCCCCCTCCTGTCTGGTAACTGCCCAGTCAGTACCCAAACCCAGGCTTGAGTTTAGCTCTGGGGAGCGGGTGAGGGCTGTGAGGACTCACTCAGCACATGTTCTTCCAAAGGTATCATTTCTGTGCCAGGACCCTGGCTTTGCCAAGAATTCTTGTTTTCCGATGTTGGTTATGGCCTCCGTCTCCAGGGGTGGCGTGGGCCATGGTGGTTTTAGTTTTGCTTTGTTTGGGGAAGGGGAGGTGGTGATGGTGAAGAGAGCGAAGCAGCAGTTGAGAGTAAAAAGGGGTAGCAGTGACCTTTTTTAGATATTATATAATCCTACCACACATGATTTAATCATTAACCAAATCCCGGGCCAGGGTTCTCATGGGAGAAGCACTTTCCACCCCACCCAGAGGAGTGGAACCAAGTTGCCGAAAGGCCTTTTCTCACTTCCCACCCTCCACCTGCTCCCTGGAGGGAACCTGGCTGCGGGGGATCGCGGTGGCCCTAGGCTGCAGTGAGCAGTGTCCCTCGGGCGTGCCGGCTGGAAGGGAGAGCTGGAGATCACTGAGCCAGGCCATCTGTGCCTCTCCATGGCTCCACGGTCTCCGCTGGGTCCCTGCTGCAAGCCAGTCTCCAGTGGGACACCACATGACACGGTCCCTGCCCTGAGGAGCTGGGGTCTAGAGGCAGATGAAGTCTGTGCTGCCAGCAGAGAATGGGCAGTAGGTAGTGGGAGTTCAGAGTGTAAGAGTACCTTCTTCCCGCTCACCTTGTCCTCCTAGCAAACTGTTCACCCTTCAGGACCAAGCTCTGTGAGCCGATCTCTTCCCCCATCTCCCATCCTCAGACAAGACAGGGAGGGTCCTTACCTCCTGAATCACTCAGCTGTCACACAGCACCTACCCCAGTGTTTATATGTCTCCCTTACTCCCTGAGGACGTGGACCACGTCTTAGTTACCTCTGCGTCCCTGGTACCCTGTGCAATGCCAGGCACATAGCGACATGGTGAAATGTCTGTGGAATTAACAGATAACGAGAGCGCCCTTGAGTATTTGAATCAAAACCCACCAGTGCTCTCTGTCTCCTCTCATTCTCTTCTCTTGTATTGGGACACCATGGGTTGGGATGTGTGATAAGGTGTGTTGCACACAAGTCATTTTGTTATTGACAACTCTTAAAGCACCGATGTTTGTGAGTGACGTACTTTTATTTTACAAAGTAAAGCAAATATATGGTTATTCTTTGCCTTACTTAGCCACTGTCCTCTAGAAAACAGAACCTAAGCTATGGATAAGGTGTTGCAAGCCCAAGGCAGTGAGAGTAAGGATAAAGGGAGGAAATGGGGCAAGAAAGGAGAGGCCATTACAGCAGAGGTTTCCACTGCACAGTGACCTCCAGCATCAGCGGGTGTGCTCTCCCTAGGGGGACCTCTCCCATGGGTTGTAAACAAGGAGCAACATCTTGGTGTAGTCTGTGGATGAAAGGGAAGGGGGCATTATTTTTCTACTTGGCTGTCTCTCATCTCCTGTTTCCTATGGGACCAAATTCAAACTAACTTCCAGCCCCTTGGCAACTGTTCAGAAAGCCAGATTCCACTCCCTGCTTTGATTTACTAGGTTCGTCTAAGTCGCCATGTGACCTGATGTGGATGGGGCGGGGGATTGGGAGAGAGTGTGAAAGAGAGAAGGGGAGGGGAGGGGAGACAGCTAGGGACCTCTGAGAAAGCACACAGCTTTGCATCCAGTATATCCCTATAATAATGTCACTCACACATCTGTCACCCCCATGCTTTCCTGAGTGGGAGAACAAATGGTGGCATCACAGCCCTTGAGAGCTCCGGCCGTGGGTATCGTGCCTGACCCTGGGTGTATCCATGTGGTCCTGTCACCTCATGAACGTCGTCAGTCATGAGTGTTATCATTTCAACTTCAAGTCCATCTGATAACTTGGGCGTTGTTTTGGCTTGTCTCACTCTCGTCTCCCCAACCAGAGTGTCGAGTTGTTGTGGTGCTGTCAGTGGATCGTGCTGAATTAGGACGTGTGCGTGATAGACGTAGGGCACTCCTTTGAGATGTACTGAGCACATGCTCTCTGTCTGGCACCCTGTATGGCTGGGCTGGGACAGAGGCGGGCTGGGGGCTGTAGGTCAGGGTCACATGTCTGCCCTCACAGGGCAAGATCCGACATGGCCAGGAGAGCGAGGCCCAGAGCCCAACCTACCTGTCCAACCTCACACCCCCCAGGACCCCCCTCTCTCCTCATCATCACTTCCTTTCTGCTTCCTCCAATTCCTCCTCACCTTCCAAGTCCAGGGTGATCAGGTCCTGCCGCCTCCAAGAAGGCTTCTCTGATGCTCTAGCCCAGGCTGGATTCCCCTCCCCGGGGTCCTGAAGCTTGCATGCCGAGCCTTCAGGATGGACCTCAGTGTCTGGTCCCTCCTGTTCCAGGCCTGGCACCTGCCCCTCCAGCTGGAGAGTGAGCCCCTGAAGGACAAGGGCACAATGGGGGTGGGTCTGCCAGAAACCTTGTTGGCTATATGAGCACCTGCTTAAAAATGATGTGTTCGAGGCTGCAGCTGCTGTTGAATGTCCAAGAGTTGATTTGGGGATATCCTGACTTTTTTTTTAAGCGAGAATCTTTGATCCATTCACTCCTCTCCCAGCATGAATAAGTTGGTTTGCTCCCATTTTGCAGATGAGGTCACTGAAATGCAGAGGGTAAGCGACAAACAGGTCACGTTGACTCCAGACACCATCCCCCATTTCCACTCTCATTGTAATCCAGCAATGTTGGCTACATGGGAGTAGCCACACTTTAGAGATGAGGAAATTGAGGCTCAGAAAGGATAAATGTGTGGTCTGAGGTCACACAGCAAGTTCAAGGCCAGACTCACTCAGGCCCAGAACTGGGTCCACACTAAGGTCCACCCTGCCTCTCAGCCCCTTCCCCTTCCTCCCGTCACAGACCCAGGGCCGCCTTTAGGCGTTCAGCTGCAGGACTGAGGGAGACCTTGTCTCCCGAAAGCCTCTGTTCTGATGTGTAGAACAGGAATGGACTCTGAATTCATTTCATCTTTTAGCGGAAGCATAAAGGTGTCTCCAGCTAAGATTACGTCTGCATTTATAAGACTTGCTGAGTGTGCCAACCCCTTCGCTCACACGTGCTGGAGACCCCGCAGCTGTGCACATCTCTGGGATGATGCCAGTGTTCGGCGTGGAGATGCCCCCAGATTGCCCAGATTGTCCCTTGAGATTTGTGCCTTCCCATCTGCACGTGAGAGGAAATACATGGGGAACCCTTGAAACGTGAAGTACCTGATGCTGCTTTTAGGGAGAGCAGGGAGATCAGACAGGCAGGAATGGTGTGAGCGTTCACGGATGAGGGGGAGAAAGGGTCTGGGAGGGGAATCCAGGGCATGGGGCCGAGGGAGGGAGCCCAGCCCGTGGGGAAACAAGTCCTCAGGCCCGACTGTCACTGACTCACTAGTCACCCAGCGAGCCCTGCCCCTCTCTGGGTCATAGTTTCACCCCCTGTAAAGTGAGGAGAATGGCCTGTATCTATGATTTTCCAAATTTTTTTCTTTCTTCAATAATGAAACTCTTTTTAAATCACATAAGTTTCAGGTGTACAGCGTTCTAGTTCCGCGTCTATATGCGCTACAGAGTAATCTCCACCGCAGGTCTAGTTACCACAGAAAACTTTTTTCAAAAGAAATTTTACCCAAGAGCCTGATGTGAACATGTTTTTAATTAGAAAGTTTTTAATTGAAAATTTTAAAATGTTTTAATTATATTAATTAAAATCATTTAAAGTATGGCTTCTCCCCCATGAAGGTGGGAGGAGAACCTGGGTTCAACTCTAGGGCCCACAAGAGAAAACCTTTGACCTCTGTGGTTCCCCAGCCATGGGGTCTATAGGGAGGAAGGGCCGGCAGGGGTGGTCCCAGATCAAGAGGCGCTTCAGAGGCTGAACTCACAAGGGCCTCGGGTTCCAAGGCACCCCTTGTTGTGCCTGAGACCAGTGTTTCTGAAGCTGGGGTTCAGTGGATCCAAGAGTTAGGCAGGTTTTATTTAATTTCCTTTTTCCTTTTGATTTTTAATCTTTTAAACTATTATCTTAGCAACTGTAGAGTCACCTTGCCGGGAAAATTCACACTTGGAAGTCAGAAACCTTGGTTAGTATTTCTCAGATAAATCCTTGGGTATGTTTATGGAAGAGGTCTCCGTAACATTTTTCTTTTAAGAGGTATTGTTCATCACTTAACTTTGAGAAACCTTGGCTCAGTTCATGCCAGAAAAACTGCCAAGTGAGCACATGTTGACCAGGAAGAGGGCTTGGTGTAAGAGAGTGGCCCAAGGAGGACAGGATGCAAAGGTGATTGCAATATAAGGGTAAGCACAGGAGAGCAAAGGCTGCAAATCGGTGTGTACATCTGGGCCTGTTCCTATGCAATATAAAAACCAAGCAAAACATATGTTTTTTCCCCCCAGTGCTTGGAAGTGTATAGATCCAAGCGGTAATAGTGGCCTGGGTGGTGGAATTACCTGTGGTTTTTATTCTCTCTCTTTTCTGATCCGTTAAACTCCTTTGGTCTTTAGAGAACCCCATTTGGTAAATTACTGCTCCTTTGCTCTAGGTCATAAACTTCTAGCTTTGAAGAGTTTATGTTCCTTTCAAGGTGCTGGATACAGCCCCATAGACCTGCTTGTTTGACCTTCAAAATAATTTTTTAAACCTGATTGAATTGAGACTATTTAGAAGTTAGGAGAATTCCACTAAAAGTCTGGTACTCCGGTTCTCCTGATATCATCTCTGGGCCCACATTCCCATGTGACCCCAGCTGGGTTTGTGGGTTTCCATCTGGTCCATGTCACACACATCCCTCAGCTGCCTGGCCCTAGAAGCACGTGGGCCCCCTCTTGTCTCCATCCTGGGGCCCTTTAAGCATTCCATAGGGTCTGCTCCCGCTGTGAGCTGAGGTGGGGACTTCCGTGGGGCCCAGGGTGCCCCAGAATTTAGGATTTAGGGGCAGTGACTGGGTTGGAAGAGAAGGTTTTGAGACCCTTTTGTACAGTGCTTTACATAAGGTAAATGGGGGAAAAAAAACAGTGTTTGGGGGAGCTTCCTCTGATTATATCCTCAGTAAGTACTGAATATTAGACCAAAAGCATCAGTGAGGTGTTGGTACCTCTACCTAGCAGTTCATCTTTCTGAAAAGGCCAAATGGAAAACAGTCTTTACCATTTTTCTCCTGAGATGAAACTCACAGAACCCTGGGAAGGAGTTGGGTTTAGGACGATCAGGTGCACTCTGGCCTTGATAAAATAGAAAAGATGGAATTTGAAGTGTTGTGTGTGTGGAGGGGGTGTCTTTAGAAGATGTAAGTTGGGGAAGTGGGGTTTCCTTGGGGTCTCCAAAGTAGAAGCTCTTTTTCCTGGCTTTTGGTGTAACCACAGTAATAATAACTATGGCTGACAGTGTTACTACTCAGTCTGTCCCAGACCCAGGGCTTGCTGGGCACTCGTATATGTGATCTCGTTTCATCCTAACACCGTAAGAGAGGAGGTTATATATTATCCCCACTTCTCAGATGAGGAAACGGAGGCTTAGAGAAATTTAAGTGACTTGGCACTGGTCTGTAGAAAAGCAAGACATTCAACCGAAGTCTGCCTGGTTTGGAGCCTGGCTCTTAACCACTGTGCTGTATGTACTCCCACTCCCATCTGTGTGTCCCCTTTCATTTTCACGACTGCCAGTAATGATGATGTTCCCATTCTCTGCATCTTTAAGCACCCTCTTATGTAAACAGTCCTGCCTGGCCAGCAGGAAAAGGGTTACTATCCCCGTGTAACAAAAAAGTGAGGAAAGCGACCTTTGTGGGGTCCCACAGCTAGTCCTAATTCTAATTCCTCAGAGCATTCCCAGGACACTGTCCCCTTTGATGGTGGCCATGCCCTCCCCAACAGTCCCGGTCCTTCAGAACTTGTTTCCACAAGCCTCTGCCTCATTGGATGTGCAGTCATCAGAGTTGAGTTCCCCCGGCTTTGTTTTCTGCCTGTGTGTGTGAGCCTTGCCACCAAAGCCTTATTAATCATTCGGAGTTGAAGGTTACCAAGAAGAATATGCCAGAGCGTGACAGGCCATTAGTATTTGTGTTGTAAGGAAACCAGTAATCATCTTAATTGGTGCACACTTCGGAGCAGAGCCGGGCTCTGTTCTGAAGCTTGTCTCCTCCTTCATATACCATTAACGCATCAAAAGCCACGGAAACACGCCTCCCTAACTACTGCTGTCCCCAGAGGCAGCTTTCACCCCTGAAGTTCTGGGCCGGCCAGGTTAGACAACCTTCTTCAGTCAGACCAGCTGAGCGGCAGTGTCTGACCCTAGGAAAGATTTATGAAGTTGGTGGGGCAGCCCTGCCTCTGGGGAATTCAGGCCCAGCCCTGTGGTTTGGTTGGTGACCAGATTTACCTCCTAAGACGCAGGTCTCCCCGGAGGCCAGGAGCAGCCCGTGGAGGGAGAGCCTAGTCCCCCTCCCCTGTTCTGTTCTTCCCAGCGGTTATTCAGTGACCGACACCCCCCCTCCACCCAAGTCCTAACAAGGTTCTGGGTTGTTTTGTTTTTCTTTTCTTTTCCTTTCTTTTTTTGAATATTTACTTCCCTTTAAAAAAATATGCAAGTCCTCTCCTTCCTCACCTCTCTCACCAGAGACTCTCGGAGGAGCAGGGCCTGGCCCACTCTTTGAGATCATGTCTTTTATGTATCACCCTCAAAAAAGATGTTGTCCAGCCCCATTTTATCTAATCTGTATTATGAAAACAGAAGCTATTTTTCTAAATTATTTTATCATATCCAATATGCCATTTAAAATATACCCTCTCTCCTCTCTACTCCCTCCACCCCACCCTCCTTCCCAAGAATCTCACCGTTCTAAACAGGAACTGCTGGGGGGACAAAAATTGGGAATTCCACTTTGGAGGGAAATTTGGAAGTACCCCAAAAGTTTTAATGTGCACATCCTATAACGCAGGAATTCCATTTTTCGGTGTCTGTCCTAGAGAAATAGTCACCACGTCTGTACCACGAGGCACATACAAGGATGCTCACTGTAGCACTGTTTGTAATAGCACCAAATTAGAAACAACCTAAGTGCCCATCAGTAGAGGAAGGATCATAAACTGTGATGTATCACTAATATGGAATATGAGGCAGCTATTAAAAACAAGGCACGGGATCCAAATGACATAAACAGAACTCTAACATATACTATAAAGTATAAAAAAAAGCAAGCTGCAGAACCATTTATTTATAAATGCACACACAAACAAAAGCAATACTTTATATTTTCAATGTGTATGCATATGTTTGAGTAAACATATTAGAAAAAGGCATGGAAGGACATACTCCAAACCGCTAACAGCCATTACCTGTGAGGCAGAGAAGTGAAGTAGGATCAAGGGTCATAGCAAAAGAAACTAAAGAAACTTTACCCTCTTGTATCTGTAGTTTTGGGGGTTTTTTTAGCAAGGAAGGAAAATATGTGTATTATTTCTCATTTAATTAAAAAATAATACTGTCTTAAAGGAAAGAAAGTGGTTGACCCAGCAATTTATTTCCTGCAAGGTTCAAGAGATTTTAGCATGTTCCCTTTCCAGGGTTCGGGGAAGGGGCGGGGTGGGAGGAGGGTTTATGTCTTAAGCCTTTATAAGCTAAATTTTTGTTTCTTAGCAAAACCTCTATTTGATACTCATACATACTTAAGAAATATCCCTTTCAATTGAAAGAAATCATGCATTACTTCTTCACCGTTTATTAACAAGATTTTTCACTGGAGAAGACAGTGGACTCTGTATAGTTATCTGGATATACTTAACTGTCTAAGGCTCTGTTTCCTTTGCATGGTTTGTTTCTACCTAGAGTGTCTTTCCCCACCTCACCACCCTAATGATTCCTTTGAAACTCTGCTTGGGAGACCTCCACTCCCCTTGGTCCCCTCCCCAACATTAATCCAGTCCACGGTGCTGCTGCTAATCTTTGCACATGTTTCCACTATTAAAGGAAGGCACGGTGGTTAGGAGCACATGCTCTGGAGTCACACGGACCTGGATTCAGGTCCCTGCTCTGCCACTTACTAGCAGTATATAAGATCCTCAACTCTCCAAGCCTCAGTTTTCTCATCTGTAAAATGGAGATGACAGTCCCACCTTGTAGGATTGCTGTGGGTGTTAAATGAGATAATACTTGTAGGATGTTTGGCACCATGTCTTGTACAGAATCACTCTCACTGTGTGTCAGCTGTTGATGTTATTCTTGTAGCAAAAATATCTTCCTTGATAGACCTGGGGCCTGAGCTGGGTTGTCTTGGCTTCTGATCTGCTCACGCCCTCCCTGGCAGATAATGGAGGCTCAGTTAAATGTTATTTTGTGCTGAACTGTGCAATAAGGAATATGGAGGAATGGTGTTCCAGACCACAGGGATTTTCTACTAAGAGGACACGGAAGCCCCAACAGACGTAAAATATTAAAAGAGGCCACCAAGACAGTGGGTTAATTGGTGATATTTAATTTATTTTCACATATCTGATTTGCAAAATGAGCACGTATTGTACACTTTTTTAAATGTGCTCCCGTGCCTAGAGGAAGGCAATGGTGACCCACAGGAACGGGGCCACCGGTGGGGGAGAGGCAGGCCTGTGACAGACCTAGATAGAAAAGGCACTGAGGAGCCAGGGGCTGTTGCTGTCATGCCGCAGACCATACCACCTGGCTCCTGGGGGATGCCAGATGTCCATGGCTTTGCAACCCAGATGGCCGTCTGGGTCTCTGCATGGGAACAAGATGCCTCACCAGGGCTGAGAGCCTCTCACCACAGCAGTCCTAGGCCAGTGCTTTCTCTTTGGTCTTAAGCTTATGATATCCCAGATATGGGCAGCTCCTTCTGTTCTGCCCAGCAGTAAGCGTTAGAGGGGTGTGTGTGTGTGTGTGTGTGTGTGTGTGTGTGTGTGTGTGTGTGTG
>NW_020837989.1:4270649-4517398 GCF_003676395.1 Aethalodelphis obliquidens | reverse complement strand
TGTGTGTGTGTGTGTGTGTGTGTGTGTGTGTGTGTGTGTGTGTGTGTATTTGAGCACAGGTTAACAAATCACATACGTGCATCGAGCGGCTCATACACAACCAGAGGACTGGAAAAGTCTGTCCAGTGCTGCTCTGGATTCAGAATAGACAAAACCCCCAGCCCATGTTGCCTCATACATACCCACCCTGTAGAGTTCCCTTGAAGGCAGAATTCCATGTGTTTTCTAGCCCTTGACACACTAAAAAAAATACAACAGTGATGTTTAGAGAATTCATATGAAAAATTTAATGAATGAAATCATATTGTGTCTAATATTAGGTTCAAGCAACTTTGCCAGTGGTTGATTTTGAGAGTCTGGGTTTAAATGAAATAAGATTGACTATGAGCTCGTCATTGTTGAAACTGGGTAACGGTTACAAAGAGAGAGTTCATTAGATTTTTGTGGATATTTTTGTATATGTTTGAAATTTGCCAGAAATAAATTGGTTGATTTATTTTTCCCTGAGGTTCAGATTCTCCTTTGAGAACATGTTTTACTTTAATTTATACTTTTTAAAAGGATTGTTGTTGGTGAGAAATAAATTCTTAATGAGACCTTTACTGATTTGAGGGTAAAATCAAGATTATCTTCTGTACTAGGGACATACAAGTCAATGAATTGATTAAAAATATCTAGTTCAATTTAAACAACAACAGCAACATTGAAAGTACAAGTTACTCCACTGGGGCAGGGAGACAATTACAGGGGCAGATAAGATAGGCTAGAGCTTATGGAAAGAAAACCACATTCTCTCCGTGCTGATTACTAAATGCATCTCAGAAGGAGCCACCGGGTTAAAGGATTGGGTCCTCAGAGCTGGATCTTCACCAGTCTTAGAGGCTTTTGTATGGACAGGCAGGTTGTATTAACGGGTATGTCATCTTGGAACCGTAGAATCGCACAGTCCCAGGGCTGGAGGGGGCCTTCAAGGCCAAGCCATCTTTCTCCAACGTTTGAGTCTTTTCTACGGTTTGCATTATAAGTTCAGCCTCTGAATTCTTCCAGTTATGGACAGCTCACTGTCTTATGAGCTATCTCATTCCTTTACTGGACAGCTCTTATTATTAGAAATCTCTTTCCTTACTTTGAGCTGAACTCGCTCTCTGCAAACTTTTTCTTCTGGATCGAGTCCTTTCTTCTGAAGGCAGACAGCATAGTGTCAGAGACAGGACATGAGCTACAGAGGCAGAGAGCCTGGTCTTCTAGTCTACCAGTTGTTGACTCTGGGCAAAGTACTCCATCTCTCCCAACCTTAGTCTCCATGTCAGGCAAAATGGCGCTGTTCCCCTCACCTGGGTTGATTGGTAGATCAAGAGAGATAGTAGGAAAAAGGTCATGATAGATCTACATGTACTGATATAGAGAGACGACTATGACATATTGTTAAATGGGGGGAAAAAGGCAGGTTTCAGAAGAAATAGATAAATAAGCACAAAAACACTGGAAAATTGGGTGAGCAGTACACCAAACTATTAAGAATGGCCGTCTCTAGTGGATGAGACCAGAGTGGTTTTTCACTCAGATGTTACCTTCCTCCATGATGGTTAAAAAAACTTTTTTTTTACAACAAATGCATCATATTTAGGATCACAAAAAATTAGTAAAGACTTCTCCATTTTAGAAGGAAAAAGATAAAACATTCAGAACACTTTACATCCAAAAATGAAGTCTACCTGTATCAGTTGCGGTGTTTCTTTCCCTGCTGTCAGTCTGAATGGTTGAGGCATGCCCTAAGATTCTGTGCAAGTGTCCACCTACAGGAAACGGCCTTAAACACTAACCATTGTTAATGACTGCTTTAGGTTCTGCCCCCACCTGCCTCAGGGCCTTTGCATTTGCTGCTCCCTCTATAGCACCTTGTAATCAGTTTGTGTTATACTGAAGGATGGTCACATCTGAAACACAGCCATCTCACAAACAGACTTGGATATGATGGGCAAAGATATACCCTTTCATTAAGTAGGGAGTGATATTTGAGTGGGAATTTCATGAGTGGTTAGTTCACTGATAAACATCAGCTGTGAAGTTGACTTTTGCTTCCTGATGCTACCTCCTATGCTTAGAGACTCACAAGTGAATACCTAGATGGCAGTGCCCCCTGAACATACTTGATGTCTTCCCTTGGATGACATGTTGAGCCATATCATGGTGACATGGATTTTAAAAAGTAAAAGCAGCAAATGACAAGGAAAATATATCAAGCCAGGATCACTCACCAGACATCTGTTAGCACCTGCCACATGACAGGTGCTGTGAGGGATGGGAAAATAAATCACACTCAGTCCTGCCCTCAAGAAGCTTGCTGCTAGGCAGAGAGACACAAGTCCTGAACCCGAACATGCATGGAAAGCAGAGCACGTGCTACACTCAGTGGCATCAGGAGAGCATCGTTCGCACGATTGCTGATTCAGGAGCACTTTGAGCTGATCCTGGAGGGAAGCATAGGATTCCGTGGGACAGAGAAACAGAGAAGGATGCTCTGAGCTGTGAGATTTGCAAGAGTAAAGGAACAAAGGCAAGAAAATTAGTCAAGTGGTGTCTGCAGAGAGAGGATTGGGTGCAGGGTTGAGATGGGAGATGGATCTGGAAAGGTGAGCTCTGGATATTGCTGGGAGGCCTGAAATGTCACCACATGACATCAGTAGACCTGTGTTGTAGCAACAGTGTGGATGGGAGGAGAGATAAGGGATTAGAGGCCAAGATGACCTCTGTGCCCAGGTTAGTTCCTGATGTGGAAGTTTCTGTGAATAGCTGAAGACACCACGGTTCCTCCTCCGGTGCTAACCAGTTAGGAAGCAGAGAGGGAAGAGGCCCGGATGAGGTCTCAGGACTCCAAAAAGCAGAGGTTTCCAGAGGTTGGGTTGGGATTTGGGGGGATAGGGAGCAGTAGTTAGAGAGGGTGGTAAGGAAAGCTTTCTCTTCCCGAGCACTGAGCAGGAAAATCTCCCCCAGGGGAATACTTTTGCCCTTTAACAAATATGAAACTGACAGGCTGACACTGTTGTTAAAGTGGAGAATGTTTTTTTTCTTTTTTAATAACACCTTAAACGATAGGCATGGAAGCCGGCATCCTAAATTAAACACATGTTGCTCTCCAGCACCTGACAACCTGACGTAATTTAAGAGCAGCTACCAAGAACACAAAACTGGAATTGCCCATGAATCTGCTCCCCTGGATGGGCTCCAAACTGGGCGAAAAAGTGGGGATGGCCAAGTCCAAGGGACCCAGCCTTGTCTTCTCATTTGTAGCTGATTGGTAGGGAGTGGCTTTCAGAAAACAGGGGACGTTGTAATTAGCTTGATGGTGGTAGTTTCTGGTATGTTTTTATTTGTCATCTGATTATTAAACAGATTTATGGCCCTACCCACCCACTGAAAAGGGACCAATGCATTTAGTTGAAATTAAAAGTGGAGATAAGGCTGCCTGTTTAGATAATAGCATCTCTTTTTTAATAGATTACTCATCTTCTGTGAAAGAGGGGAGAGGAGTTAATTTGTGTGATGAAGTGCTTTCTATTTCTGGGAGCTGGCTGGTGGATGTGATTGCTTGAGGAAGGAGTGTAATTCATTCTTGAAATCACCAAAAGCATGTTCAGGCCAAATACCTGTGCCCTGAGGAGTGGGGTAATGTGACACCAAGGAACAGAGGGGCTTGTGGTTTCAAAGCAACTGTTTGGGGCAGGTGTACAGTTTGTCTCTCTGTTGGAGGTCAAATTCCCATTCATTCTCAGAAAAGTGCCAGAGAAATACAGGCAGATCTCGGAGGTACTACAGGTTCAGAAGTGAGACACATGGGGGCTTCCCGGGTGGCGCAGTGGTTGAGAATCTGCCTGCCAATGCAGCGGACGCGGGTTCGAGCCCTGGTCTGGGAGAATCCCACGCGCCGCGGAGCAACCGGGCCTGTGAGCCACAATTACTGAGCCTGCGCGTCTGGAGCCTGTGCTCCTCAATAAGAGAGGCCGCGATAGTGAGAGGCCCGCGTACCGCGATGAAGAGTGACCCCCACTTGCCACAACTAGAGAAAGCCCTCGCACAGAAACGAAGACCCAACACAGCCATAAACAAATTAATTAATTTAAAAAAAAAAGTGAGACACATGAATTTTTTTGGTTTCCCAGTGCATGTAAAAGTTATGTTTACACTACACTGCCATCTAATAGGTGTACAATAGCAGTGTGTCTGAAGAAAACAATGTACATACCTTAATTTCAAAAGTACGTTATTGCTAAAAAATGCTAACCGTCATCTGAGCCTTCAGTGAGTCATAGTAGTAACATCACTGTTCATAGTTCACAGTAAAAAATATGAAAAATGAAAAAGTTTGAAATACTGCAAGAATTACCAAAATGTGAGAGAGACACGAAGTGAGCTGTTGGAAAAACGGCGCCGACAGACTTGCTTGACGGAGAGTTGCCACAAACCTTCAATTTTGTAAAAAATGCAGTATCTGCGAAGCTCAGGAAAGTGAAATGCGATAAAACGAGGTTTGCCTGTGCACCTGACAAGTTAATCTAAGCCATCAGCCCCAGAGGCCACTGGTTGTAAGGGATGGTGAAAAGAGACACATCAGGGCTTGAATTCAGAGAAACCACCACCAGTTGTGTGATCATGGGCGGTGACAGACCCTTCTTGAGTCTCAGTTTCTACATCTGTAAAATAGGGTTACCCCTCATAGGGTGGCAGTGAAAGATGTGTGTGGGATGAGCCAGCCAAGTACCTGGGACAGCTCCTGGTGCCTAGTACAGTTTGTACTAGTCTGCTGCCTCCTTGGCTTCTGGCTTCTGCTCAGGGACTCACTCTGTTTCCACTCTGGATGGAGAGCACCCGGAAGAGTCCAAGTGCACAAAACTGGAGGGCTTTAGACTTTACTGAACACTTGATGGAAGCGGCAGAGGAGGGGTTTACATCACGTATGCGTTTTGCTCTGACTTTTCCCGCCACACAACGCCCAGCCTACTGGTTCCCCTCTCCTCCTCCCAAAGGTTCCCCCCAGAAATCCATTTTGTTACTGGAACGTGCCCACGTGCACTTCACCCAACTTCTCCTCCCCTCTTGCCCACTACCACTCGGAACAGCTTACACACACGCCTCCCCAAAGTGAATTCTCTCCCCTCCCCAGGTAGGCCACGGTGCTGACTTTTCTAGGAACACATGTATGTCAAGGGAAGATTTGCTTGGGGGGGTTGGCACGCCACCAGGAGTTATCCAGTGTTTTAGGAAATTACATCAACAGCAGTGCTGCTCATGGTACCTGAGTTGCCAACCCACTTACCTGTGCTGGTCTGTAAGGTGAACCAATATGTGTTCAGTATATGACACCTGTAAGTACAAGTATTTGGCTACTTCTTTATCTTCTTGTAGCAATTCCAAGCATTTACGTATTGAAAAACATGTTACTTTGTTATGTTTTCTTTATTATCACAGTTGGGGCATTATATAGAATTTTCCCCAATTGGGTGTTAAGCACCTTGTATTATTTATGAATTTTATTTTAAGATATTAAAGGGGACCATACAGAACAACTGTCACATAAAGGGACATTGAGTAGGATAAGGTTGAAACCCCTGAATCAGAAGGTGAGTCAGCCAGATGTTGGCGCTCTGTTGGCTTTTGGTAAAGGGTTTAGGCCCAGTTCCCTTAAATCTGCTGTATCCTTGATCTTTTCCTGCTGCTTGAGACAATAGGCCCATAGATGCAAAAGCCCCCATACACATAACTTCCTGGCAGCTCTTTAGGAAAGACACCTAAAATATGCTCTCTGAAGTTTCTGGTAGAAGGAAAGTGGCCATTTGGGAGTGATGACTTTCTCTACCCATGTGGTGTTCCAGAGATCTCAAATCAACACACAGGAATTCTAGTAATGACCTATCAAGGTAAGCAGTGCAATTACAATCTTGCTTATAGAACTGGACCCTGGCTACATTTTTGTACATTCTCAGAAGCCCAATAACAATAACAATTAACAACAATGGAGTGTTGTGCAAAGAGCACTAGCCTAGGGTCAGGGGCCATGGCCAAGGACCTCAGGGTCAAATGGGTCATCTTTTTCTAATGGTGTAGGTTCCAGACTGTGCCCTAGGTCAGGGTTTTTCACAGTGTAGTAGACTCATTGCAATGTCATGAAATCAGTTTCTGGGGTCATAACCAGCTTTTTAACAAAAATGAAATACAAGAGGATAGAATAGAAAAAACATATCCGGGTGCATCACACCTTGTATTTCAGTTATGTATATGTGTACCAGCTCATGATGTAAAATGTACTTCTGTTTATGGGTCATAGTCAAAAGATTTGAAGGCACTGTTCCCTGACATAGGGAGTCAGAATCTCCGAGGCTGCCCAGGTAAGTGTGTGAAAACCAGTTCCCCTAGGGATTCTTAGGGCTGTGGTTTGAGAAGCCTTGCTGTGAGCCTCTCAGGAGGTGCATTCGTTTGTCAGATCTTTTCTCACTTGAAGGTGAGAGGAGGGTCCTGGTGGGAGGTGAAGGGGAGTCCAGGCCAGGTGGGGACCACTGTGAGTCTGAGGAGGAGGATGAGAGGGCACCCATCCCCTTGGCAGTTTTGCTGTAGGGTCAGGAAATTGTTCTCGATTCCTTGGAGAGCTTTAGTGTTTCTGTTATTCTAGCAGGAAACATGGGATTCTGTTTCTAATCACTTAGAGATCCTAAAACAGTCATCCCTTAGTATCCATGGGAAGATTGGTTCGAGCACCATCACCACCATCCCCTGCCCTTACAGATACCAAAATCCCTGGATGCTCAAGTCCCTTATATAAAATGGCGTAGTACTTGCATATAACCTACGCTCATCCGAACGCTTTAAATCGTCTCTGGATTACTTATAATACCTAATACGATGTAATGCTGTTGTAACTAGTTGCCACAACACAGAAAATTCAAGTTTTGCTTTTTGGAGCATTCTGGATTTTTTTTCTGAAGATGTTCAATCCGTGGTTGGTTGTATCTCCAGGTGCAGAACCCTCAGGTGCAGGGGGCAGCTGTATGATCACAACTGCCTAGGTTTATTTCTCTGAGGTCACCGTCTGCATTACGTTGGACCAGTGTCCCTCAAATGTTTACACGCTTCAGAATCACTTGGAGAGCTCATTAAATTCCAGATCGACAGCCCCACTCCTCTGATTCGGTCGGTCTGGAGTGAGGCCTAAGAATTGGCATTTCTCATAAGTTCCCAGATGATGCTGTTGCAACTGGTCTGGGGATCACACTTTGAAAACCACCCTGTTAGATCAACAGAAAGGAATGTGCCCGGCAGAGTTCCTGACACACAGCAGGAGTGCAGTAAATGTTTTCTTGATTAAACTGAACTGAATTCTCCCTGGCAGAAAGACCTTCACTAAGGGACGGTTGGTTCGCTACTTTCAGCAGTGCAAGAAATGGGTCCTTGATAGTGAATTGTATGCTTTTTAAATGGGTAAATTGTATGGTATGTGAATTATATCTCAATAAAGCTATTATCAAGAAGCTGGGGAGGAGGGGAAGAGGGAAGGGAAAAAAGAAAGAAATGGTTGTTTTTTCAAAAACACACATCAAAAGTGTCTGTTAATGCCTTAGAATGTGTTATAAGAGGAGCCGTGTCAAAGGAGAATGTAAACGGCCTTCTAGCTGAATTCAGAGGCCCCTTTCCTCCTGGGACTCTGGGCCAGAAGAAGGATGTCTCTCCTGAAGGGCTCGTCTGCTTTCCTTTCCCAAACAATAAATGATGCCTAAATGCCTGTACGTTTCCCCTGCCAAAAACCCATCCTGGTGCAAACATAGCTTTCCTTCCTGACCTCTCTTTTAAATTTTCCTGCTATTTATATTTACCTGTCTGCAAGTTTTCCAAGCAAGTGAAAGCCCTGGACACCCCAAGGGGTAGGAGATAGAGTTGAGGTTGTGGGATTGGAAACTGGTACCCACCTGGCAGAATGGAGAGACCAGGGACTTCGAGGGGTGGTGTAGTTTCATGGTTAATAATGCCCGCTTTGGCATCAGAAACACCTGGTCTGATTCCTGGCTGTTACCTCCTAGCCATCTGAACATAGATTGGCATAGAACTTTTCTAGGCCTCAGTTTCCCCTTGTCTAAGATAGTTCACACTGCCTGCCTTAGAGAGTTGTTGTAAGAATGAAACGAGACAATGTGTGTAGGTAACAGTGCTTAACACTGGGCCTAGGCACACGGTAAGCACCCAGCAGAAGCCATGACACTGACGGTGACGATAACAATAAGAGGGTCTACCTTATGTTAACAACTCTCCTTTGGCTAGAAGTACCTGAGTATCAAAATAGGACAAAGAGTTTTGCCTGCTGTTGTGAACCCTGCCCGCCTCCAAATGGATTGGCAGTGCCTTAGAATACAGTGGCTAAGACTTACAACTGAATAAATCAATCCTGGAAACAGATGAGCTATGACACTTTAACAGCCAGAAGCCCAGCGGAGCTGAGACGTGACAAGAGCCAGAACACCTAGAAGTCCCAGAAGCCAGCCCAGGCGTGCGGAAGGCAGCCTTTCCCGCTGCGACCTCTGCACCATTGACAACACCCCCGAGGCCAGAGAACCAACAGGGATTGGTCTGGTTTGTGACTTGCTCCTTACTTCCCCCCTCCCCTTCTTCCCCCTCTCTCTCCTTCCCCTCTCCTTCCCCCTCCTCCTCTTCCCTTGGGGTCCCATCCACGGGGCCCTCTCCCATATGCTTGGTGTCCTGCCAGCTCTGGCGACACACAGAGCTCCTTTATTTTTGGTGCCCCTCAGCAGGAGTCTGTGCAAGGCTCAGACTCTGGACTCTACTTGGGAATTAATTTGATTACACACAGCAGTAGAGCAGAGATTCTTGAACAGACTGAACTGGATTTGAGTCCTGTCTTCACCACTTACCTGGCTGGCTATGTAACCTTGGACCAGAAACGTCTTCTGAACTTGACTTCCCTCATCTTGCAGTGAGGATGATGAGCCGTGACCTGCTTCCTTCACAGGGAAATCACATCAAATCAAATCAAATGAAACGATGGAGGAGGAAGGCGCGTGGATTCAGCGGGGATTTGCAGACGCCTCTGGCCCCCCACTAGGCACGAAGGCTACACTGGCAAGCAGAGCAGTTACAGAGCTCTCCCTCCTACAGCCTAGAGTGGAGGGAAGCAAACTGAGTCAGTTCATGGGTATGGAACCGTGATCCAAGCTGAGCGGCATGAAGGGCAAGGTCCAGGGCTTCTGTGGCCATCTGCCCTAGGGACCTGCTGTGGTCTGGGAGGTCAGGAAAGGCTTTAGTGAGGAGTCGGAGGTGTGAACCAAGATCTGAAGGCTGAGCAGGAGTTAACTGGGGGGATACGTGAAGAGGCTTAGACCTCAGCAGTCCAGATAGAAGGGCCGGCTTGGATACAGACGCTGAGGCAGAAGGGGTGGGTCGTCATGGGGCCTTTGGACGCCTGAAAGAAGATGACATGGAGTGGGCAGGAAGGAAGGGAAGGGCAAGATGAGGCTGAAGAGGGGGCAGGACCCACTATACACAGCTTGTCATCCTTGGGGAGGATTTTGGACCTTCTTCCGAGAGCCACGGAAACCGTGGAAAGGTTTTAAGCAAGAGATTGGAAGGGTGCCACGGTGCAGTCCTCTTCTCTTCCAAGAGGCCCCCTGGACTGCTGCGTGCAGACGGAAGAGAGACAGAGTGGATGCGGGGACAGCAGTCATGGCTCTTTTGGTTGGCCACAGACCACAGTGGTCCAGACAAGAGACAGCAGTGGCCAGAACCGGGGCCATGTTCTTGCTGTGTCACTGTTTCAATGCCAGTGTATGAGAACCTCTCTTCTGTCTCAGTGTCCTCAGGCTGCTGCAACGAGGCACCACAAACCAATGGATTAAAACAACAGAAGTTTAATCCCTCACAGTCCTGGAGCCTAGAAGTCTGAGGTCAGGGTGTCGGCAGGGCCATGCTCTCTCTGCAGGTTCTAGGAAAGGATCCCTCCTCGCCTCTCCCTAGCAATGCTTGGTGTTTCTTGGCGTGTAGAAGCATCACTCCAGTCTCTGCCTCTGTGGTCAGTGGCTTTTCCTTGTGCGTCCAAATTTCTTCTTCTTATAAAGAATACCAGCCATTGGATTAGGGCCCACCCTAAATCAGTATGACCTCATCTCAACTTGATTACAGCTGTAAAGATGCTATTTCCAAGTAAGACCACATTCCTAGGTACTAGGACTTCAGCATACCTTTTGGGGAGGACACAGTTCAACTCTCAGCAACTCCTCTGAGTGCAACTCCTGGTGCACAGCCCACCAGGGAGAACCATCCTCCGAGTCCTAAGTGCCCTTCAGAGCAGACAGGAGGGAAAGGCTCCATTAAACACAGGAACCAGGGAGGCTGCAGTTCCTGGGGAAGTATGTGCATTTTCAGGTGGGATATACAAGGAGGACCAAGGAAGCACAAGCGTTGGGTTCTGGTCCTCACTCATACCTCAGTAGCTGAGAGACTTAGGGCAAGGCCTTCCCTTTCCTGAGCCTCAGTTTCCTCTCCAGTAACACCAGAACTGATGATACCTGCCCAGAATTGGTGATTGCGGGGAGTCCAATGAGATAATCAGCAAGAATTTCCTGAAAAGATACTGGGTGCCCAACATTGGGATAACTCACTGGGCGTGTTCCTAGGAGAGGGACAGCTAGTCCAGAGGAAGCTGTAATATCCTTCCATGTTAACCCCCCAGGCTTCTCCCCTCTAATGGCACGATGGTTACAGGCACAAAGTCCATCAGCGCCAATACCATCCAGTGGGCAGGGGCGGGGATGAAACGGGAGAGACCAGCAGTGACAGTTCCCAAAGCTGAGTGATGGATCCTTGGGGCTTCGTTATTCTATTCTACTTTTTAAAAAATATGTGTGAAATGATTCTTAATTTTTTTTAAAAGAAGTTTAACAAAGAAGCCTACAGACTCTGGAGCCAGATTGCCTGAGTTTAAATCCAAGACCTGCCACTTACTGTGTAGACCTGGGCAAAGCTATTAATCCTCTCAGTGCCCCAGTTTCCTCATTAGTAAAAAAGGGATACCAACCTGCCTCGTGGAGTGTTTGGGAAGATGCGATGCATAAATGCATGTTGGGCGCTTAGATTCATGCCTGGGAGGGAGCGTACTAAACACATGGTGACCATTATTTACAGAAATAACGGTTCCAAACATCATCGTGTTGCTGATCCAAAGTCATCACCTTCAAGGGATCACACCCTCAGCCTTGCAGATCCTCTAACCCATGACTGCCACTCGGACACTGTCTTGGTCTGGGTTTCCTGAAGCAGATCCTGAGACAGGATTTGAGTGCAAGGAGTTAGTCTGAGAGGAGATTTCAGGAAACAGAAGCAAGAGAGTGGGGAAGTGAGAAGAGGAAGGGGAGACACCCAGGAAGGGTGCCTATGCCGGGCACCACAGCAGGCAGCCACGGTGACCCCACGGGGAGCCAGCACAGAGCACGTGCTCGGGGTTATCCCGCCTGAGGGGCGAGGGAGCCGGGGCGGTTGTGCACACACACGGCGGCCCTCAGTCGAGGTCTACCACATGGATGCCGAGCCCCAGGCAGCGGCAGGTGCTGGCGGGTGGGAGGCAGGCAGGCAGAGAACAAAATGCTGAAGGGGTGTGGGCAGGGCACCCAGAATCCACCTGTGAGCACTCTGGTATGTGCTCTTTGAACACCTGCGTAGAGCCTTACCCTGATGGGAGCTCCCCTTCAGGATCAACCTCACCGCCCCCATTGGATGGCTCTGGCTCCTCTTGAGATTAGGGATAATCAGGGCGAGAGCAATTCTGTATTGCTGTGCCGTCAGAGCAACCCCTGCAATGGGAATGATGCGTCTGCGGCATTAGGACAGTTGCCTTCCTGCTGCTTCAGGGCAGACATCTCTCAGCCCTGGCATTTTCACGCTGAGCCAGGTTATAGCCTCAGAGTCTTTCTTAACATTGCTTTAGCTATCCATGACACACCTGTGAGCACAGGCACTTCCATGAAGCCTGTTTGCCATCCCTGCCCTAGGGCTTATGAAGGTGGGGGGAAGTCCCGGCGTGGAAAACACCGAGCCACAGACTCACTGTATGATTCTGGGCAAGACATTTAACTTCTGGTCCTAGCCATCCCTCTCTGGGTAGAATGGAGGGTCTGACGGAAGTGAGGCAGAGATGGGGTTTGGTGCTCTCTTACAGTCAGGCAGGGATGGGTTTTAGACCTTGGCTCCATCGTTTATGAACTGTGCTCCTTGGGCAGGTGACACCACCCGCTCTGAGCCTCATTGTGTCTTTTTGTATAAAAGGGGGCCATAGTACCCCATTTGTAGTGGTGGTGTAGGCAACAGAGACTATGTGTATACAGTAGAGAGCTCCGTGTGTGAGCAGGGCCTCAGGAACTGTTCCCTGTCATTGTCATGATCAGAACCGTCATCACCTTCATCGAAAGCCCCTTCCAGCTCTAAAACTCTATGACTTTACGGACTGTCCTCATCCGAGAAGACAGCGTGGTAAAATAAGGCAACAGTCTTGATTTTGTGTAAATGTTCTTTCTAATAAGGACAGGAGGAGCATAATTGCCCCTAAATAATTGCGCCGACTTTGCCACAGGCTGTCAAAAGGCCTTAATTGGTCCATCTGTAATGACTGCGGCCATCTGCGTTTGGGGTGATTTAGCGATGGGGCTCTGCCCGAGCAGGGCCCTCAATGATTAGAGCCGGACAGGAGCATATATCTCCCTCTGTTGGGAGTAGTGGTGTGCTATAGGAGATTATCTCATCCTCGTGTTAATGACCTACCAGTTGAACCCAGCCAAGAAGAAGCGCTGGTCACAAGACAATGACTGCGGATTTTTTTTTCTTTTCTTTAAAGATAGTGTTCCTGCCCGAACAGCAGCCTATCTGGAGCGTGATCTTGCCTCTTGCTGTCTTGTCTCACTGCCCAAGAAAGTCTATTTTGGAAAGATTTAGTCCTTCAATTAGGGAAAATTAATTTCTGCTCTCTACAGAGCCACTGTTCCAAAGAGAAGTGGGAAAGGGCCGGAGAAGCCGTATTAATCTTTGCAAGCAAGCAAGAGGCGACCTGGAGTATTTTTCAGCCTTCCAGCCTCAGGTTGTATATGGAGTTAATCTTTCCTCTGTATATCTTTTAATTGCTCCGACTTGCAAGGTGCCAGCCAACACAACACAAAACACACCTCATCTCCACTCTTTAAGTTTCTGGAGACTTTAAATCAAGTGTCTGGAGCAGTGCTTCCCCAAGTGCACCAGCACAAAAGTGATTAAGCGGTACCTAAGATGATCTCAGGTGGCCCAGAGACTTTGCATTAAGTAACATTGACTCATGGGGAGAGAATGCTTCCTCTTTTCAGCTCTCTTTCATCTCCTCTGATTACCTCAGATGGAAAGTCTCGGCTGGTTGCCCATATCTCCCTTCTTGACAAAGAGGGAGGCAGGAAGATCTGGCTAAAATCTAGTAACGTCGCTTTATTCTTATTTGTTTGGGTTTTTTCATTTATTAGCTCTTTATCACAAATGGTACCGATTTTCCATTTATAGTTTTTAATGCTTCCTTTTAAAATAAATTTTTAATTGAAAAAAAGTGAGCTGGGACTTGCCTGGTGGTCCAGTGGGTAAGACTCCGCACTCCAATGCAGGGGGCCCGGTTCAATCCCAGGTTGGGGAACTAGATCCTACATGCATGCTGCAACTAAGAGTCCACATGCCACAACTAAAGATCCCTCATGCCACAACTAAGACCCAGTGCAGCCAAAATAAATAAATAAATATATTTTTTAAGTGAGTTGATTTAAAAAAGAAAATCTTAAGTAAATTGTCGTGAGGTAGGCAGAAGTGGCAAAAATCGTGCCAGTAGTATATGATTATGAGAGAGAGGGAAAACACAGCTAGAGAGGGGAAAGCCTCATGTTTCTACAGAGAACCCAGCAACTTACTGGCTGTATGACCTTGGGCAAGTTTCTTAGCTTCTTTGACCATCAGTTTTCTCATCTGTCAAATGGGGAGAACTGTAATGCAGAGTATGATTTTATGAATCAAGGGAGATAAAATATGTGAAGCTCCTTTGCAAGTCATAATCTGCCTTACCAGTGAAAATGGTTCATTTCCATACGGGTTAGAAAAATAAAAGGTTCAGTGGGTTCTGGATCAAGCAGTCAAGGGGCCCTGGCTCTACTGTTAATTGTTGCACCTTCCCTTCTCTGGACTTGAGCTTTCTGTCTATAAAATGAAGAGACTGAACTACTCCAGTGCTTTCCAGGCCTAGCTGTACATCAGAATTACCTGTGGGTCAAGTAAAACCAAAGATGCTGATGCTTCCTTCAATTTACCAAATCACAGTCGCCTGAGAGGATGCCCAAGCAGCTGTATTTGCAGCCAGCTCACCAGGTGATTCAGCCACAGTCCCTGAATTAGGAGGGCCCTTCCAGCTCTAACTCCTGATGGACTGAATTCAGAGCAGAACTGTCTGACTCCTTTAACCCAGCAGGCTCGTTTGTATTATTGCAAAAGCTCATTCTTTTTCATTGCTGAATAGTATTTCCACTGTATGGATACACTACATTTTATTTATCCATTCATCTGTTGATGTGTATTTGGATGATTTGATTTTCAATTTGGGGATATTATGAAAATTGCTGCTATGAACGTGAGTGTACATGTTTTCATGTGGACGTATATTTTCATTTCTCTTGGATATACACCTAGGAGTAGAATTGCTGGATTGTATGGTAACTGTGTTCAACTATTTATGGAACTGCCAGACTGTTTTCCAAAGTGGCTGCACCATTTTACATTCCCACCAACAGTGTATGAGAATTCTTATTTCTCCACATCCTTGTCAACACTTATTACTATCTTACTTTTTCATTATAGCCATCCTAGTGAATGTGAAGTAGTATCTCGTTATGATTTTGATTTATATTTCCCTGGTGACTAATGATGTTGAGCATCTTTTCATGGGTTTATTGGCCATTCGTATATCTTCTTTCAAGAAGTGCCTATTCATGTCCTTTACCCATTTTTTTAAAATTGAGGTAAAACTCACATAACATAAAGTTAACCATGTTAAAATATACGATACGATGTTAAAGTATACGATTCATTGGCATTTAGTACATTCATAACCTTGTGCAACCATCACCTCTATCTAGTTTCAAAATATTTTTACCACCCCAAAAGGAAACCCCATACTTATTAAGTACTCACTCCCTATTCCCCTCCACCCCAGTTCATGGTAATCGCTTATCTGCTTTCTGTCTCTGGATTTACCTGCTCTGGAATTTCATACACATGGAATGATATAATATGTGACCTTTTGTGTCTGGCCTCCTTTACTTAATATGATGATTTCTAGGTTCATCCACATTGTGGCATGTATCAGTACTTCATTTATTTTTTGCCTGAGTAATATCCCGTTGTATGGATACATTCCATCTTTGTTTATCTATTTATGAGGTGATGGAAATTTGGGTTATTCTCACCATTTGGCTATTGTGAATACTGTTCCTATGAACGTTCATGTATAAGTAATCAAAACAGTTTTTAGGGACTTCCCTGGTGGCACAGTGGTTAAGAATCTGCCTGCCAGTGCAGGGACACGGGTTCGATCCCCAGTCTGGGAAGATCCCACATGCCTCTGAGCAACTAAGCCCATGTGCCACAACTACTGAAGCCTGTGCGCCTAGAGCCTGTGCTCTGCAACAAGAGAAGCCACCGCAGCGAGAAGCCCGCACACCACATGAAGAGCGGCCCCCACTTGCTGCAGCTAGAGAAAGCCCGTGCGCAGCAACAAAGACCCAATGCAGCCATAAATAAATTAATTAAGTAAAAAAAAGAACCCAAATATTTCAGAGAGAAGCAAAAACAGAAAAGCATTTTTTAGCTGTCCTGGATTCCTTGATCCTTTGCATTTCCATAAAGTTGAGGATCAGCTTGTCAACTGTCAATTTCTGCAAAGAAGCCATCTGATTTTTTGATCACATTGAATCTATATATCAATGTAGGAGGTATTGCCATCTTAACAACATTAAGTCATCTGATCCATGAACATGGACTATCTTACCGTTTATTTTGGTTGTTCATTCCTTTCAACAGTGTTTTGTAGTTTTCAGTATACATTTTGTACTCACTTTGTTAAATTGTAAATGGTATTTTTACCATTTTAATTGCACTTTCAAATAGCTTTCTTATTTGCTAGTCTATAGAAATACAGTTGATTTTTAAATGCTGATCTGTATCCTGAAATCTTGCAAAGTTTTCCTGTTCTAGTTTCTTTGTAGATTTCTTAAGATTTTCTGTGTAAACAATCATGTCATCTACAATTAAAAATGCTGCTACAGGGGGTGGCCCAGTGGTTGAGAGTCCGCCTGCCGATGCAGGGGACACGGGTTCGTGCCCTGGTCCGGGAAGATCCCACATGCCGCGGAGCGGCTGGGCCCGTGAGCCATGGCCGCTGAGCCTGCGCGTCCGGAGCCTGTGCTCCGCAGCGGGGAAGGCCACAACAGTGAGAGGCCCGCGTACCACAAAAAAAAAAAAAATACCGCTACCTTTTTCTTTCCAATCTTTATGCCTTTTATTTCCTTGTCTTACCAGTTGCACTGGCTAGGAATTCTAGAACAGTACTAAAGTGGAGAGAAAGTGGACAGCCTTTCTCCTGCTCTTAGGAGAAAAACATTCAATATTTCACCATTAAGTAGGATATAAACTATAGGGTTTTTTTGTAGCCATACTAGAGTTTTCATAGAGGGCCGTAACCCTGATTAAAATCAAGAGACATTAACGTTAAGGCTGGCACTTTTAGTAGAAAGAGACTGTCTTTGAGATTTATTTATAACAGCTTTTCCAGGCATGGGCCAGAAGCCAGCCTACATTAGAATAAGCAAAAAGAGGAATTGGTTGTTATGTGTAACAAGAACGTCTGCGAGTCCCTCTGCTTCAGGCACAGGGGGATCTGGAGAATCAAAATGTTATCAGGATAATGTCTCTCTCCATCTTTTCACTCTCTTTTTACATGTTGACTTCAGTCTCAGCAGATCTTCCCACCACCTCTCATCACCTTATTTTGCTAAAGATGTCACAAGCAACTCCAGACTTGGGGCCAACCAACCTAGCAACTCTAGTAAGAAAAAAGGGCCTCATTTTTCAATAGTTCTGAAAAAGAATTCTCAGGATTCATTGTTTGGACCAATTCAGGCCACATGTCCATCCCTGAACCAATCACTGTGGCCAAGGAAATGGAATGCCCTGATTGGTCAGGCCCAAGCCACATGCTCCTCCCCCTTGGAGATGCAGTCAAGCCCACAAGTCTGAAGGACTGAGAAGGGGAGGGGCAGTTTCCCAAAGAAAATCAGAGTACTGTTGCTAGAAAATGAGGGAATGGGTCGCAGCCAGACATAAACCACAGCTGCTAACGCCCTCGTACAGAAGGTCTCTCTGTGTTCCAGGTCTGGCACTAACACTGGACCTCTTTAAACTTCAGTTTCCCCCTTTGCAACACACAGGCGGTTATTCCTGCCCTTCTTGACCCTATCTGAAAGGTCCAATGAGACAGTGCACTGGAAAGCTCTATCTAAACTGTAAAGTGCAGTGCACATGTAAGGAAGGGGTCACAAGGATGATTACTCACCCATCTATCCATCTGTCCTCTTCTCTCTCCCTCACAGAGCACCTGAAGAAGCCACTTGAAGACTACATGGCCCTTTTCCCCAGCGTGAGGATTCTCCGAACCAAGAAACGGGAAGGGCTGATAAGGACCCGGATGCTGGGGGCCTCAGCAGCAACTGGGGATGTCATCACATTCTTGGACTCACATTGTGAAGCCAATGTCAACTGGCTCCCCCCCTTGCTTGGTAAGGGAGGCTTGCAAGGTGAGGTAGGCGGCCTGGAGTGAGCCACTGGCCTCCAGTCCTGCTTTCTGCAGGGAGTCATCTATGCTACAAGGCTTCCCTTGCCTGCTTGAGATGCACCCAGCACAATGCCAGGTGCCATGAGGGTATCAGGCCCTCAGGAGTGCTCAGAGCAACCTTAAAAGTTCTGTCCCTTCATTTTACAGAGGAGGAAGCTGAGACTCGGAGAGGGGAAGTGACTTGCCCAAAGTCATAAAGCACATTAGTGTCTAGTGACATGATTGCTTCTCCCAGGTTACTTCAGGTGTTATTGGAAAGCAAGCCAAGGCTGCCTACTGCTAAGAGCCAAATTGTAGGGAACACCATCATACCAACTTAGAACAGTTATCATTCACTGCACTGCTGCTGTGAGCAGGGGACGCTGTAAGCTTTGTCTTCAGCCCTCACAAAACCATGCCAGGTCGAAAGTCTCCCCTTTTTATAATAGAAGAGACTGAAGTTCAGAGATTTTGAGTGACTCACTTGATCCCTTGGGCAATAAGTCACCATCTTAATAAGTCACTTATTAAGGGCAATAAGGGCAATACTAAGGGCAATAAGTCACTTTGATGGTGTCAAAGTCACCATCTCTCTGGTTCCAAAGTATATCTTCTTTCAGGATTCCACACTGCCTCCCTAAATTCATTTCCTCTTTGGAGAGTTTCTGACAGCTCTCAGGTAAGGGCTCCAGACAGAGGGCAGCGTGATCTAGGAGTCATCCACATAGGCTTGTGGACAGAAGGGAGACACGAGGCCTGGCTGCTGGGCACTGAGGTGCCTCAGGGCGGGTTGAAGAACCAGGTCTGAATCCCTAGGCTCTGAGCTTTGAGGAAGGCATTGAGCTGCCGCTGACAGGTGGACGCTGAAGAGGAAATGTCCTACTGGGGCTGGGAGTCAGGTGAGGGACAGAGATGGGGGCAGATTGGGGAAGATCTGTCAATCCAGAGAGAAAAGTGAACACCTCAAAAATGGATGGGTATGCTCTCCGTAACAGAAAGCATAGGGAGCAAAGAGGACTCGAGTTTAGGGCAAACTTGAGTGTGTATCAGAATCATCTAGAAGACTTGTTAACACACAGAGTGCTGAGCCCTGCTCCACAGTGGTTGGTTCCGGAGGTCTGGGGCGGGGCCTTAGAAGCTGCATTCCTAACAGCCTCCGGGTGGTGCCAGTGCTGCTGGTTCAGGGACTATACTTCGGGGAGCACTGGTTAGGCCCCCATTCAGAAGTGAGGACAGAAAGCAAAACCCACACGGTTTAATGGGGTAACCCAGCAAGTTTGTTTCCTAACACAGATCAGCATGAAACTCTAATTAATATCAGATGATATGCTTCTGACCCCAAGGGTCCAGGATCCCACTGGGTTAGGAAAAGGATATAACCCAGATCTTCTGGTAAACTGTTTACCTAATTAAGCCAAGAGATCTGCATCTGCCTCTCATGACTGAAAGAGAACAAAAAAGAGAAAAGGCTTCACTGTAAATCACCTAATTGGGACTTCCCTGGTGGTCCAGTGGTTAAGCATCCGCCTTCCAATACAGGGGACGAGGGTTTGATCCCTGGTTCAGGAACTAGGATCCCTCCTGCCATGGGGCAACTAAGCCCACATGTCACAACTAGAAAGCCCACGTGCCACAACTACTGAACCCATGCGCTGCAACTAGAGAAGCCCACACGCCATGACAAAAGATCCTGCACGCTGCGAGGAAAGATCCTGTGTGCCGCAACTAAGACCCAATGCAGCCAAATAAATAAAATATTTGTTTTTAATTTAAAAAAATAATAAATCATCTAATTTATAGTCCTGAAGGAACATCGCGTTGGGGGGGGGGTCATTCAGTGACTCATAAAGAGACTGAAGTGGTAGAACACGAAGCTGAGCTTGCGGTTAACAAGCCTTAAGCCTTGTGTTAACAGCCTTAACTCTGTTTCTATGGAAATATATGAGGGTAATTTTCATAATCTGCAACCATACATGGAAGAAACATTCTTCCTCTTCTTTTTCCCTTTTTCCAATAGAAATGTGAACCACTGGTGTAGATGTAAAAGTCTATCCCTGCTAATATGAACAGCTGACCGAGCCCATCACAGCTTTTGTCTCTGAAACCATGAACATGCACAGTTCACTCTGCCTTCTTTGGAGAGTAGGCATTTCTGAGCCTGAAGGGGATTCAGCTCCCCTGAAAGGAAAGCCACTGTTGTTCATCATTTTCTTCATCTCTATCACCACCATCATCACTGTCATCATCATTATCATCATCATCGTCGTCGACATCATCATGCCTCTGCTAGTCCCTTATCTTTTTTTGATCACAGCCCACATTTGAATGTGACTGGTAAAGCGGACAGGGCAGGCCTTATTATCCACATATTGCAAATGAGAAAACTGAAGGGCAGAGAGAATGAGGGGGATACTCCCCCTTCCAGCTCCTGCTTCTGAGCTACTTTCAGCGATCCTGGGCACAAAGAATGTCAGCAGAGGGCTCGTCACGTGCTCGAGGCTAGGCTAAGCATCTTGGCCCCATCGTCCCACTTGGCCTTCACAGAGATCCCAGGAAATAGGTGCTGTTTTCCTCCATTTTGTTGGCCAGGAAACAGAGGTTCAGAGACATCAGATAACCTTTTCCAAGGTTATACTGTTCAGAGATGACAAAACCAGGGTTTGCACCTGGACACTGTGTCTTCAAGTGAGTACAGCACCATGGAATGCTACCTCTGATGCCACCGCCTTGACCTTACACCTCCCCCAATCAGCCAGCATCCAGCAGAGCACTGTGTCCTCAGCACACACCCTCTCCGGAAGGGAAATCCCTCATGTGGCCATGAATTATCAGGAAGAGTGGCCCTTTTCTAGATCTTTCCCTGGGAAGATGCTTCTTCCTTAATCCCTAGGGAACATGTCCACAAGGCAGATCCAGGCTCCACCCCAAGCCCTAGGGGGGTTTTTTAACACACCCTCGGTGCTTCTGGCACTGGTGGCCCCAGATCTACACTCGGGGACACGGCATCAGAAGCACCATTTCTCAGTTTTTTGACCATGTGCCACAGAAATACATTAGACATGTCAATCCAGTACACAAATGTACACACTGATGCAAAATGACTGAAATATTTCCCAAAACTACTTTCCCTCATCACCTGGAATGCACCCTGACATTCTTTTTTTGCTTCACTACAAACACACACACACAGTTTCATGACCCACCTATGGATCGTGTCTTGCAGTTTAGCAAAAGGCAAAACTTTTCTTTGCTTTCTCTCCTGGAAGAAAAATCTGCTATGGCTTGATGAAGCCTGGGCCCTAGGCAGCTGCCAGCCTACCCTGGCCCTACCAGGCTCCCCATTCCAAGACTTGGACTTGACTCCTGGCCCAAGCACAGCCCACTTGCCCCTCACGGCAGATCATCTGCCCCAATCAGTGGCACCTCCTGGCTGTAGTCAGGGCTTCTTGGCAGGAAGCGCACTGAAGGGCAGAGAGTGAATTTTATGCAATCAGCTTCTCCCTGGCTTGAAAGGGACATAGAGCCATCTAGGTTAAGACCCCCATTTGCTATCTTGAATCACCTTGCCTGCAGCATTCCTGCAGGGCAGAGGTCCACCAGGCCCTGCTTGCACACCTCCAGTCCTGAGGAGCTCATGGGATAGTCCGATCCCTCTTCAGTAGTTCTGACTGTTGGAAAACGTGAGCTGGACTCTCTTGCAAGGACCGTTTGTTCTCTGATGGCAGCTACGAGGTGTTGGGGAGCTTCAGGGACAGGCAGTCTGCCATGAGGGGCAAGTGCTGGAGTGCTGGCTGCTGAGCCACAGGTCAAGTTCAGGACTCGGAATGGGGAGGGCCAGAACAGGGACCCTCCCAGAAGGAAGTTAATCTCTTTCCATAGCAATGCTGAGCATGACAGACACCTGTGCTCAACACCTTCAAGCATTACTGTATCCAGTACTCCTGCAACCAGACCCTCTTCTCCCCGTTTCACAGAGGAGAATGCTGAGGCTGAGATGTCATTCATGTAGCTGGCCCAGGGCCCTCTCGTGGACGGCAGGATGGGCTGGGAGCCCTGGTCCATCTTGCTTAAAGCTTGTGCACTTGCTTCCTCACGGATTCTCAAACTCGAGTGTTCAGAGAAATCACCCAGGAAACATGTTAGAAGTGTGAATAAGTTGCAGAGCAGGGTCATGCATGTAGCTGCTCTCCCATCCGGCCTCCTTAATGGGCATCTCTTGGCTCCTTCAGACCGCATTGCTCGGAACCGCAAGACCATTGTGTGCCCAATGATCGATGTGATTGACCACGACGACTTCCGGTATGAGACGCAGGCGGGGGATGCCATGCGGGGCGCCTTTGACTGGGAGATGTACTACAAGCGGATCCCGATCCCTCCAGAACTGCAGAAAGCTGACCCCAGCGACCCATTTGAGTAAGTACAAGTGACCCAGGCCGGTCCCAGTGGCTGACCCCAGGGAGCCCTCCCCAACACACACGACTCAGGATCGCCACCTCCCCCAAAAGACCAGTGCAGGGGAGCCAGGGCAGACGTCCCCAACAGAAGCACAGTCCCTCCCAGCTCGTCACAGAGCCTTGGCTCACAGACCACCAAGCTGATCACCTCTTCCTTGCCCACCCCGAGGACTGCCAGCCCGGGGTGGCAAGCCCAGCACCCAGTTGTAATCATCATCATTGTCGTTGTCATTGTCACCACCATTTATTGCATACTTTCCAAGTGCCAGGCGCAGTTCCGAGCACACTACACGGTGATCTTATTTAACCTCCAACAGCATATGTAGTAAAAATTATGATCCATGTTTTCCAAATGGGGACACCAAGCCTCCAAGAGGTTAAGCAGCCTGTCCAGGTCACACAGCTGTGAAGCGGCAAAGGCTCAGTGCCTTGCGGGCCTGTCTGCCTCTGGAGCCGACTTTCCCATCCATCAGTTACACCCTCTTGGAAGTAGCAGGGAAATAGCTTGTCCCACGGTGGAAGCGTGGGGTGCGGGTGTGTGGACCGGACCTGTAGCATCCTGGAATGGAAGAGCTAGCGGGAGCCTACAGGTAACGGACTCCAGCCCCTTGCAGATAAGGAGACTCGGGCTCCAGGACAGGGAGGGGCTTCCCTGGGGACACAGTGGGCTAGTGGCTAAGCCAGAAACAGAGCCCAGTGCCCCTCTGGTACCCCAAGCTCCAGAAGGGTCTCTCCTCCCACAGTGGGCTCGCCATCCCTGCAGCTGTCACGTGAGCCACTCCAGCTCTCCTGCCAGAGGTGTGGAAAGACCTCTGGGTACAAAGCCAAAGTCCAGCCTCTCCAGCTGTATTGGTTTCCTGATTAGTTTCCTAATTGTCGCTGCAGTAATAAATTACCACAAGCTTACTGGCTTATTAAAACAACACAGGGGGGCTTCCCTGGTGGCGCAGTGGTTGAGAGTCTGCCTGCCGATGCAGGGGACACGGGTTCGTGCCGCGGAGCGGCTGGGCCGCTGAGCCTGCGCGTCCGGAGCCTGTGCTCCGCAACGGGAGAGGCCACCGGGAGAGGCCACAACAGTGAGAGGCTCGTGTACCGCAAAAAACAAAAAAAAACAAAACAACACAGGGACTTCCCTGGTGGTCCAGGGGTTGGAGCTGCGCGCTTCCACTACAGGGGGCGCAGCCTCAATCCCTGGGCGGGGAACTAAGATGCCACGTGGCGCAGCCAATAAATAAAATAAGACGACACAGCTTTATTCTCTTAAAGTTCTGGAGGTCAGAAGTCTGAAAGGGTCTGACTGATTTAGTGTTGGCAGTGCTGCGTTTCCTCCCGGTGCCCCAGGAAGGGATCCATTTCCTTGCCTTATCCAGCTTCTAGAGGCCGCTCACATTCTTTGCCTCATGGCTCCCTCCATCTTCAAAGCCAGCAACATAACATCTTCCAGTCTTCCCCTCCTCCCTCTCCTTGTCTCCCCCTGCACCTCCCTCCCCCTTCCCTCTCCCAGTCTCTTGCTTCCATCATCATGTCTCCTTCTCTGACTCTGACCCCCCTGCCTCTTTCTTCACTTATAAGGACCCTTGTGATTACATTGGACCTATCCAGGTAACCCAGGATAATCTCCCCATCTCAAGATCCTTCACTTAGTTACCCTTGCAAAGGCCCTTTGCGGTGTAAGGCAGCAGAGTCACAGATCCCGGGAATTAGGACACTGGCTTCTTTGGGAGGCCATTATTCTGTCTACCACCCCTGCCTAACCACGGCTTAGCCCCAGTGAAGTCCAGCCGCTCTGCCTCACCCTCCCCGTCTGAGAAAGAGGGGTTGTTGGCGGCTCAGCCATCTTCATGGGCGCAGTTCACCCAGGGTTTCTGGGGGGCCCCTAATGCTGTGAGCCCCAGGGAAGGCTCAGAGGTAGGAAGAGGTGGACTTGCTTGAGGAAATGGAAGGTGACCAGGTCAAGAGAGTAGCATGAGCTGAGAGTGGAGGGTGTGAGTGGATCCCCCGTGCTTCCTCAGCGGGCCAGACGTTTGTGCTGTGGTCCTGACCTCCTGTATCCTAAACATGGTCAAACACTACTATCAGAGCCCTTCTTAGGCCACAGATATGGTCTAGCCAACAACGCATCGTGCAGCCAGGTCCTACCCCAGTATGGCCCAGAGTCAGCCCCCAGTTGTCCTGAATTCTCGGGAGAAGAATGCTAATAACAGGAGTCACTAACACTTGGCCTGACATGGCAAAGCAGTTCCGGCTGACATGGCCGTGCTCGATTCTCACAACATGCCCTTGAGCGTTGGTGGGACTCTCTCCACTTGATTGCTGGGGATCCTGTGGTTCAGAGAAGAAACGACACTTGCCCAAGGGTGACATGTAGTAGAGGCTGGGGTTAGGCAGGCTGCTCCAGAAAATGGAATTTCTAGGGGAACCAGAACCCCCTTTTATGGTTTGAATCTTTGCCATAAGGCAACTCATAGGCCCTAGATTTGAAACGTATGTCATGGTGGGTCCTGGCCCATTCAGTCTCCTCGTTGCAGGATGAGGGAGGGGTGGGTGCAGGTCGTGCAGCTGGTTAGAAGCAGAGGCCCAGCTAGTTTTGTCTGCAGTCTCAGTCTCCTCATCTGGATATTAAAGGGGTTGGCCCAGCCCTAGAGCAGGGACTCTCAACCGTGGCTGCATGTTGCCATCACCTGGGGAGTTTATTTAAAACAAAGAATAAGAAGAAGTATAACGGATTCACTTTGCTGTACACCTGAAACTAACACAACATTGTAAATCAACTGTACCCCAATAAAAGTTTTTAAAAAAGAAGAAGAACCACCCATGCTGCCCCTGAGTCCAGTTACACCGGAGTCTCAGGGTGGGGAATTCAGGCGTCAGTTCCCAGATGATGCTGACATATGGCCAAGTTTGAGAGCCACTGGCCCAGATGCTTCCCGAGGGACTCTCCATCCTTTGTACCCTCCAGTTCCTTCCAGAAGTCTCTCTTCTGTGTTGCACTCAGACAAAACCCCAGGAACAGGCCACTGAGAAATCCTGGTCATTGTCTGCACACCTCCCCGTGGTGCTCAGCAAGTGGGCACGCTGCAGGCACAGAGCCGTGTCGTGATATTGGGAAGACACAGGCTTTGGTGGCAGCTCATCCACTTACTAACTACATGCCCTGGAGCAGAGCACATTTTTGAATTTTAAATTTCTCCATGTGAAAAGAGGGCTAGTAATAGGGCTTTGTGAGAACTGGTGATGGTGAGGTGAGTGGCACACATTAGATGCTCAGAATTGTTGTTATGATTACTGTTGAACACAGCAGAAAACAGACCAGCCTAGAGGAGAGGCTTCCCTCTGGAGGTGAAGCCTCAAGCATCCAAAATGCCTTACACCTAATATCCTACCTATCCTACCACGTCCCCTGCGGCTGGCTTCCACCCAGGCTGATGCTTTTGTGCAGAGTCTTAGGTTTGATTTACCTTGGAGCACCGAGCCAGAAGCACTCTCTGGCCCTCCAAGCATCACGGCTCCAGCCAGAAAAACCAGAAACCCTACAACCTTCATAAGACAGAAGAAAGTTGATACTACTAACACCTTACTTTCCTATAGTACTGGTTACTTTCAAAACTGTACTAGCAGTGTGAGCCAGCAGGTGTAGCTCTACGTCCCTGTGTAGATGGGGAAACCAGCTCAAAGAGGTTAAATCAGCACTGTCCTATAGAAGTATCGTGCGACTCACGTATGTACTTCTGAATGTCCTCCTAGCCACGTTAAAAAAAGGTAAAGGGAAGCAGATAAAATTCATTTTAGTAATGTATTTCATTTAACCCAGTATATCTAGAATATTCTCATTTTAACATGTGACCAACGCTTTCAAATTATGAATGAGATCTCTTCTGTTCTTTTCTTCACGTTAAGTCTGGGAAATCCAGTGTGTATCTCACACTGCCAGCACCTCTCAGTTCAGACCAGCCACAATGCAAGTGTCAGTAAGATGCATGTGGCCAGTGGCTCCCATACTCAGCAGCACAGGGCTCCGGGGCTAAAATCTTCACCCCAGACCCCACCACAGGTTTGGGGAGAGCTGAGGTTGCAGTGAGGATTTCCCCGTTTCTGATCCGGGCTCATGAGGTCAGTGTGAGGAGTAAATTCATTTTGGTAGTAATTTAGCTCAGTACAGCGCCTGGCAGACTCAAGGCCTCGGTCAGTGATCAAGGGAGTCCTTTCTAAAGGGGTCCCCTCCTGTGCTATCAGGGCCCATCTACTGCAGGAAGCCTCGCAAGGCATGTGGGTTAACTCACCTCTTTCCAAGTCAGTCCACTTCCCCTGAGCGTGCAGTTCCCCAAGCCAGGAGGGGCCGTGGAGGTTGCTGCTAGAATGGTTTTCCTTGGAGGGTTTGGAGTTTTCTAGGGGAGTCAGACAAGGCCACAGCCACTCAGAGAGCTTTTCGCACAAAAAACACTGGTGGCCCCTCCCAGGTGCTGGCCCCACGGGAGGTGCCGTGGGGAACTTGGGCAAGCCACACCCACCGCTTGATCATCTCTGCCCCCGAGCTCGTGCTTTCTCCTGGGTGCCTTCCACTCCCCCAAGCTCCCACTTTGTTCCTAGCCACCTCGAATGCCACCCTCTGAGCATCCTTCCTTGACTCTTGCCCCAGCTTCCCTCCTCACCCCGAAAACCTGAAGGCAGACGCTCCCTCCTTTCCCGTAGCGTTGCCTGCGCCTCCCAGAGGCCCTTGTTACACCCCACCTGTCTTCTGGGTCCTCCTCTCCTGAGGTGGCTGCCCTGCCATGCTGGCATCCCCTAAAGATTCTGTCTGACCCTGATTTACCTCCAAATTCTTCCAGCATCTGCTTCTCAGCTGGTACTCGATGAAGAAACGAATGAGAGAATGAATGAGCGGAGTTAATCTTATCCCAGTTTAACTGAAAGAACAGTGACTGTGGCTTCTTCCATAAACTCTCAGCAGAAAAAAAAATATCTATGCTGGGATTACAGAGTGAGAATCATCAAACAATCTTACCCAAAAACACAGACTCCTAAGCTCCATTCCCCCAGAGACTGTTTTGTAGGTCTGGGGTTGGGCCCGGGAAGCTGTATGTGTTTTCATCTCTCTAAGACATTCTACAGCCTAGACAGGCTTGGAAAGACCTGATTCAGATCATTTAATCAATGGGAAGACTAGAGATTAGATATAGATGTGCATATCTATATGGTACAGCTACAAGGCCCACAGGGAAAAAGCACTATGATTTCATTTCACAAGTATTCTTAGGTGTTAACCACGTAAAGGATTTTTGGGTCCATTGGTTAAAATGTAGCATTTATGAAGAAGTATAGGCAAGAAGGAAGAAAGCCAGCGGCCTCACTCAGAAGGGCTTTGGATTCCCTGCTGGACAAGTGGGCTGTGTTCACAGAGTAGCGGGGAGCATCACCCCTGGGAGAACAGCAGTGCCCTAGAGCAGGATACCCAAGGAGCACACGGCCAAGACGTCCGCGTCTTCACACCAGGTTCTTCTTCCCGCAGGTCTCCTGTGATGGCCGGCGGACTGTTCGCCGTGGATCGGAAGTGGTTCTGGGAGCTGGGCGGGTACGACCCAGGCTTGGAGATATGGGGAGGGGAGCAGTATGAAATCTCGTTCAAGGTGAGCCCTTGGGAAGCCCCTTTGTCCTTGGCAGGGTGCCCGTGGCGCCTGTCCTGGCAGGCTGCCTGCTTAGCGTCTGTCTGAGCCTCGTGAACAAATCGGGAGCCGCCAGCCACTGCTTGCTGTGTGTGTGTCGGTAGGGGGTGCGGAGCGGAGGCGGCAGCGTGGAGATCCTCAGGTTGCCAAAGGCTGGCCTCAGCCACAGCTCTGGCTGGTGTTTGCCTTGCATTGTCCCTTCTCAGATGACAGTGTTGGAATAAAACAGGCCTCACTTCCCCAGAGATGGTGTGTCTCCCATTGAGACGACCAGCCGACCAGCAGAGGGGAAGAGAGAGCACAACGGCCGAACAAGACACGTGGGCCGGCAGGAAGCTCTGCTCTGAGAATGGTCCCCTGGCCTCACAGAAACCAACTTGTCTTTAGTGGTTCCTGGCCACCCCTCTCGAGTCTTCCCTTTGTATCTGTCTCTGCTGGAGTTTGATGTACAGAGACCAGGGGCGAAGAGCTTGAGTTGTGGGGTCAGAGAAGCCTGGGTTCCAATCCCAACTCCATCACTCAGTTGCTGTGTGACTTTGGGCAAGTTAGATTACCTCTCTGAGCTTTCTTCCCTCATCTAAGAGAATAATCATACTACCTACTTTACAGAGCTTTTGTGAAGATTAAATGAGATAATAGCTAGAAAGTGGTTAGCACCCAACCTGGGGACACAACCAATTAATAACTGGTAGAAATTATTAAAGAGTCAGTGAAAATATATTTACTGTAACCTATTAGACCGGCCCATGTGCTGTAGAAGCTTCTGACAATGGTGATAAAGGAGGTGATGGTTACTAGTTAACTATGCAAACTTCTGAGGCCCCATTCCTCCCCTTTTTGTGGGATTTTTGTATTGATCTCAAGTGAAGAACAGAGGCTTAGTCCCTCTGAGGGGAAGGTTAGCTTGTCCTGTGGCCCTGTGGTCGGCCAGGGCCTGCTTCTAACACCCCTAGAACCCCTGGTAAGGCATATCCCCAACCCATGAGGGATGGCCAGCAGCATAACTGGGCTGGGCCCTGTGAACGCGCCTGCCAAGGAACCCGGATGCCTGCCAAGTCGGGCATCAACTTCTTAGGCAAAGGACCATTGTCACACACGGCAATTAAGGTTTCGGCGCCGGGGTTAGATTGCCTAGGTCAGGTCGTAGCTCTGCTACTTCGTACCAGCTGTGTGATCTTGGACAAAGAATCCTTAGCCTCCCTGAGACTCAGTTTCTGCTTCCATAAAATGGGTTTAATGATACTTTAATTCTCACAGGGTTGTTGAGAGCATTAAATAAGTCCATTCTTGTTAGGATGACTTAATAAATATCCTAAAAATTATTTTCATTATTGTCATTGTCCTTGTGTATGCCACTGGGTGAGCAGTTCAGAACTGGGGGACATAAATTCTTGATTAGCAAGAAAACAACCTGTAATTCTACTGAAACATTATTTTGGTTTGAAAGGCAGTCTATGTCCATTTTACCTTCAGACTTCTGAAGTTGTCTCCCATAAGGGGGCCAGCCCCCTAAATAAAACTAATATTAAAATCCAGGGGTGATATTAAAAATATTTAACAACAACGATGACACAAGCACCAATCAGTCAGAGCGGATGCCAGCTGTCAACAACTGTGCATCCACCCTGCTGTGCGGCAACTCAAGTGCAGCCATGATCAGAGCTGGCAGTACCCTGTGTGGAGCCCTTCACAAGTGTTGGCTTATTTAATCCTCAAAGCAACCCTAGGAGGGTGGTATCATTATTATAAACATTTCACAGGGGGGCAGGTGGAACTCAGACCCAGGTCCCACACAGCTGACACTAACAGAACCAGGACCTGAACCCAGGTCCGCCCAACTGCAAAGCCCATGCTCTCACCCGCCATGTTGTATAGGCCTCTGCAGGGACGTGAGAGCACTTGAGAGGAAAACTAGCCTAAGAGGTTGGCTGTAATCTCTTACTCTTTCTTCTCAGTTTTTGCCTCCTCCTGGGGTTAACTTACTAGGATATCCTGCAGCCTCTCAATGAAGTGAACTAGTAACAGTCTAAGTCAGAAATAGGTTTGCTCTCCCAGCCAACTCTGATCCATCAGTAGGAGCTGCCCCAGTTCTGTGTTAATATGTATTGTGAGGCTGTGTTTGAGCTTATCAGAAAAGGAGTGGTGATTGATTAGTGATGTCTGCCCTGGGTGCAGGTTTGGCGAGCGATGGCACATATGTCATTTATTTAGTATCCCTAGCCCATGCAATCTAATTTTCCAAATGTCACATCCTTACAGTGGAATCACATACAAGGAATCAGAAGAGTTTTAACTTCACAGTTCCTCAATCTGTCAATTAAACAAACTTAATTTATGAAGTTTTCTACTAAGTTTTTTCCCAGAAATGGGCACATCAGTGTTCTGAGTTCTCACCAGAATGTAAACTCCAGTAGGGTAACCATCTTTGTCTGTTGTATCCCAAGAACCAACAGGGTTGCCTGACCGGGAGAAGGCACTTAATAAATAAGTGAATACTCTGAATACTCAGAGCAGGTGTAATACTGGCCAGAACCAGCCTCCTTGGTCAAGAAGTTCCCCTTCAGAAACTCCCTCCGTGGAGAAGAGTGATTGGAGAAAAATGAGCACAAAGGAGTTTCTAAACCCAAAATAATTTCAGTCTTTGCGTTTGAAAGACCCATTTGATGATGCTCATCAGGCAATTATGGCAGAACAATTGGCATTTTCCCACCACAGTTTATTTACAAAAGACAAGGTAATGAAGCCCTATTGGAAGTCTCTCATCCGGGAGGGGGAGGGAGGCTGGCTCCTGTTGCCATTTGATCCAATTATCTCCTTCACTCTGGAGAGGAGATGAGACAGTGTAATGAGGAGTCCCCCAGGTCTGAAAGGGAGACATTTCTCCCTGGGCTTTCTCTCTCCGGGCTTTGAGAACGCGAGTTCCTGGAGCCGGCGGCAGCCCCTCTGCCAGTGCACTGTCTCCTGGGCCCCCGCGGAAGGCCTGCCCACAGCGCTGAGGGCACAGGAGAGCCCGTTCGTCTGCCAGCAACACCTCCCTGGAATGCTGGGTGTTCTGTTTCAGCCAGAGCAGGGCATTTACGAAGGGCCAAATTCCCTCTGATTAATCTCTACTGAGATCCCTTTTCTTCTTGGTGACAGAGAAGAGAGACTGGTCTGAAAGGCATGAGTGTATATTCAGAAATTAAGATAAATTGATATGTTAAAAAAAAAGACAAATTGATACGTGCCATCAGGGCTGATGGATTAATAATTCGGCTCCAGTCTCAGACCAGGCCATCTATCCTGATGGGAAAACCCCAGAAGAGATGTTTCGAAGGCTCTGAAATTTCTAGGAGAGTCATTGACTCTTTTTTTTCCCCTCTCTCTCTCTCAGCCAATAGAGCTTCTGTTTCCAAAAGGCACGGTCACATATGAGAGTTCTGCTTGGCAGTTAGACCCTTCCCAGTTCTAGTGGGCGGATAAATCTTTAACCCTGTAGCCTGGCCTACACCCACCTCCGTGAGCTGCTTACCGCCCCTTACTTTCTCTCCACTCTCCTCCGCATTGCGTTAGTCTGGACTCTTGGTAACAGGTCACCAAAATCCCGGTCAATCTGACCCCAGTCTGACTTAAACAAAAAAATCAGAATTGATTGGCCCACCCAACTGAAATTCCAGGGTAGATCCTCCAGACCCGGCTGGATCCAGGGACTAACCCATCTCATCTAGGCTCCATCTCGCTTAGTCCCTCAGCTCTGCTTTCATCTGGGTTGGCTTTCCTCTCAGGCAAGTTTTCACTTGTGGAAATACCCAGCAGCCCAGTGGGAAAAGAGTTTCTATTTCCCATGATTCCTGTAGTAAGTCCCCAAGTCGAGTCTCATTGCCCCTTCCTGAACAACGTTCTGATCTGTCAACTGCAGCCTGAGTCTGATTGGTCACATGCCCATCCTGGAGCTGGGAAAGTGGGATGAGCTGACTCCCTAAAGGAAAGCCCAGGCATTGTGTGCAGAAGGGGGAATGGAGGCGGGGCGGGGCAAACCACCGATGTCCACCTGACCCAGCCATACAGAATGGCTTACAAGCCCCAGGCTCATATGCCTGGCTATCTTTGAAGGCATGCACTGTTCACTTTTCCTGAAATGCCCTTCCTTAGTCTGGCCAACCCACAGTCATCCTTCTGGGTTCAGCTCATCTATATGGTGTCCTCTCAGCCTTACCTGAGCTCCCTTTGATGCTTAGGGACCACCCGAATGTCACTCCCAGCATGGCACCCAGTACCTCCTGTTGACAGGACCCAAGGGTTGGCCTGTCTCCCCCACTGCACTCTGAGCTTCCTCGAGGCAGGGAGTGGGTTTTGTCCATCTCTATACCCCAGTTTCTGGCCCAGAATAGGTGTTTTAGATAACTGTTAGTGGCATCAGTTCCTGTCTTATATAACTTCCTTCATCCTGCCCTTCCCAGGCTTACATCTGCATCTTTGGGTGATGGCGATGTGGCAGGAGAGGTACTCAGTGAGAAGGCAGGGCACTGGCTTCTCATCTCTGCTCTCTGTCCACCTGGAGACCCTGGACCAATTGCTTGATCTCTCTGGCCCTCACATCCCAGATGGTGCTGATAGAGTTTTCCTTCTTACCCAAGAGAGGCTCGAATAAGATGCTGTGGAGAAAGCCCTTGGTCTTACGTGGATGCGAGGGTGGTTGGATTAGAGGTGGTGGCAGCAGGACCAGCAGAAAAGGGACCTGCACAGTGTCCCCAGGAGGCTGAGGTTAGGATGTCTTCAACTTTGAGGTCCAGGAGAGGAGAAGTGTCCACGGGACAACGTGGCTGAGCTGGCGTGAGAAAGATGTGGGCCTTGACGCAATGTAAGTGGGTATATCTTCTGTTAGCAATTTGGCAGAATCCGTTACATTTCAAAGCAAGCACATTCTTTTACCCAAAATTTCACGCCCAGGAGTTTAGCCAAGAGAGATAGAGCAAAGATTGAGGTAGGAGCTATCTGTTGAAGCATTACTTACGAAAGGGGAAGACTGAAAATGACCTAAATGTACATCCTTAGGGGATAAATAAGTTAGAGCACATCCCAACAGTGAAATATTATGTAAAAGAAGTTAGATGCCTCCAAAATTAAGTTTTAAAAAAAGATGTGAAAATTTTGTTTTTATGTATGTATATATAGTCCCGTGTTTAATCTTAAAAAATATGACAAATGCAAACAAACAAACAAAAAACTGAGAAGAATCTCCTTCTAGTTTACTGAGCACCCACATGCAGTAACGTGGGGCCCCGTGCCCCCCCATTTTATAGATGAGGAAACTGAGTCTTGGGTTAAATCCTTCCACAATGTCACGTGGTTGGAACAGGGATTTCAGCCCTGCTATCTGACTTCAGACTGATCCTTTGCCTTGATGTACTCTGACCCACGGTGCCACGGAAGCTTCCCATCCCTTGGGACATCGGGGGTGGGAGGGCTACAGTGTGGCTGTCCCTTTCTGCTTCATTGTTTCTGTAACATTGAATGCGTTCATCATCAGTACATATCACTTCTGTAATCAGGAGAAAAATTAATATTTTTTTTAACTGAGAAGAAGGGAAGACTGTTGTTTCTTCAGCCTCCCGGCCCACCCCTCCTCCGCCCCATAGACATCCCAGTGCTTCGTTTGGGCCATTTGCAAGTTCAGGGATGAGATTCTCCCCCAGGTGAGGTCTACAGAGAAGGGAGTCACGGTGAGGAGAGCCCCAGGGAAGGATGGAGACCCCAAGCGCACCTCTGCAGGGTCTGTTCCAGGAGACAAGGGCCTGCTGCCCTTGGAGAGAAAGATGGAGACGTTCAGAAGGTCCCTTGGGGCAGGCTCGCTTGAGCAAGGGAGTGACAGAAAGCCACACGAGGGAACGAGGGAGAGCCTTGTTCCGAGAGGGAAACCCACCACATCTGAGCAGAGGCAGGAGGCCTCAGTGGTGGGTGGGTCTGCATAGTCCAACACTGATACAGTTACCAAAGGCCAACCCAGCCCCAGACTGCTGTGGGCAGATTTAAAAAAAGGAAACTCTCAGATTTTCCTTCCTTGGAACTCACGTGTCATCAGGGGGGTTGAGTGAAATAGGGTGTATGAAAAGAAAGTAGTAGGCACACCAGAAACGGGTGAGGAGTGATGTTGTGACCTGATGCCCCAGGTTCTTAGGGGACAGGGCCAGGGTCCCTCAGCTGGAAGGTGGCAGAGCCAGGGCTAAATCCCAGATGTCCTGACTCTAAGCCCAGTGCTCATTTCATTCCACCTGGTGGGAGGGGGCAGCCTAGAGAGAGGCCACTGCTACAGGGAGGCCCCAGAAGTCAGGACCAGCCCTGAGGGGGTTAAGTTGCCACCCAGGAGGGCCTTAGGGGCCCCCACGCAAGTGCCAGCGTGCCATCGCCTCTCCCCATCCCTTCCACCACCCGCTCCCAGCCCCCTCTGATTCAGACCAGCTGCAGTGTCGCTGCCGGGAACCCGGCGGTAGCGCCTTCCTTCGCTGGGTTATCCGAGGATGCTGGGAACTTGCTCTGCCGCATGTAGCATTTTCCTCCCAGCCACATGTACCCAGACTTTCTAAGAGCTGTCTGCCAAGAACAGGGAAGGCATTCTGCTCCTGACTTTGAGCAGCCATTTGAAATTCCATGGGTGTCTCTGTCTGTGGGCACCTGCCCCTCCCACCATTCCTCCAGGAAGATGGCTCGGAAGCCCGAGGGTCACCTGTGGTACATGGCTCCCTAACCAGCCACGTGCCCATCTCTTCATGCCTCGGTCTTTTATTGCTAAAAATGGAGATAACAACTTCTTCAGAGGTTTGTTATAAAAACTAAATGGTAGGGACTTCCCTGGCAGTCCAGTGGTTAAGACTCCGTGCTCTCAATGCAGGGGCACAGGTTCAATCCCTGGTCAGGGATCCCACATGCCACAAGGTGAGGCCAAAAATAAAAATTAAAAATTAAATGGTATAAAACGTTTGTTTAGCCTGGAGACAGACAAAAAGAAGGCAGTCAGTGAGTGGTAGCTGTTTGGATCAGAACCTTCGTGTTAAAAAAGGAGGCAGGGGGCTTCCCTGGTGGCGCAGTAGTTGAGAGTCCGCCTGCCGATGCAGGGGACACGGGTTCGTGCCCTGGTCCGGGAAGATGCCACATGCCGTGGAGCGGCTAGGCCCGTGAGCCATGGCCGCTGAGCCTGCACTGCATGTCCAGAGCCTGTGCTCCGCAACGGGAGAGGCCACAACAGTGAGAGGCCTGCGTACCGCAAAAAAAAGAAAAAAGAAAAAAAAAAGAGGAAAAAAGGAGGCAGAACGGCACGGGATAGTACATTGGCTTTGGAATCAAACCACCTGGGTTCAGGTGAAAGCTCCATGAGCTAGTGGCTGTGTGACCTTGGGAAAGTGACTTAACCTCTCTGGACTTCTTCATCTGTAAAGTGGCAATAGAATGATCCTTATTGCATAGTGTCGGTGTGAGCATACTATTAATAAAATGTGTTAAAAGCTTAGCTCAGCTCCTGGCATATTGTAAATTATCAATTATGATAGCTGTTAACGTCGGCATTGTGGTCGATGTGTATGGGCTGCAGTTGCAGGAAGACAGGCGTGGAAGGAGCTTTGAGGCCGGCAAGACAGAGGCCAAAGACCTTGGCTCCAGGCCCAGCTCTGGAATGAGCTGTGAGTGAGACCTGGGACAGTTCACCTGCCCTTTCTGCTGAACCTTTACTTCCTCATTGAAACCCCAAACTCACAGGGCTGTCTAGAGACACAGTGTGAACTGGCAGGCACCACTGTCCTGAGAGGGGCTGTCACTAATCCAGGAGGCACTAGTTCTCAAAGTGTGGTCCCCAGCCCAGCAGCACCAGCATCACCTGGGAACTTGTTAGAAATGTAAATTCTCAGATCCCACGGAGACCTGCTGAGTCAGACATCCTAGGGGTGGGACCCAGCAGTCTGTGTTTTAGCAAGCTCTCCAGGTGACTCTGATGCTCACTCGAGACTGAAAATCGTGGCTGTAATCAGTAGGTAAAGTCTTGTACAGAGTGGATGCTCAGGCTGGGGTGTGGAAAGATAGAGTAATGGGTAGGTTGGTTGGCAGGGTTGGCCCACAGGTACCAACACCTTCACCCCACTTTCAAGGCTCTATGTCATTGGTCCACCGTTGGCTGCCAGTTTCTGTTCCATCTCTTCTTTTTTTTTTTAATTAATTAATTTAATTTTTTGGCTGTGTTCGGTCTTCTTTTCTGTGTGAGGGCTTTCTCCAGTTGCGGCGAGCGGGGTCCACTCCTCATCGCGGTGTGCGGGCCTCTCACTGTCACGGCCTCTCCCGTTGCAGAGCACAGGCTCCAGATGCGCAGGCTCAGTAGTTGTGGCTCACGGGCCTAGTTGCTCCGCGACATGTGGGATCCTCCCAGACCAGGGCTCGAACCCGTGTCCCCTGCATTGGCAGGCAGATTCTTAACCACTGTGCCACCAGGGAAGCCCCCATCTCTTCCAACAGGGTTTTAGAGCAAGGCTGACCAGTGACCAGGCTATGTGTGAATGAATGAATGAACGAATGAATGTCTGTACTGGGCTGCATTGTTCATGGAAAGAAAAGCACATGTGCCCAAGAGAGCAGAAATGTGGGTGCACTGCAGCTGGCTCTCAGCAGCATGCGCATGTGGTGTCCAGGGGGTGTGGAGGGGATCAGAGGTGACCAGAGCAGGGGGCAGAGGCCTTGACTGCAAGCCCAGGGTGACCCCTTTGTCCTGCAGATAATACAAGTGCCAAGAGGGGTCTTTGTGGAAGACCATGATAGGGTCAGGACCAGGCTTTAGAAAGATCGAAGGTGCAGTCTCAGATCTGCCTAGTTCTGGGGGCCCCCACCCTGGAATCCACTCTGGGCTCTGCCACTTATGAGCTGAGGAGCCCTGGGGAAGGCACTGGACCTCGCTAGGCCTCGCTTTCCTCATGTGTAAGAGGCATGCCAGTACCTCCCCCACTGGGTAGTTGGGAGATTGTGCTATTTCAAATATGAACCAAAACCTAACAGATCCTGCAACTTAAGTGAATTCATTTATTAAAGAAAAAAAAAAAGCCCTAATGTAAGGCAACCACCCCCCATTTTTTGGCCAAGTTGACTATAAACACCTCAGGAGGGCTTCCCTGGTGGCACAGTGGTTGAGAGTCCGCCTGCCGATGCAGGGGACACGGGTTCGTGCCCCAGTCCGGGAAGATCCCACATGCCATGAAGCGGCTGGGCCCATGAGCCATGGCCGCTGAGCCTGCGTGTCCAGAGCCTGTGCTCTGCAACAGGAGAGGCCACAACAGTGAGAGGCCCGTGTACCGCACACACACAAAAAAATAAAATAAAATATTGTTTTTCTTTATTTCATTAATTAATTTATTTATTTTTGGCTGCATTGCGTCTTCGTTGCTGCACATGAGCTTTCTCTAGTTGCGGCGATCAGCGGCTACTCTTCGTTGGTGGTGCACAGGCTGCTCATTGTGGTGGCTTCTCTTGTTGCCGAGCATGGCCTCTAGGTGCGCGGGCTTCAGTAGTTACAGCACGTGGGCTCAGTAGTTGTGGCTCACAGGCTCCAGAGCGCAGGTCAGTAGCTGTGGCACACGGGCTTAGTTGCTCCGCGGCATGTAGGATCCTCCCAGACCAGAGCTCGAACCCGTGTCCCCTGCATTGGCAGGCGGCTTCTTAACTACTGTGCCACCAGGGAAGCCCCAGGATATTGTTGAAACAGTCAGATATTCAATGTATTAATTTAGATACACATATGCTTAAAACTATATTATATAAAATCATATATTAATCTAGAAGTAAATTTAAATGGATTTTTAAAAGAAAATAAAATTGGGTTTTTTCCTGCTCTTTTACCAACTGTACCCTGTAACCAGTATAAGCATCTAAAATGAACATGAGTGAGATTCTTTCATACTGGTGAGACTTCCTGAAACAGTATCTTGTTGTTCGAAACAAGCTAATATGTTCAAAATCATATGAACTTACAGAAAACGTGGATCCAACGCCATTCCTTCTTTTCTGAAGGGAAACTGCGTGGCATATTTGTGGCGCCCACCACCAGTAGCGCCAGCCACCATGTGCCCAGGTAGCACCATTAGGATTGCTCAGAGTCCTCTATGCTTCAGAATTACCTCATTCCAGCCTCATCACAACCCTAGGAGGGAGGCACAATAATACATCCCATACTGCAGGTGAGGAAACTGAGGCTTTCAGATTCATGAAACTTGCTTAAGAGCCAGAACCAAGCTCATCACGGCTACCCTGTGTTCTTCCTAAGCTCAGAGATAATGCAGGCTAATTGGTGACGATTATTCTTTTAATTGCATATTAATGGTGCAGCTCCCAAGCGCAACTGAACAGGGTTTGGACTTCATCGGGGTCCTCAGCTGCTGCCAGCAGCAAAAGCCATGGCTGACTGGTGTCTTCTCCCCTCCCTGGGCAGGTAGGGTGCCCATCCATTACTGACTGGTTTCCAGGCAGCCGTTTCCTTGAGAGAGAGGTTTCGCCCCACCCCTGCTCACTCGCGGTCCCCTCAGCAGGACGGCCCCTTTGCCACGCACTCACCGGGGCCCACTGTGTCTTCCTGAAGCTCATCACCACTCGTTTCTTTCCTCCTCAGTTTAGGAGGTAAGAGCGACTAATTGTCTTTTATAGACACTGTAATGAAGCCTGTCATCACACAAAAGAAGTTTGCTAATAAAGTAAATCAAAGCAGCAATGAAAATGAATGGGGAGCAAGCTTTTACAATTAGATTTGTACTTGTCTAGTGGCATGATGCTTCCAGGGAGAAGACTGTTCCACAGGAGAAAACAGCACCAAGGAACGAGATGGCAGGGTGTGTCTGGAAACTCCTTATGGTGGAACAAGGCTCCCGGAGCAGACAGTGGCACCCCCCGCGGGGATGGAGACTAGGAAGGGCATGGAGGGGAGGGAGGGAAGAAAGCTGACAGCAGAGAGGGGCTGCAGGATGTCATCTCAGTGGCCTGTCTTTGTCCCCATCCATATATGACGGGGTCCCGGCCAAACACGGTTGCAGCTGCTGCCAGCTCTGCAGCTCCCCTTCTCTCTGCCACCAGCTGGGCTCTTCTGCCGGTGTATTAGTTGGGGGAGAGGCGAAGACCCTCGGGCAACCAAGCCCCGTGACTGTACCCCACCCGCCTGGCACTGTCATTCTCCTGGTCAGTTGCAGGTTCTGCCACGAAGTCTGTTTGAAAAACTCCATCATGTCTCTGAGCTTCACTTTATCCATTTGGGAAATCAGGCCATAGGATAAAAAAATACCATCGTGTTGAGCAGAAGGGCAAATACTGTATCATTTCAAGGTGGTGGTATTTCTCGTTCTTTCGCAAATAGAAATGACTAACATTAATCAGGTTTGCTACGGCCAGGCATCAGGCTGAGCGCTCTTCACAGCTTGTCTCAGTCCATCTCAGCAGCCTTGCAAGGTAGCAGTGACCGTCATCCCCAGGTCACACGGCTGCACTGGTGGCGTTGGGATAGGAAAGCAGTGCTGTGGTTTCTGTGGGTCTTGGGTGGCTGCTGCCTCAGCTGTGAAGGGAGGGAGGTGGGCCTGAAGGTACACAGGTAGGTGACATGGGCCATGAGCTGAACCTGGAGTCCAGGACCAGATCTGCCCAGCTCCCCAGCCCACGGCAAGTCATGCTGTAATTGCATGCCTCCAGCTTTTATCATGTCCCGGGGTGGAGAGTCCCCTCCAGTCTGGGGATCCTGCCAGATAAGCAGCGAACACCACGGGGGTGGTGCCTGCTGTGTATGATGTGTTCTGGGGGGCCAGAGGGCGTTCTGAAGGGTTGAGTGTACCCTGAGCTGGGCCCCTCTCAGACGGCTCAGGTGCTCCCAGAGGACTCGGGGTTTGGCAGCAGCTTTTGCTGAACAGGTGTGCGTCTCTCTAAAGGCAGTTCGAGTTCTGACTCAGCCGTCAGAGAGTCATGTCCAGGGCAGGGAAGCCGTGGAGTAAACCCATCGTCCAAAGCCAGCACTCCTCCTGGGCTGCAGACATCCCAGGAATCTGAGGGCATTTTGGATGCCTCAAACCTCTGAGTAGATCAAGGTCACCCCGGTCCCTCAGGAACCTTCCGGCTGATGGCCAGCATGGTCAGGGCCAAAGAAACCCGAGGTCACAGCACAGGGAAGGATTTGGAAATTGATGATCCGTCTGCATAAAGGAAGGTTCCCTGCCAAGCAGAGCCAGAGACACAGCCTCATTAGCTAATGTGAGTTTAATATGGAGTCGAGAGAGCTGGACACCGGCCTAGTCAGCTGCCCAGGAGACATTCACAAATAGAGCAGAGTAAGGTGTCCTCCACCTGCTCAGTGTTGCTCTGCCTTCCAACAGGCAAGGGCAGCCCAGCGGCGACCTGGGCAATATCCACCAGACAAAAACATTGCTTCCACATCAGTCACTTTGTATAAAGGGAGAGTTATTGTTACAGGATGCTGGTGCCTGATCAATGTCTCCTGCTTTGAAAATAAACTTCTTGGCTTGGCCTTGACATTAATCTACCATCAGGAGCCCATTATCTCAAGACCAACGTTCTGTTCTATTGACTGGCTCGATGGTTTTTTCCTCCCCCAAGATCAGAATATAATCGCATTTCTCCAGGCAGCATTTCCACTAATTGCAGTCCCACGCATGCCTATCCCCTGTGGGAAGCCCAGGACAGAGTACATCTGGGGTGGGGAGGAGACAGTTGCTGGCGGGAAGTGATGGGGGACTGAGGCCCCTCAAGTGTGCAAGGAGCCCTTCTAGAGCCCCTGAATTAATCAAGATACGGAGCCGAGTCCCAAGAATCCTGTCAAGCAGTTCAAGGTGGAAAAGACTCTTTTGCACAGAATCGGGGTTGTAGATATTCCCACTCCTGCTCTTCACTCCACAAATGAGGGAATACAGTAATGAAATTAATAATAAATGTCCCAAATCCAGCCGTGTCCCACCATCGCCACAGTCCCACAGACCCTAAGCCATCTACAAAAGTCCCCTAGACCTTCCCTCCCCCAATCCTGTACCCTACAGGCCATCCTGCACTCCACAGAGTCATCTTTGGAAAAGAGAGGTGGATTGTGTTGTCTCCCTCACTGAAGACTTGCAGTGAAGACTCCTAGTTCTGCTGCAAGAGACCCTTATGATTGTCCCACTCACCTCTATGACCTCCCCTCCCCTCACTCCTGTCTTTGCAACCTCTGCTCCAGGCCTCTGGCTCCCTACCCCAGGGCCTTTGCACTCGCTCTTCTCTCCACCTGCTCTCTCACCCTTCAGATCTTTATTTTATTTTACCTTCTCATCATTTAAGTCTCGCCTCAAATACTCCCTTCTAGGTGAGGCTTTCCCTGACAGGTGGGGGTAGCGCAGCATCCCATCCATCCATCCAGTGAGTCCATCCAGTTACCTTGCCTTGGCTTCCATAGATCACACATCACCATCTGAAAGTCCCTGTATTAGTTATCTTCTGCCACAGGAAAACATAATCTTAAAGCCGTAATAGACAGTTATTATCTCAAAGTTTGTGCAGGTCAGGGATTTGTGCGTGGCTTAGCAAGATAGTTCTGCCCGGGTCTTTCATGAGGTTATAGTCAGGGTATCAGCCAGGACTGTGGTCATCTGAAGGCTTGACTGGGGCTGGAGGAGCCTATTTAAAAAAAAAAAAATTATTTGTTTATTTGGCTCACTGGGTCTTAGATGCAGCACATGGGATCTTTAGTTGCGGCATGCAAACTCTTAGTTGCAGCATGCATGCGGGATCTAGTTCCCCGACCAGGGATGGAACCCGGGCCCCCTGCATTGGGAGCACAGAGTCTTAGCCACTGGACCAGCAGGGAAGTCCCTGGAGGAGCCACTTCTAAGATGGCTCATTCACGTGGTGGGAAGGTTAGCACTATTAGCAGGAGGCTTCAGCTCCTCACCACCTGTACCTCTCCATGGGGCTGCTTGAGTGTCCTCAAAACATGGCAGCTGGCTGCCCCAAAGCAAGTGATCCCAGGGAGCAAGGTGGGAGCCACAGTGTCCTTCGTCATTTCTGTAGTATCCTGTTGGTTACACAGGTCAGTCCTCATGTGCTTCATTTGGGAGGGTGCAGACACCAGGAGGCAGGGATCACTGGGGGCTTCTCGGAGTCTGACCACCACACTCCGCCTCCATGAGAGCAGGGCCCTTGGCCAACTTATTCTCTGCTGTATGTGCCCAGCAGCACGTGTGGCATGTAGCAGGCACTCCATAAATATCAGGCAAACGTACGAACCCATCATTTGCAGTATCTCACACTGCTGTGACTGGGTGCCAGGTCCTGTGCTAATCAGCACCTTACCTACAATACCGCATCCCCTGAGCCTGCCTCATTTAACCCTTTACAAGTGAGGAAACTGAGACTCAGAGAAGTTAGGTGCCTTGATCCAAGTCACAAAGCTGTATAGTGGCTGAGTCAGGATTTGAACCCAGGACGGCCAGAGGGGGTCTGTTTAGGCTGGGCCCCTCAGTGGGCTGATTGTACTTGTTAAGAATTCCCACCCTGTTGTCAGACCAGGGTTCCAACTCAGGAGATCTCTGTGATACCGGTTGTGGAGGGAGACACAAGAAGCACAGGCAGCCTTGCCCATGAGCCATCCTGCAGGAGAGTCAGGGCAGGGAGGCAGGGGACTGCTCAGGGTGACCCAGCAAGATCTAGAAGGAAACAACAGCATTTAATGCCAGAGTCGGCAAATGCACAGCCTGGGTGCCACCTTGTCCCCTGTCATACCTGCGTACAGCATCACGAAGTGATCACCACAGTCTTTCCCACAGAGCCCCCGCTACTCCCTCACAATTCTCACACTTGTCCAGAGCTCAGACTCTAGAGTCAGCCCAAGCTGGCTCTGAATTCTGGCTCCACCATGTACCAACCCTGTGACCTTAGAGAAGTTTCTTAGCTTCTCTGAGCCTCGGTTTCTTCATCTGTAAAATGGAGCTCCGTTACTACCTACTTTATGGGTTTTCTGACGAGGCTTCTGTGCAGCTGTGCGTGCGAAGCCCATATCGTAGCGTTTGGCCATGAGTAAGCACTCGATGCCATGAGCTGTGTTTACTGCTGTTGTCACTGCTGTGTTTTCCTACATCCCCAGTTCTGTGAATGGGGGCTTTAGTACACAGTCCACGCTGATGCTTCCGATGAATGCACGAAGGAACGCTGGCCTTTGAGGAGGCCGTGACTTGGAGGCAGAAATATCGTCTTCTCTCACTTCTCACCCTGCAGGTGTGGATGTGTGGAGGCCGCATGGAGGACATTCCCTGCTCCAGGGTGGGCCATATCTACAGGAAGTACGTGCCCTACAAGGTCCCCGCCGGAGTCAGCCTGGCCCGGGTAAGGTGGTGGCTTCCCTAGGGGGTGAGATGTTGGCCTACGACCATCGGCGGAGCAGAGACACCCCATGCCCTAGGCCTAATGGTCCCTAGGAGTGAGGATGTGCGCCTCCCCCCACCCTCCAGGTGAAATCCAGTTTAAAAGAACTTACTTATGCGAATTCCCTGGCGGTCCAGTGGTTGGGACTCCGCACTTTCAAGGCTGAGGATATGGGTTCAAGCCCTGGCTGGGGAACTAAGATCCCACAAGCCTCGCAGTGTGGCAAACATAAACATAGAAGAACTTACTTAAAGCCCTGCTTAATCACTTACTAGCTCTGTGACCTTGGAAGGGTTGCTCTAAGGCTCTGTTTACTCCTTTGCTTCAAGGAAGCTCATTTTTTTCCAACTCTTAGCATGGCCGGGAGGATTAAGAAGATAATGCAGTTTCCCAAAGTGTGACCAATAAGGTGATTTTAGGTGGTCAACATTTTTATTTCCATGTGTTGCAATTAATGTGGATTAGTGTAGCAAATTCATGATTTCACTGACATTATTACTGAGGATAAAGCTAAAGTAGGTACAAAGTTAGACTAGGGATGATTTAAAGAAACATGTTGGGTACAATTTAATACAGGTGGAGTGGTGTGTTTGGGAAAGACTGAGAAGGCACTTAAAAGCTCCTGGCACAGCGATGGTTAATAAATGTTAGCGTCTTTCTCTTCTCACCGCCTCTCCACTTTCATGCCAAAAATTCTGTGTCAAACTGTTTTAGTGCCTTAAAATGGTTTGTATCAGTCATTGGTCGAATTAAAGTGGCACTATCTACAAACGGAAATGTAAGCCAGAAGTTTTTGTTTTGTGTTATTAATATTTCACTAAACCTTAATAACAAAATTTTAAAATCTTAAGGGTCTTGAAAAAAATCAGGGTGACCCCAAAAGAACAACGAAGAGGTGGGAGGGTCCCCAGAGGGTAAAGAGAGCCGCAGGGAGGTTTGGTGGGATCTGGAAAGGTCACCACACAGATTTGCCTGTTGGAGACCCCCCACCTCAACCCGTGAAGACCCCTCCCGACAGCGCCCACCCCCCCCACCCCACCCCCCCGCGAGCCTGTTTGGCTTCAGTCCACACAGCCTCCTTCTGCCCAGGCCACTGCCTCCCCTTCCCCCATCACCTGACAATCAACGACGTGCAGAATTGTAGCCTCTGGGTCTCGGAAGGGCCCTTGTCCTGCGACTTACAAGAAAGACCAAGAGGCTCAGAGAGGCAGCTGTCTCCCCGGGCTCCATCCAAGGATGGGATGCTGGGCTCTGGAGGCGGCCGGGGCTGCTATGGGGACCGGCGTTGCTATGGGGACCGGCGTTGAGGAAAAAGAGAGCCAGCAACGCCCTCTAGTGGTCGAAGATTCCAACGACAGCCGTACGAGCCATCCGCGCTTGGGACAGCCCTCTCACGTGGGGTGCGAGGTCTACTTCAGCAGGAGAGGCAGGAATCACGTTTCATCTGAAATACCGTTGGCAACCCCGGAGGAAGGAGCCACGCGGGAAAACCGCAGAGTCGCTCAGTAAGCCCAAGACAGCGACTCTTCCAACTACTAGGTACTGTGGAACCATTAGGACAGTCCTCTGACCCCTGAGCAGGACCACTCCCAAAAGCATCCTTTCCCTATCCAGCGCTGTCACGTATTGATATAAGACTCGCCCGGTAAAGACACACCACCACCACCTGTTCATAGATCCACAGATGAACTGTAGTAACACATTAAAAACTTCCTAAGCCAGGCATTGTGCAAAGTATCTTACATACTTATCTCACTTGTTTTTAATCCCCATTTTAGAGATGAGGACAGTGAAATGTAGAGACACAAAGAAACTAGAGCCATAATTCAAACCCAATTAGGTCTGACCAGTGCCTGGCACAGAGGGGTCGTCCTTTAAATAGCGACTGCTGTTGTCATTAGCAGTATTAGTGTCAGCATCAATATTGGCAAGACTGGAAAGGTGATTTCAGTGTCTTATCTGAATTCTGTGTTTTCACATTTTAACTCCTTCTTTCACCTGATTTTTCACCTGATTCAGACTGAATCAGTCTCCTGTTGACTTTAAACCAGTTCAGTCTGAGCAGCGCCCATGTAGGTTGGTAGGACCAAAGGTGCCTGAATCAAGCTCTCCTAACTTTTTGTTACAATCTCTAACTACACTGTCTTAGTTGCAGATCATATTTTACATGTTTGTTCAGTGTTTTAACAACCAGATCCTTCTAGAGTGTTGTCTCCTAGAACATCATACCGATAGATTTGAGGAGAGGTATCCTAAAAGCCCCAAGAGAGCCAGATAAAGAGGGAAACCAAAGTCTTACTAAAGGTGTACAGATTCCAGAAGGACAAAAAGCCAGGGAGCAGTGGAGCAGCAATTCAGGAAGGATGAACTGGCCACCAGCTTGCCTGCCTCAAGAAGAAGTAGCCAGTCTTAATTTATTTACTAAATTTGCTAAGATCCTTCTCGTCTGTGGTTCTGGGCAAGGGGTCTTTGGGAAGGCAGTAACAGAAACCCACTCAAACTTGGCAAAACAAAAGTTGATTTTTGTTTGGAGACTTATTCCAAGATTCTGGACAATTCTCTGTGATCCAAACTCAAGAAAAGCAGGGGGGCCTCAGACAGGACTGGGACCCAGAACTAGGAAGGTGTTAGGAGTAGGGATAAGAGGAGCACACCGCCTGCTAAAATCCCAGAGTCCTTTTCATGACTCTAGCAAGGGGAGAGGTAATAGAAATAAACGTAAAGTCCCTTACTCTGGCCCAGTAACTGTACAAAAGTTCAAGATCTGGGAGAAATGACTTACTAAGCCACGTATGGAGAATGCAATATTCAATAAAATTGTAATTTAAGTATCATTTAAAATTAGAATATTATTTGATTTGATCCTTTAAAAAGAATCCTGGTGAATTTCAACACCTTTCCTTGGTCAGATTGGCCATCCTTGCCTGTGGTTGGAGAAGAAACCACGTGGTGGTCTCTCATCGTCCCTGTGGCTTGAGCAAATCAGACAGTGAGCCAGAGGACCTGGGTGGCAAGGCAGGAAAAGGAGACTCTTCAGATGTGCCGGCCCCCCTTAGGCCTTCAGCTTCCTCTGGGCACAGTTTTAAATTAAACCCAGCCTCTGCTCTGCAGGGGCCTGAGGGGGATAACAATGTTCCTGAACTGATTTCTGACCCACTGTTGACCTCTTCAGCACTCAGAAAAAACGAGACAGTGGCAAGGAAATTTTGTAGTTTCCCAGTGCCAAATTCAGAGCCAGCAAAAGTGAGGAGTTGGTGGATTTGGGCTTCGATACCAGGGCCTTCCTCCTGTGAGCTTCCTTCCCCCTTACTCAGGAGCTGGCAAACTATTTTTGTGTGACCCGTAAGCTAAGAATGGTTTTTACATTTTTAAATAGCTGAGGGGGGAAAAAATCAAAAGAATAATAATATGTTGTGACATATGAAAAAATCAAATTTCAGTGTCCATAAATGTTGACAGCCACACCCATTCACTTACGTAGTGTCTAGGGCTGCTTTATAGCTATATCAGAGTTGAGACCACATGGTCTGCAAAGCCTAAAATATTTACTGTCTCGCCCTGTACAGAAAACATTTGCCAGCCGCAGCCTTACCTTCTGCTTCTAGGGCAGTCATTTACACTAAGGTGTGAGTGATTGATAACGGCCTAAAGTGATAACTTGCTTTTACCCTTCAGAAGGAAATCTGGATTGCAGTAGGGGGAAAATGATATGATGAAGCCTAGAGAATTAAAGCAGGGGAGATATCCTGGCAACAGCCTGGGGTTGGAGGAAGATGTTGGGAGCAGGGAATTTCCCCTGAACCGTGATGCTTTGCTCTTCCAAGAAAAGTAAGAGGTTCTCCGCAGATGGGATCTACACTGCAGGTGGAGTGAGGGATTTTCATCACAGTTACACAGAAGAATTCAGTTTTCCTCTCCTCCAAGTCTACTCACAAACAGGATGTTTCCTCACCTGCTGCTGCCTCTACTTGCCAGTAATATGGTTGTCATTTTTTATTGATTATCTTTGTGTTTTGTAATCAAAGTAGCAACCTTAACACCTCAAAGGATTGTTAAAAATTCCAGCTGCTGAGGGAATTTTACCTTCTGGTTGCAAATTATAATTCGTTTTTACAAGGCAACTTGGGCAGCACTCTTAGTTAAATGTGACAAAACCCAACTCAAATTGGGTTAAGCAGAAAGGGAATTTACTGACTCATGTAAATGGAAAGCTCTGAGGTAGTTCTGGCTTCAGACATGGCTGGATTCAGGAACCAAAAGAAGCAATGTGTTCCTGGTTCTAACCCTCAGCTCTGCCTCATTCTGGGTTGACTTCAACCTTGGACAGCCTTTCCAAGTGGCCCAGCAGCTCTCGGCATCTTACCCACCAGATCTTACCCAGCAATTCTTCCCCATAGTTACCAAAAAAAAAAAAAAAAAAATCCAGGACTGATGCCTCTCGATTCTGATTGGCTTGGTCCAGGTCACATGCCCACTGCTGGCCAATCCCTATGTCTGGGCTATCTATATTCCCATTGGCCAGGCTGGGTCACATGCCTTTCCTTCAGCCACAGGAGGTAATAGTGAGGCAGAGGTGGGTCCCCAAAGGAAAATCAGTGGGAGGCGATCTGTAGAAAAAGAGGGGATGCAAGATGGGCAAGAAAACCAGCAGCAGTGTATTATTCAACCGTAAGTTGCAGAGTCCTTAAAACATGCATAAATAATAAATATAGAAGACTTAAAAACACGGTGGGGCTGTGGTCCTTGATGCAGCATAAAAGAAGAAAGGTTGACCTTCACCTCCAGGACCCTTTGTACCCACTTTTCTCCTCGGTCCTTCGGAGAGCCTGACCCTTGCACCTGCCTATCCCCTCCAGAACCTGAAGCGAGTGGCAGAGGTGTGGATGGACGAGTACGCGGAGCACATCTACCAGCGCCGGCCCGAGTACCGCCACCTCTCTGCTGGAGATGTAACTGCACAGAAAAAGCTCCGCAGCTCTCTTAACTGCAAGAGTTTCAAGTGGTTTATGACCAAGATCGCCTGGGACCTGCCCAAATTCTACCCACCTGTGGAGCCCCCGGCCGCAGCGTGGGGTGAGGTGAGTCTGAAGGGCCAGGCAAGCCACATAATTAGGGCCCGGGGCAAAATGCACGTGCAGACCCCAGGTCCACAGGTCAGAGAAAAAAGTGCCGGTAACACAGCATTGTAAATCAACTATATTTCAGTAAAAATTTTTTTTTAAAAAACAAAAACTTATCATCATCTAAAAAGTGCCAGTAGAGGTATAAAATATAAAACTTTTTACTTTCTTTCGGTGGTCTCTTAGCCTTGTGGTGGTGTTTTTGTTTGTTTGCTTTTGAATGTTATAAGTAGAGAAAAATTAAAACCTTAACTGATTAGTGTGAATTTTACCATTCATCTTTATATTCTGCAGTGCCAGTTTTAAAGGCAATGAAAGCATTTAACTCATGCACAGTTGGTGAAATTTCACAGTCTGTATTTCAAACCTTGTCCATGCGTTTGTATTTTTTACCAGAGCAGTGGAAACACTGCACAAAACTAACTCAGCTGTTTTTATTTCACTTCTTGATAATGTACACGTCCTATCAACTGTCTCTACCTTGGGCTTACTGATGAACGAGAAAGAACTGAAGGGAAAGGAACTGTGGGTTGCCCCCTCCTTCCCTTTGCTTCTGTGCTGTTATCTGCTGCTGAAGTAGTTGGCTCATCCAGAGAAGCATCACAGAAAGGACACGATAGGGCTCCCCAGTCCCTCCTGTGTCTTTGACCAGCATTCCTCTTCGTGCAGCTGAAGCCAGTTCTGATTGGAAAGGAGGGCGTGGCCTCTGGGACATGCCAGCGCCCCCACTGAGTCACAGCCACGACACACTCACCCTGTTCTCCCTTTGAGTCCTGCTGAACTCTCCTGCATGTGGGACCCCAGGATTCTGTGCTTGCAGGGACTCACAGTCGCTGTCTGTGAACTTGGCAGAAAGGACCGGCAGATGCTCATAGAGCATGTGTCACCTCTGCTCACGTGCGTGCTCTATTGCCCCATCAGATTTCACTTGCAGGTTTCAAAGATAAAATTACTAGAAAGTTGAAGACAGTGACAGCAGAGCTTTAAACCAAACACAGGACTTCCCTGGTGGTGCAGTGGTTGAGAGTCCGCCTGCCAATGCAGGGGACACGGGTTCGAGCCCTGGTCCGGGAAGATCCCACATGCCACGGAGCAGCTAAGCCCATGCACCACAACTCCTGAGCCTGCGTGCCGCAACTACTGGAGCCCGTGCTCCACAACAAAGAGAAGCCCCTGCCATGAGAAGCCTGCGCAACGCAACTAGAGAAAGCCCGCGAGCAGCAACAAAGACCCAGCGCAGCCATAAATAAATGTATTAAAAAACAAACACAGACTCTGAGTGAGGGACCCTGTGCCGTTGCCCTTGTCACACACCCATGGAGCTGGTCCTGCTGGAGGAGGCAGACAGTCCGTCACCACATCCTGGGCGTGGCTCCTGGCTCCGGTTGAGAGCACCCACTCGCTTAGAGATGGATATATGGGGGCTTGTGGAGGGGAAGCATAAGCATTGGCACTCCTGTTTTAAGTGACAGAAGTCCATTTTAAAGTGAAAAGGGGGGATTTATTGATTCTCACAGGAACCTTGGATAGCTGTGGCTTCAGCTGTGAACACCTGGATCCAGGGAGCTCAAATGATGTCAGTCTCTTTTTCTCCTGCTTAACTGTGCTTCCTTTTGTGTTGGCCTCACGCCGCGAGTAGCAAGATTGGCTCCCAGAAGCTTCAGGCTGAGAAATCCCAAGCTTGGCCCAACCCAGCAGAAAGTAAAGACCTCTTTCCCAGTGGAGCCAGCAAAGGTCCAGGATTGAAATCTTATCCTTGGATCCTGCACCAATCACTGTGGCCATTGGAAGAAGGGGGAAGCAAGAGTAGGATGGGTGCTCTGGCCACGGGATGGGCCAGGAGCCGTGGCCCTGTGGAAAATCAGGGCATTTTTACCAGAGGTGGAGAGACACGCGTTGGGCCGGCAGAAACATCAGATGTTACTTGTTCAGATTCACACAGCAACTTAGAGGGGCCGTTCCCAACTAAGCCATCTGCCTAGCCCCGCCCAACACCAGCACAAGTTTTCTAGACAAGGTGTCATCTTGATTTCCCTCATGAAGCTCTTCATTTCTTTGCCACTCTATTGGCTTTCTCCCCCGTGTTTGTTCAGGTCCTCCGAGAAGCAGACACCAAGATGGGACTAGACGTGCAAGAGACTTACTGGGGCAACACTTGAGGAAAGAATTGAGCAGGGAGGCGGGGAGAGCCATCAGACCGTGATGCTGCGGAAGAAGGGTCCCAGCCTGCAGTGAGGCTCTACTGAAGTCTGGCCGTGTTAACAGGCAGTCTTCTGGCCAAATCACCTGCCCGAGGAGCGCGCATCTCCCAGGGGTGGGCCTGCCTCCCTCAAACGCTGGCTGGGGGCAGCGCCGGGGAGCGTGGCCTCCTCTCGAACACGGTGGTGGACGCAGAACACGGCAGCTGGGTGGTCAGACCCCTGCAGCCGGACATTGGAGTTGACCTTTTCTGAGCCCCGACACCCCCTACCCCTCAGTCGAACGAGGAGCCACGTCTGTGAAGTAGGAGCTGCACGATGTGATGCCAGCACCTGGCACGGTGGCTTGCCTGCTGTCCGTGCTGGCTGGCCACGCGATTGCCGGGGCCTCCACACTCCCACGGTGCTCTTCCCCGCACGCCCCCACCCATCTTAGTGAGACCACTGTTGCTCTTTGGATCTTCCCACTCACCCGCCCTAAAAGGCAGAGTCTCCAAGGTCCCACAGCAAAGACCCTACACCTTTTCTAGAGTGGTTTTCAAGGCATAGTCTCTAGATCACCTGGAATGAGGGAAAAATTTGATCCCTGGACCTGTGGGGTCAAATTCTCTGGGAGAGGAGCCGGGGAATCCTCCTTTCAACAGCCCCTCCCCTCCAGGCACCCGCCACCACCCCAGGACTCTGCGTGCTCTAAGACAAAGCAGGGTTTAGCGGAGCGGCTCTCTGTGTTCCTTTATCGAGAGGCTCAGGGCCCACCCACCAGCCCAGGGCAAGCTTTATTAGGATAATCCAGCACTCAGCCCATGTGATGCCTCTGCCTCGTTTCCCTCCCCCCACCCCAGCAGGGGCCCAGGCAGGTATCTCGAGGTGGCTAACTGGTCCACTCTTTGCTTCTTTCTTGTCCAGATCCGCAATGTGGGCACAGGGCTGTGTGCAGACACGAAACATGGGGCCCTGGGCTCCCCACTGAGGCTGGAGAGCTGCGTCCGGGGCCGAGGGGAGGCCGCCTGGAACAACATGCAGGTAAGGGCCGCTCCTCAGGACCAGTAGTTGGGCTCTCTGTGCCATCGCGGCCTGCAGTGCTCACATGGTCAGGACTGGGAGGGAGAGGCTATGGGTCAACGATGAGTCTCGGGACTTCCCTGGTGGCGCAGTGGTTAAGAATCCACCTGCCAATGCAGGGGACACGGGTTCGAGCCCTGCTCCAGGAAGATCCCACATGCTGCGGAGCGACTAAGCCTGTGCACCACAGCTACCGAGCCTGTGCTCTAGAGCCCACGAGCCACAACTACTCAGCCCACGCACCACAACTACTGAGCCCACGTGCCACAGCTACTGAAGCCCATGCACCCTAGAGCCCGTGCTCCACAACAAGAGAAGCCACCACAGTAAGAAGCCCACACACCGCAATGAAGAGTAGCCCCCGCTCGCCGCAACTAAAGAAAGCCCACACGCAGCAAAGAAGACCCAACGCAGCCAAAAATTTTTAAAAAAGACTCCATGCTTCCAATTCAGGGGGTGTGGGTTCGATCCTGGTTGGGGAGCTAAGATCTCACATAGCACGGCCAAAAAGATGAATCACAGGTCAGCCCAGGGTACGCATTATAAGAGCCTCCTGAGCACCTTGGAAAGAGGAACCCTGCACATCAGTCTGGACAGTTGGTTACAAATGACAGACACCCAGCCCAAGTGGCCATCAACAGAAAGAGGGAGTTACCGGCTGGTGTCACTGAAAAGTCTAGATGATGTCATCAGGATCTCTCTAGGGTCTCAGCTCTGCTTCCCTCTCCGTTGGCTCCATTCTTAACCTGGCTGTCTTCCCATGTGGTGGCAGATGTGACCACCAGCAGCATAGGCTGCCAGCCCCTCAGTGGAAAGGCATGTCCTTCCCAAGAGTTCTGGAGAAGTCCTGGGGCTCTCACACGTTGGGTTTCCTGAGCCAGTGATGATGGGGGTGTGATACAGTCCTCTTACTGACCTGGGCCAGGAATAATGCCTGTTCTCACCAGCCCGAGTGGAAAACACCCTGGTTCTATCAAAGAAATTGACATTGTAGTTGAAAATATTCCCACAAAGAAAATTACAGGCTCAGATAGAGTTACTGGTGAATTCTCTCAAATGCTTAAAGAAGATAAGTTACTGATTCTACAGAAACTCTTCTGGAAAAGGAGGGAATACGTCCCACCTCATTTTATGAGGCCAGCATTACCTTAATAGCAAAACCAGACTAAAACATTATAAGAAAACCACAGAGCAATATCCCTCATGAACATAATGCAAAAGTTCTAAACAAAAGTTTAGAAAATTATATCCAACAATATATGAAAAGGGTAATACATCGTGGCTAAGTGTAATTTATCCCAGGAATGAATGGTTGGTTTAACATTAGAAGATTAATCAATATGATTCACCATTAACAAAATGAAAAAGAAAACCATATGATCACCTCAGCACACCTAGAAAAACCATTTGACAAAATCTAACATCCATTTCTAATAAAAACTCTCAGCAAACCAGGACTAGAAAGGAACTTCCTCAACTTGATAAAGGGCATCTGTAAAAATTCTACAGCTAACATCATATTTCATGGTAAAAATCTGAATGCTTTCCCACTAAGATCAGGAACAAGACAGGGATTCCAATCTTATCATTTCTATTTGACAGTGTTCTGGAGGTTCTAACCTGTGGCAAGAAAAAAATAATTTCATCCAGGTGGGAAGTAAAGAACAAGAACTGTCTTTATTTGCAGAGTATGTGATCATCTATGTAGAAAATTCAATAAAATCTACAGAGAAGCTACCAGAACTAATAGCTGAGTTTAGCAAAGTTGCATGATACAAAAGTCAGTTGTTTCTCTACATACTAATAATGAAGAATCAGAAGTTAAAATTAAAAACAAGCATTTACAATGACAAAAAATATGAAATACTCAGGTGTGAAACTGACAAAAGATGTGAAAAACCTGTGTACCGAAAACTACAAAATATTGCTGATAGAAACTAAAGAAGTTCTAAATAAATGAAGATACATACCGTGTTCATAGGTTGGTAGACTCAATAATTGATATCAATTCTATCCAAAGAAATATATAAATTTAACAGAATCCTAACATTGTAGTAGGCTTTTTTGTAAAAATTGAAAAACTGATTCTAAAATTCATATGGAAAATGGACAGGACCTAGAATAGCCAAAACAAAATTTCAAAAGAAGTACAAAGTTAAAGACTAACACTGATTTCAAGATGTATCGTAAAATGTCAGTAATTAAAGGTGTCATATTGACATAAAGAAAGATAAATGGGGCTTCCCTGGTGGCGCAGTGGTTGAGAGTCCGCCTGCCGATGCAGGGGACACGGGTTCGTGCCCCGGTCCGGGAAGATCCCACATGCCGCGGAGTGGCTGGGCCCGTGAGCCATGGCCGCTGAGCCTGCGCGTCCGGAGCCTGTGCTCCGCAACGGGAGAGGCCACAACAGTGAGAGGCCCGCGTACCGCAAAAAAAAAAAAAAGATAAATGGAACAGAATAGAGAGTCCAAAAATAGACCCACACATATGTGGACAACCAACTTTTGCAGATGTTCAAAGGAAATTTAGTGCACAAAATATAATCTTTTCAATGAGTGGTGCATATCCATATGCAAAAAATTTTTTCAATAAATACCTTAGACTATATACAAAAATTTACTCAAAATGGAGCATCGACCTAAACATAAAACCTAAAACAAAATATTTTAGAAGAAAACATAGGCAAAGTGTTTGGGACCTTGGTAACCCAAGCCATGATTTCTTAGATACAACACCAAAAGACAATTCAGAAAAGAAAAAAATTGATAAATTGGACTTCTTCAAAATGAAAAACTTCTGTTCTTTAAAAGATACTGTTGAGAAAATAGAAAAGCAAGCTACAGACAGAGAGAAAATGTTTACAAAGCGTATATCTGATAAAGAACTTATATTTAGAGTATAAAACTTCTCAAAACTTAAGAAAATAAGCAAGGCAATTTAAAAATGGGCAAAAGGTATGTACAGACATTTTTAGCAAAGAAGGCATGTCATTGGCAAATAAACACATCAAACATGCTTAAGTTCATAGTTATTAGAGAAATGGAAATTAAAATGATAATCTCTTAAAAAGACTGACCATACCAAGGGTTGGCAAGGATGTAGATGAATTGGAACCATGCACACACTGCTGGTGGGAGTGCGACTGGTACAACCACTTTGGAAACCAGTTTGGCAGTTTCTTAGAAAGTTACACATGGATCCAGGCATCCCTTTTCAAGGGATTTATTCACGAGGGAAGAAATTATGTATACGTCCATACAATGGCTGGTACACATGTGTTCATAGCAACTCTATTTGAAGTAACCAAAAACTGAAAACAACCCAAATGTCCCAAGAACAGGTAAACTGAGTACCATGCAGTGAAATAATACTTGACCATAACAAGGAATGAACTACTAATAAATGTTGTTATAACATGGATGAATCTCAACGGAATTGTGTTGAGTGAAATAAATCAGACAAAAAAATACATACTGTCTGATTCCTTTTATATAAAATTCTAGAAATTGTGAACTAATCTCTAGTGATGGGAAGCAGAGGAGTGATTGCCTAGGGGCATGAGGAGTGGAGAGGGACAGGAGGAAAAGATTACAGAGGCACGTGAGGGTGCTTTTGGGGTGATGGATACGTCCACTACCTTGATGATGATGATGATTTCACGGTGTCAACTATGTCAAAATGTATCAAACACGGGGCTTCCCTGGTGGCGCAGTGGTTGAGAGTCCGCCTGCCGATGCAGGAGACATGGGTTCGTGCCCCGGTCCGGGAAGATCCCACATGCTGCAGAGCGGCTGGGCCCGTGAGCCATGGCCGCTGAGCCTACGCGTCCGGAGCCTGTGCTCCGCAACGGGAGAGGCTGCAACAGTGAGAGGCCCGCGTACCGCAAAAAAAAAAAAAGTATCAAACTGTACACTTAAATGTGGGCAATTTATCGCATGCCAAATATTGTTCAGTAAAGCTGCTGAAAAGAAAGTTTATCGACCAAATACCATATGTGAACCTGGTTTGGATCCTGATTCAAACAGACTGACTGTGAAAAGAGAGGTATAAGGCAGTCTGAGAACACTTGAACTCAAGATATTTGATGACATGGAAGATTCTGTGATAACTTTTCATTGTTATCATGGCATTTACTGAAGTCATGACACTTGGTGTGGTAGGATGTCCAGGATTTGCTTCAGAATAACGTTGTGGGCGAGATATGGTGAGGGAAAGCTGTAACAAGATTTGCCGTGAGTTGGTAATCCTCAAAGCTGGGTCACTGGGACAGGTGTGGTCAATAAACTTTTTTCTGGACTCCTGTGTTTAAAATTCCCCATGGTTACAAAAAAAGAGAGTCCCCTAGCTGTGCTGTCCACCTCACGATGTGCCTGTGTGTACAGGTGTTCACCTTCACCTGGAGAGAGGACATCCGGCCTGGAGACCCCCAGCACACCAAGAAGTTCTGCTTCGATGCCATCTCCCACACCAGCCCCGTCACCCTCTACGACTGCCACAGCATGAAGGGCAACCAGCTGTGGAAGTACCGCAAAGTAAGACAGGGTGTGGGGGGAACAGGGAAGCCTGCTCGATTTAAAAAAAAAAAAAAAATGTAATGCCTCATTCCTGCTCCCCAGAGCCCCTTCCCTCACGTGTTTGTTCCACAGACCTACCATGCCCGACTCTCCAGTCATCCAGAGAAAGCAGAAATTCAGCTGTCTATTTGAAGTCTCTGGAATCTTAAATGTTGGCAGCTGAGCCCATTTCTTAAAAAAAACCACCTTGAAAGCCAATGAAATTTGACTGGAGATGGGGAGTGATTAGGGCCCCGGCCCGGAAGTGGCAGGCATCACTTCTGCCCGCATCCCAGTGGGCACAGCTTAGGCATGTGACAAGGCCAGCTGCAAGGGAGGCGGGCAGTGCCCACTGTGTGCTCGAGAGGAGAGCCAGACAGGTCTGCGAGCCTCCCTGCCTCCTTGCTGTTACTGCGTTTGCTGTTTGTTCACCTCCCCAGCGTGGCCCGGCTGATAACCTGCCTGTTTTGCAGGACCAGACCCTGTATCACCCCGTCAGCGGCAGTTGCATGGACTGCAGTGAACGTGACCACAGGATCTTCATGAACACCTGCAACCCCTCCTCTCCCACTCAGCAGTGGCTGTTTGAACACACCAACTCAACAGTCTTGGAAAAATTCAATAGCAACTGAGCCTTCACGTTCCCGTGGCAGGCCTGGCAGGGTCCTCTCCGGCATTCACTGCAGCCTCCCTCTCCCAAGAGAGGCAGGGCTTCTGCGGACTCCGTCACATAAAAGCTGCTGGCCAGCCGGGCCAGGGCAGAGGGGGCGCTTGAAGCTGGGCCAGGTGTCTGCCTGGCCCTGCAGGCCCAGAGTGGTGGAGCCGGGATAGAGAGCAGACCCCACAAGAGGCCCCGCACAAGAGCAGAGCCTGCTGCACCCCTGGCGGCATCATGGAAATCCAGGAGAGCCTTTTCAACTTTGTCACCACGTTCCCTTGAGCATTATGCAGGAGGACTGCCAGGGCAGCCCTAGACCACCCTAAAATGAGTCCTCTGAGGCTGCCTAGCCTTCAGGTGGCTCATACATGACAGTCCTGCAGAGAGAGAGGCAAATTCTGTCTGTAGGGGGGGCAGCTTTTAGCACCAGTGCCACCCATCTGCAGCAGAAGGGAAAAAGTCTTTCTCGGGGCCACTGGTTTCAGCCTTTGAATTTTTGCCTGCCCAGCGTCTGTTCTCTGTCACAGCCCCAGGAGATGCAGTCAGTCGAAAGCCGTGCCTCGGGCCCTCCGAGTGTACAATACTGACCACTGGCCAGCTGCCAGGCCTGGGGGCAGCAGCGCGACCCGCAGATATTCCTTTGCAGCGTGGACAGACGGGATGTCTCCCCTTGCTCTCAGGGTACTCGAAATGCCCATTTTAGCGCTCTCCGGGCACAAGGACAGCCCAGCCACCAGCTTTTCAGGACTGTGTTTCAGATGGCCTTGGGCCTGTGGCACGGGCCCAGTAGAAAACCTCTAAACTAGAAATTCTGGCTGAATTTCCCTCATCAGTGCTTCCATATCTCCCCCCCCCACCCCCGCCTCTCTCTCTCTCTCTTTCTCTCTCTCTCTCTCTCAGCCAACTGCCTTCCTCAGGAGAGGAACAGAGGTGTGAGGTCCGGAGGCCTCCAGGGTGGACCATGGGCAGATGCCTAGCCTCTGACTCATTGTGGTTCTGGTTCTCATATGGAATTATAGAATTTTTAAGGAACTCTGTACTGTGATCACAAACTAAAATGACACGTAGGATTCTGGTATTCTAGCATCCAATATGGATTTCTAGGATGCTGTGCTTAGCCAGCCAAGTGTAAGACATTCGAGGCAGCCCCCCCAGCCTAGAGACAATCTGTGAAGTCCAATGTTGGTGGTGCTGGGGGAGGGGGCAGGAGACCTGTGTCCGTCAGCTCATACCGGAGGCCTTGGTGTGACACGGTCCTCAGCCCAGACCTAAAGCCCTGCCAACCTGCCACCATGGTCACACCTGCAGTGGAGAACAGATCCCAGTGTCCCATGAACAGACATGTACCTAGCTCCATGCCAGTCCTTTGTGTTTACCTTTTGCTTTGTTACTTATGTGTCAGCCTCCCAGAGGGCTCCCAAACTAATAGGAAGTGTTTCTGTAACCAGCCTGCCACCCACTGATTCAGACATGGAAATCGCAGTCTACAGCCCACGGCTTCTGCCAGCTAGCCCAGGAAGTCCTTGAATCAGTATTCCAATTAGAGTCGAGCCTCTCGACTGTGTTATTTACCAATGAAATAACTGAGACATAAATCTGGGAGCAGAGCCACGAATCTGCCTTTGAGATGCTGGCTGATCTCAAGGCTGTCAATTATCTGGGGAGGGAAGTAAACATTCCCGGCCACCACCACCCCGATTAAGCGTGCAGCGGGCGAAGTGTCACTTCCACTTCTGCCTCAACACAAGCCCTGCTCTGGCCACCTGCCCGCAGGAGAGGCAGCCCCGTGCTTACAAAGCCTGCTTGTCGATCCCTGGTGTCTTTTCCAAGGGAGTGCTATATCTTTAGAAGTGGCCCTCTGTAGGAAGGAGTCGAAGATGAGACCCCTTTCAGAACCTAGGATAACAAGAGTGTCGCAATATGGGAGAACTGAGTTAGGATTCATCATCAGAGAGTAATTCAGCATCATTAAAATACAAACTGTGCCTTTTAAAAAGAAAAAATGCAAATGTACAGCCAATCCCTAAACTTGAATCATTTCCTAGTGCCTTGCTAGACATAAAGGGGCGGGGTTGGGGGGAGGGGAAACATTTTTGGTGGTGTGTGCAGTTCCTGTTGGATGAGTGTGTGTTTCTTAATGTCTAATTTCAAGCAGGAGGCGTTGGGCCTAGAGCAGGATCTGAGACAGCAATGCCTCCCAAGGGCCAGAGGCCAGAAGTTATTCCATTTTATGCAAGTAACACCCCAAATTTAAAGGGTAACTGCATGGCTCATTTAATCTGTGGCCAAGAAGGGCCTCAGCAGCCCCTGGGAGAGGACCCTGTTTGGAAGCCACGCCTGCAGACCCCAATCCCACGCCCAGGTGGAGGGCGGAGCAATGGCTAGGTTTCCAAATGGTCCCACTCCAAGTGGGTGACAGGACGCATGTGGGAAGCAGGAGCAGCAGCAAGCGGTCCTCAGTCGTCCTCTTTTCCATCCTTTGGTTCTCCTTTTGAGTCTGGCTTTGCACCCTCAACGAGGGATGGGCAGGTCCTCTGAGCACTCTGGCATTTGTAATTGCTGAGCCCACATCTGTAGGTGCTGAGACTTGACATAGCCTGTAATTGAGGAAGGAAGGAGAGAAGTCCATTTGTTAACTGGCCAACTGAGCGCACATACTAGCCACCCATTGTTTTGTCTTCATTTTGGAAAACCACCTGGCTCAAGGATCCAGGTCCCTGCTCCACCCTGGCTGATGCTCAGTCAAACAGCCAGGAGCCTGTGGAGGTGCCGTCAGCCAGGTAATGTGTGAGAACGTGGACCCTTTTTCCTTTAGAGCCTTTCTTCTGAGCATGGGGTCACAAAACAGGGTGTGGCTAGAGAGTATCATGCCTGTGTGGCCCACCAGCAGCCTTTCCAAAGGGGGACTCCAGAAACATTTTGGAATGCAAAGAGCATCTTCACTGTCAGTACAAGGCCTTGGAGGAGGTGGCTAAGTGTGCAGGCACACGTGGGAAAAGCCATTCCACCTTGTGCTTCCAGTTGGAGCTTTCAACTTTTAAAACAGTCCAGGAGCTATCAGTTCCCTATTTTTGGAAGAAATAGCTCAGAGGCAGAAGGGAGTACATCCACAAAAGGGACCTAATGGGAAATACGACCTTAGGACCTGGGGAGAAAGAGCAGTTCTTGCTGAAGATGTAGTTCTTGTTGGATTCCCAAAGTCCACATTATATTCGCCACCTGCTGAATTTCTTTTTCTCCTTAAGGAATAGGTGATGTCCTTGAAGATGACGCCATATTTCTTTCTGTGCATCTCTCTACTTTTCGTCTCTGAAGTTTCAGAAGAGTGGCGAAGCACTTTACAGTAGTAACTGAGAAATCTGGACTCCTTGCTTCAGGGATCCCTCGTTTGCACAGATTGGGTGATCCTTTGTAATTCTTAGAAGGCAATGCATTTTTAATTAAGTTTTCTGAAGATTTCTAAGTGTGGGAGAAGGGCAAGGTGCGAGTTCTGTCCTGGAATTCTTTTCTGCTTTCAACTGATGCATTTTGTGAAAATCCAAGTAATATGTTTGTTCAAACTTGATCTTGAGCCAAGGCCCACTGTCACCTTTGGGGTGGGAGTTGGACCTACATTCCAAGCGACAAGGTCCTCTTAACATCCACTCCCAAAATGGCTTTGATTCAGCCATGCCAGCCAACAAGGTCAGGGTCCTGCTCTGTTACAGGCCTGAAGGTGGATCCCAAAGGGATTACAAGCAAGGAATACTTGAGAAGTCAGACCTGGGATTCCATAGAGAAAGCTCGAGACCGCCAACCTCTCATCTCCTGCCTGGAAAAGTGAGCCTTTGTGAAGACCTGACTTACCATGTACAACTGTGATTGTGCCTGTTGTTGAGTAAACCTCCAGACTTTTCTCTAATGTGGTCTCTGGCTAATTCCTTGTCCTGCGCCATTCTCCAGTCCATCGTTCCCTGCGTATTCGTCGAGCACCCACTCAGTGCCCAGGGCCTCTGCTAGGTCCAGAATAAATTCCCAACAGCCATCGTTCTAGAGAGGAAGGCAGACCTCAAACAACTCACCACGATGATGTCAGGTGTAAATAGGGCTATGAAGGATATAAACAAGGTATTTTAGAGACTGGGGTAGGGATCAACGTGAGGTAGGATAGTCAGGGAATGCCTCTGTGAGAGCTGGATGATATGAGGAGGGTGTACGAGCCAAGAGGCAGTTTGGTGGAGGAGCATTCCGGGCAAAGGGAACAGGCAGTGCAAAGGCCCTGAGGGAGGAAGGAGTTCCCGTGTTGGAGGCACAGAAGGAGTTCACAGACTTAGGCGAGGTAGCCCACAAGGGGACTTACACCCAAAGACCACACCCACGAGTGGAGGATTTCAGTGAAAATATGAAACAAGCTTAGCTCGTGTCTTATGTTCACCCATGAGCCACAAGTCCCTGCTTACCAAAGCGTTGTGATGCTTCTGAGTATTCGATTATGTAATACCTTGTAGTGGAAAGAACACTGGTTGGCCCAGCTCTGCAACAGACTCGGTGAGATCTTGGGCAAATCCTGCCCGCTAACTAGATCCCAGGTTTACACAGTGAAGTGAGTTTTTTGATGATGCTTCCAGCGCCACCTGTGCTCCTGTGGCTGAGTTTGGGGTGGGGCTGCAGGAGGCCACGAACAGAAGCTATCCTGGTGCTGTCGTTCAGGGCCCACTAGAGGGCGCTGTGGACCGCGGCTTGGAGAAGGCTGATTAACAGAAAGGGGGCTCTGATCGCTGGCCACTGCGGCAGGTTTGAGCCCTGGAACACGAAGGTAGATACTGTCTTTTGTAACTCGTGTTGTTCGTTGTTGTTGTTGTTTGAAAAATCTTTTACCACCCATGAATTCTAAACAGTTTAATGGTTTCTTTAAAAAGATTTTACTAGGAAATAAAGGGAGGGAAGAACATTCCAGGTGTAGGGGCAGCCTGGGCAAAGACCCTGTGGGGGGAGCATGACAGGTATGAAGGTCAGTGAGCTGGAGCAGAGTGGGAGAGACAGAGGAGACGAGAAGGAGGGGCAAACCGAGCCAGGCCCTGCGGGGCCTTGCGGGCCGTGTTACCCAGTCTCTGATCTTTATCTATCTATCTATCTATCTATATATAGATATATATATATATATTTTTTTTTTTTTTGCGGTACGCGGGGCTCTCACTGTTGTGGCCTCTCCCGTTGCGGAGCACAGGCTCCGGACGCGCAGGCTCAGCGACCATGGCTCACGGGCCCAGCCACTCCACGGCATGTGGGATCTTCCTGGACCAGGGCACGAATCCGTGTCCCCTGCATCAGCAGGCGGACTCTCAACCACTGCGCCACCAGGGAAGCCCCGCTGATCTTTATTTTAAAAGCAGCAGGAACCATTAAAGGGTTTGGGCAGAGTGAGAGCATCAGTTGTGACTTTGACGGACGTCTAGAGCCAGGAATGAGTTGCTCAAGGTGCTAGGCACGTACTAGGCACCTGGAGCCCGCAGAGTGAGAAACAAATCCAGCACAACTGGCCCTCAGGTGCTCTTCAAAGTCACTGACAGCTGAGGCGGGCGACTGAGAAGATCACGTTTCTCATCCATTTTAGTTCCTCATCCTCCCAAGTCTGCGAGCGAGAGGAGAATCTAAGGTAAAAAAGCGCTTAGCCGGACACACAGTGGGAGCTCTTTTGTGTTGTTGGCATACTTATTGGGAAACAGATTCAGAGAATTTGCCAGTGTGCTCAAAGGTTTCCATTTTTCTTTTCTCGCGGTGGGGTTGGGACTTCGGGGCTCCTGGCACTTAGGACTCAGTAAGTATTTGATGAATGGACAAATGGATGAATAATCTAGTTTCAGATTACACTTCAGGCCTTTTTTTCCTCCACTCTCAGCCCACAGATCCTACAGTGAGTTCTACCGTGTTTGCTATATGCTGTGTGCCTTTGAGAAAGTCCCTTCCCCTCCCTGGGCCTCAGATTCTCCTTGCAACCATAAGAAGAAGGGGAGCAAATTAGATAACGGTCAACCCGGAATCTTCTAGTTCCACAAATCTTGCATCCAGTATTTTGCAATGGCCCAGATTGTGTTAAGGATTTATTTTCCAAGTTCAGCTACGGGATGAGATCCCCTCCTGGTTCTATTATTGGTGTCTCCCACCCGCGAGCTTCTGGCCCTCTGGTGAAGTGGGTCCAGGACTCAGCATCCAAAGCTTCCTTCCTGCAGCTGCTCACAGCTCTGCCAATCTCCGGCCTCAGGCAGCTGTCTCCTCTTTTGTTCACCCTCAATGCCTGGGCTGCCCAGCTTGGCAATACCTGGCGTCCCGAATGGTGCTCAGGGCAGCCTGCGGCTCTTGCCTTCAAGTCTGACTTGATTCAGGTTGGCAGGCTGACAGCCCTGGGCACACTTCACACCCACTCTCACACACAACGCCATAGAAACAAAAGAACACACGGTGAGCCCTCAGAAAAAGCAGGTTTCTTAGCAACTTTACAGCCTTCGTTCATGAGCTACTTGAAATTGAAGCAGCGTCTGATCTCCTGCCAGCTCCTGCCTGGGGATGGGGAGAAGGGGATGGCGGGTCTGTCTTTGCTGGAGCTGAGAGCTCAGCTTCCCCACCACTGGCCTATCAGTCAGCCTGGGAGGCAGAGGTCTAAATTCCAGATTTGTCCAGGTTCTAGGAGAGTCCTCGCTACGGTTGCTTCACGGCTGCAGCGGCAGAATTCAATCAACAAACCATACTGAAACATGTACTGTGGGCTCGTGGTGGTCCATGCTCTGTGCCCAGAGTGGTTGATCCCAGCTCTGTCCTCGGCCCTGGAAAAAGACAGGTAAATAAGGGACCACCTGCAACCTCTAGAGCCTAGTGATGAGAACAAACAAGGACACAGACAGGTGAGAAGAGAATAACTTGATTTCCGCTGCACTGCCTACAGGTTGCAGTTTGCACTATTTTACACCTTGCAGCTTTACCCCAGGCCTTTAGAATAAAACCCAAACTTTTTAGCCAGGCCCAAAAGGTCCTTCGGAGCTGGCCCCTGCCTGCTTCTCCATCACGTCCTAACAGGGCTTAGGTGCCCACACAGGCCAAGGCTTTCCCACCTCCAGACCCCGCTGGACTCTGTTTGGAATGTTCTCCACCTGCTCTGCAGCTTCTTTTCATCTTTTGGGTCTCAGCCCAACTGTCACCTCACCCAAGAGGCTTCTCTATCAAGAACAGACCCACACACATCATTCACTCATTCTCAGCACCTCTGTAGCCCCCCTCCTCACACTTATCCTGATAACACAGTCTGTTCTCGTGATTCACAGCAGTTTTGTTCTATAAAGTCACCATGGACACTAAATGAGCGAATACAGACCCATTGCTCCTAGGGGAAGCACAGGATTAGGTTCCTGCCAGCCTCTGGTCACCACATTTTCATCAAGCCATCAATACATAACCTTGTTTTATGTGCATTTCTGTTTAAAGACACTTCACTTCATATAGATCATTAATCCATTCACATGAACTCACAGCCAACAACACTATAACTCATGCCTCAATGAAACTTATCTAACATATATCTTTTCTCCGTCAGGCATATCCCAGCCTTCTGTGCTTAGGAACGCTAGGCAGTACCTCAGCACTATGCTTACAGGGCATTTTAAACCAAAGCCATCAACGAAAGCACAAAAATGTAAACAGTGCAACACAGAATAAGATGGCAAGAAGGACTTTTGTTTACAGTGCGAGAGCTGAATTGACCTCAGCTGGGAACATGCATGGTGGGTGACTCCAGTTTTTCTCCACTCTACACATGCACACGTCCAGAAGTGACCTCAAAAGTGCAGCAAGTATCGGTTTTGAGGTTACAAGTACATTTTAGTGAGTAGGCAAATTTGCAAACCAAAATTAGCAAATGAGGATTATTTTAATTATTAGTTAGTTATTTTATTCCTTCATTTAGGTGTTTGATGTCTTTCTCCTCACTGGACTTCATGAGGGTAATGCTCTTTCTGTACTGCTCACCATTTTATCCCCAGCTCTTAGCAGAACTGATTCGGACTTTGAAAATTGTTGAGCTATTGTTGAACCAAATACCTATCTCTGGAATTTTTGTTTTGTGAGATTTATTAATACTCATGTTTTATGTCACTGTTAGTTGCATATTTAGTGAGGGCCAAAATAAAACAGCTACCCAGGGCTTTTTCCTGATCACACTCACAGAAGATTGATAGATAAATCAAAACTTGATTTTTTCATGGGCATTAGAATTTTCCAGTGAGGCAAATAATTACATGCAGTTTCCTAGTCTCAGCTGAATTATTCCTTAGAAACTTGCTTGGTAACCTAGCGTTAAAGAAAGAAGTGGAGAGGGCTAAGGGAATTTTTGCCTTCCCCATGACAGAGTATACACAGGCCCCTATATCCATACGTAAATTCATTTCTGAAAATGTGACTAATCTCAAAAGTCAAACGACAAATGCATTCTGTCAACAGAGCACATCTGTTCCTAGGTGATAAAATATGGTATAACTCTTGCAATTACACTTGCATTTCTGGACACAACCTTTGATGATATATATCCAGTCTTGACTAATACAACTTCAATTTGATTGTTTTCCTTCACAAATCAAAAAGCAGGCTTGAGAACATCCAGTGGAGGCTAAAGATTCATTCCTTTCAATAAATCTAGTTATTTCTCTTTTTTTCCAGTTTTAAGTCAGTAAAATGTTATCTTTTAAAAATTTTTATTGGAGTCGAGTTGATTTACAATGTTGTTAGCTTCTGCTGTACAGCAAAGTGAATCGATTATACATATATACAAAAATCACATATATACATATATAATTACACATATATCCACTCTTTTTTAGATTCTTTTTCCCACAGAGGTCATTACAGAGTATTGAGTAGAGTTCCCTGCGCTATACAGTAGGTTCTTATTAGTTATCTATTTTATACACAGTAGTGTGTATATGTCAATCCCAATCTCCCAATTCATCCCTCCCCCCACTTCGCTCCTAGTAACCGTCCAAGTTTGTTTTATACGTCTGTGACTCTGTTTCGTAAACAAGTTCATTTGTACCATTTTTTGATTCCACATGAAATCTAATTATTTCTATCTCTATATCAATTATAAAGAGTTAATGATACACATACTTCCTTTTTTAAACAGCCTTATTGAGCTGTAATTCACCCATTTACAGTGTATAATACAATGTTCTTAGTATGTTCACAAGGCTGTGCAGCCATCCCCACTTCCTAATTCCAGAACACTTCTGTCCCCCTAGAAAGAAGCCCTGTACCCATTAGCGCTCACTCCCCACCCCGGCCCCCGACCCCAAGACCCTCAGCCGTTGGCAACTGCTAATCTTACTGTCTCTATGGATTTACCTTTTCTGGACATTCCACATAAATAGAATCATGAAATATATGACCTTTTGTGTTTGGCTTTCACTTAGCATAATGTTTTCAAGGTTTATCCCTACTGTAGCATGTATCAGTACTTGATTTCTTTTTGTAGATGAATAATATTCCATATTCTCGATAGAATTTTGTTTATCCATTCATCAGTTGATAGATAGTTGGGTTGTTTCCATGTTTTTGGCCATTGTGAATAATGCTATGAACATTCATGTACAGGTTTTTGTGTAGATGTACCCTTTTATTTCTCTTGGGTAGATACCTAAAAGTGGAATTGCTAGGTCATCTGGTAATTCTATGTTTAACATTTTGAGTAGCTGCTAAACTGTTTTTCCAAAGTGGTGTCAGCATTTTGCATCCCTCCTAGCAATAGATGCAGGTTTCAATTTCTTCAGATCTTCACCAACACTTGCTGTTGTCTGTCTTATTGACTGTAGCCATCCTAGTTTGTGTAAAGTAATATCTCATTGTGGTTTTCATTTACATTTCCCTAATGATTAGTGATGTCGAGCGTCTTTTCATGTGCTTATTGACCATTTGTATACGCTCTTTGGAGAAATACCTATTCAAACCCTTTGTCCACTTTTTAATTGGCTTGTCTTTTTATTATTGACTTGTAAGAGTTCTTTATATATTCTGTATACAAGTCCCTTATCAGATATATGATTTGCAGACATTTTCTCCCATTCTCACTTGCTTTAGATGCCCGTGTCACATCGCTACTGTTGGTACTTTCACTTTGCCATTCACACAATTTTATGAGATTAAGATGCAATAAAATAATCAAGTACTTTCCCAATCATTGCTAGGCAGATGGATGTGGAGACCACCCATGCAGAAACTGAACAGTTGGCAGATAAGCAGTGCCACCTTGCCGTCTTGTCCTTTGATGTCTCTCCCTCACATGCAGAAACCTGAACTCAATGGGAAGCTTAGAGGTGTCATCATGTGACATGTGAAATAATAACTACCGCTTATTGAGCACTTACTATATGCAAGACATTGTGCTAAGTGCTTTACATTTATCACATTTGATTTTCACAGAAGCCCTATAAGAGAAGTACTATTATCTCATTTTATAGATGAAGAAAACTCAGGCTCTTATAGTTTAAGAGCCTGGTTCTTAAATAAATATGGTTCTACAGCAAATAAATTGGCAGAGGTGGGATTCAAACCAAGTGCTTCAGAGTAAGGAGCCCTTGCTCTTATCCATGATGCCAAGAGCCGCGATACCTGTCAAGTGCCAGGCTGCAGACAAGGGCCAGAGCCAGAGGAATCTTTCACAGGTTCTCAGCGGAATAAGGAAAATAAGGCTAAATTTATTCCATTTAGATGACTGTCCTTTATTTTGAGATTCTTCCTACTTTTTTGGTATTCTGTATCGCCTACTAACAATACCAAAAGACAGTATTTTTCTTACCGTTATTATAAAAGAAATATAGTCACATGGTAAAATATTCAAATAGGAAAATGCATTATTAGCTTCAAATTCTTTCTGCCTTTCCTTCCTTGACCTGCAGTCTCCACCATAGAGGCAACCACAATTACTAGTTTGTGTATCCTTCATATACATATGTGCACGAATGGGTGTATAAAATTTTCTTAAAATACAAATGGAACTTATACTCTACATACTGCTCTGTATCTTTTCTTTTTTCACTTAATATCTTGGTATATATTTAATTTATTGAAAAAACGTTGACTGAGTCCCTACTCTGGTAGCCGCCAGAATTGGAGAATTAGTGTTGTATGCACTCGAGCTACAGCAGCAAATAATACAGACATGGTCCCTGCCTTCATGGAGCTTATATTGTAATGGGAGAGACAGTCACACAACAAAAAGAATAATAATAAAAGAGATTAACTGCATATTGTGATGAATGTGAATAAGAAAAGACACTGAACAGAGAACAGATGGGCTCGGGAAACCAACTGCTCTTAATCTCTCTGGGGAGATGACATTTAAATTAAGACTTGAGGGATGGAGCCAGCCATAAAGGAGCAGGTGGAACAGCATTCCAGTCAGAGGGAACTGCCAGTGCAGAGACCTTGAGGTAGGAAGGAGCTTGGCCTTTTTGAGGAACTTACAGAAGAATAATTAGAGCTGAGGCACGGGGAGCAGGGCAAAGAGATGGCAGGGGGCAGTGTCAGAATGCACTGGGAAGCTGGTGAGGGGCCTTAAGGAGGGTGTAGCATGGTCTAGTTTGTGTAGATGCTCCCTAGAGAACAAGTGACTTAGTGACCTGCTCAGAGGCCAGTGAAACACTTCAGGCAAAAGATGATGGTGGGCTGGGCTAGGCGGCTGGCTGCAGAAAATGAAGCAAAGAGGACAGATTCTAAATATCTATTGGAAGTAGAAGAAAGTGCCTTGATGATGGGTTGGCTTGGAGTGGGGTGAGAGGGAGGGAGAGTCACAGGTGATGCAGGTTGCAATTTATGAATTTGGGTGTCAGAGAAGGTTAACTTGAACATCGTGGTCTGTGATGCCTCTGGAGCATTCCAAGCAAAGAGCTGAATGTTGTTATCTGGAGTTCAGAGGAGAGGTCTCAGCTAGAATTATAAAGCTGGGGGTTATCAACCTGCAATTTTAAATATCTGGGGGTAGGTTTGGGTATGGAAAAGAATGTTATAGTTACTGACTCAAGTTGCCCATTTAAAAACGTAGCTTCTCCTAAAGGCTTTAAATTCAACTTACAAATCTTGTTATTCCATTATAAGTCTAGTAATTTTTTGTATGAAGATAAGGACAATCACTTTCACTTGTTCTGATTACTATTAAATTAATTCTTAAATTTAGTAGCTTCAGTCCTCAAACATTTAACAGACTTACAGCCTTAATTAATCAAATTTCCTTAGACATTTCAGACTACAGTTACAAAATTAATATGCCTGATTTTCTCAAACACTTTACATGTCCAATAAGGGCAGACTTACAAATCTAAAAAGCCAGATCTTTCTAAGCACTTAACCATATGTTGTAGATTAATTACCTAAAGTTACAAATGTAACAAGTCAGATTCTCTGGGCCATTTCAAGAATCTTAAATCCTACACAAAGCAGAACAAGATCACAGAAACTTCTCTCCTGTATTCATTCCTTCAATATCTGAATATTTATTTATATCTCCCCTCTGGAGTTACAGATTTACTCCCCCAGCAAGGGGATCAGCATTTTTTCCAAATATTACTATTTGGAACTAACCTATATAACAACATGGGGAAAGCTTATGAGAAAGCTTTCCTTGAAGAAAGACTATGAAATTGTATGTAAAGGATGGTTAAAAGCATGTGCCCCGCCCCCAAGAAAATACATAGAGGCTGGGGGTAATTAGGAGAGAAACTGCACAGTAATTTGAACAGGGAAAGGTTAATATAAAGATTTATTAATTGTAACAGGGGACTGTAGTAATGAGGCATTGCCCAGTAAGAAGTAAAGAGAACTCTAAACAATACAGGAAGAGCAGATGTAAGGAGCAGACAATACTCCTGGGGCTGAGATAGAGGACCCAGGAGAAAGGACCCCCTGCCCCTCCCCCACCAGAAGGGTAGTGCCAGGGGAAGCTGGTGCTGAAGAAACTGTGTGTACTGCAGTAGCCTGGTGCTGGATGCAAATGCTATTTTGAAACAAATATACGTGGGAAATGTAGGAGCTCTTATCCATACTAATCAAGTTTGAAAGCAACATCACACACTGCCTTGTACAGATACCCAGCTGTTTTCTGTGTTGATGTCTGAGCTCCCCTGCTAGAAGATATCCTCTTTTAAAGCAAGGATTATATTTCATCTTCCTCGTACGGGCAAGCCTGAAGTGAGTATACGTTATATGCTCAATAATTTATTTTTGAATATATGAACTCTGAGGGAAGAATCTTACTCAGCTTGCCTTTTTTCCATTAATTTTTTATTCTATGTTTTCCTACTGTAAAGGCAAGAAATATTTACTGGGGAAAATGCAAAGGTAGAATAAAGGGAGGAAAATATCCATCATAATTACTGTTGGTACTTTGGTGTATTTCTTAGGCACAAATAGTTGTTTTTCTTTTTTTTAAAACATAGATGTACAGACATCATATCCCATATGCAATGTTATATCCTGTATCTTAAACTTAACATAAATAAAGCACTTCTCCAACTCATCAACTCTTTGTTGAAGAGTCAGTGGTGAATTATTTTATATAGAAAACGTTTACATTGATGTAAACATTGAATGCAAATGACTGCAAAATATCTCATTCTGAAGATGTTAGGTTGTTGATCTAACCATGTTAGATCAACCATGTTAACATCTAAACATGTTAGATGTTAGGTTGTTGATCTTCCCTTGAGAAACTTTTGGTTCTTTTAAAATTTTTCCTATTATAAATAATCGCATAATGAACACTGTTGCGTATAAAATATTCTCCGGTAGGCCGATTTCCTGAAATGGCTGCCCCACATGTGAAATTACTAGGCTAGTGGGTACAAATACGTTTAAGGCCACTGAGGAAAACTGAAGATCATAGGACATCTGCTTCTAAACATGAAAACTGGTAGCTTCCCGTTTTCAACAAGAAACAAACCAGAAGCCTCTTCAATGCCACCTAGTAGTACCAAAATAGTTACACGTGCTTAGCTAACGCTCCCAGTCCCCTCCACGCCCCTCCCCCTGAGAAAATGCTGCCCAGCCCTAAAAGACTGCATGACCCTGGGCTAGTCCCTTCGGGCCTTTGGCCCTCATTTGTCCCCAGGCTACCCAGTGGAGAGGTGGCCTGACTAGGCGTGCCGAATTAGAGGATTTCCCTACAGCACTGAGTGTGAGTTTGACGTCCTGGGCGCCGAACCCCAAGCTCTGGGCCTCCGCAGGGCGCGGTCACCTCGCGGGTAAATCCGGAGGCTTAAAGCATTAGAAGCTACAGTTTACAGAGCTCCAGGGAGGGCCCAAAGTACGACAAGCCCTTCTCTACGCCGAGATTGGCCCAGCCTTTTCTACATCTCCTGCGCAGCGCCTCCTCTTCCCTGCGGTTCACCTAGTCCACCCTCCAGACCTAATCCCGACTTCCGATTCTTCCCAGCGGAAGGGTCACCCAAGCCCCTTGGGTCCCCTTCCCTCTCTCCTTTTCTTTCCGCGCCGATCAAGCCAGTCCCAGTCTCCACAGTGGGGGGTCTCCGCCACCCTAAGCTCCTGACCACCTTGCAAGACCTGCCATCAGACCCCCATCACCTCTTCTGCACGTCTTTCCACGTTATCTGTCCCGATCGTCCCTCTGTCTTTCCCGCCACGACTGTCTTTCTATCCGATTTCTAACCCGCAGGTCTGCGGGTCCTCTGGCCGTGGTCCTTCCGTTTCACCCTGTCTGAACCTCTCATGACAGTTTCTCTATCCCCTTTAGGTCCCCCCTCACATGCCCCTCCACGTATCTCTCCCTCTGCGTCCCCGCCCACGTCTGCACTTCTGTCCCCCGAAAGTGATCCTCCGTACCCGGAGTCGGGCCCTCCGTCCAGCCGGGACCCTGCTAACCATCCATTCCCGGGCCCGGAGAGTCTGCGGCCCGGTTCCCCTCCCTCACCCGGGGAACTCTTCCCTCTTCCACTTTCTCTACTTTGAACCCATCCCAGCAGAGTCCAGGAAGTAGCCAGGCGCCGGGGACTGGCGGCGATGGCGCCCAATGGGACGCGCCAGCGGCGGCGGCGGCCCCGCCCAGAGTGCGAACGCGGCCAATGGACGCGCGGAGGCGGGACTTCCGCTGTCCCGCGGAGGGCGGGGGAGCGAACTGTTGTGGTGCGGAGCGTTGGGCGGGCGGCGGCCGGGCGGCCCAGGGGCTGCCGCGGGACTCGGGGCGCAGCCGAGCGGCTGCAGGGGTGGGGCGGGCCGGACGCGCCCCGGGGCCCGGACGCCGCGGGTTCGAGGCCGGGCCCCGCGCGGGGAGGCCGCGCCACCCCGGGGGAGCTGCCCGGCGGCGAGTTTGCCCGGCAGCCGAAATAAGGCGGGAGCCTGCGGGGGCCCTCGGAACCCCCTGCCAACCCGGGCCTGGAGTCCTCGGGGAGCGGCTGCTTCCTGGGACGCCCTCTCGGACGTCCCCGCCGAAGGGTAACGGTTAAGGGCCCCCGGCAGAAGGCGCCTCCGGGTGACTCCCGGCGGGGCCCTGCGAGCCGTAGGAGCCGACCCCGGGGCCGCGAGCGGGGAGGAAGGGGCTTGGCGGAGACGCGGGGCCGGAGACCGAAGGAGCGGGAGCGCGGCGGAGCGGAGCCGGGCCTCCCGGTCGCGGGGCAGGGCAGCGCCTCGGCTGCAGACGGACTCTGGGACCCTCGAGTGCGGGGGCCTCGGCAACCTGCCCCGCGGGGAGCGCGGCTGCGGAGTGGCCTACGGGGGACCCTCCCCCAGAGGGGCCGGCCCGGGGCGGGGAGATGAACGGCTTTAGCACAGAGGAGGACAGCCGGGAAGGGCCCCCCGCCGCCCCCGCCGCCGCCCCGGGCTACGGCCAGAGCTGCTGCCTCATCGAGGACGGCGAGCGCTGCGTCCGGCCCGCGGGCAACGCCTCCTTCAGCAAGAGGGTGCAGAAGAGCATCTCGCAGAAGAAACTCAAGCTGGACATCGACAAGAGCGTGAGTCCGCCCCCGCCCCCGGCTGGGCCCCCGCACCGGGCAGCTCTCGGGCCGCTGCCCCGGGCTGCGGGCGGGACTCGGGGGCCCTCCCCGCCCTGGGCCTCGCCGCCCTTTATCTGCAAACTGAGGAGTTGGGCTTGCAAAGGCCGCTCGGCGCTGGTGGGCTCTAACTAGGGCTCTGCCCAAATCCGGGAGGTTAGCGGCGGGGGCTCCGAGGACCCTTCCTGCCTGGGAAGATTTGATACCAGTTTTTAGCTCGTTTTATTGGTGCAGACATGGGAGCAGGAAGAGGTGGGTTCATTTGGTTCGCCCACGGAGGAGCAGGTATTAGGGAGGAGGTGATGAAGGGACCCAGCTTTTCTCCAACTTCTCCCTCCTTCTCGGATCCGTGTTATTCCTTCAGAAAAAGAAAGGTGGCAGTTACGTCCCTGTCTGGGGCGGCCTCAGCTTCTGCAGAGGGTCACCGAGCTCGCTGCTCAGCAGGCAGCTGTGGGGACCTGGGATTTTCAAGGATGTGGCAGAAATAAGACCAAGATGTGGTCTCGGGAGGTGGCTCTGGCAGTCGAAGTGACAGAAAGGAAGAAAATCCATTTTTATAGGGTTAACTTCTTTACAAATGCCCAGGAGGGTGGAGGTGGGTAATTTAAATTTGAATAGAAAACTTTTCCTGTGTGATTTCACCACTTCTAGTTAACTATTCTAAAGATGGGCGTATTGTCAACCAGTTAAGAACTGTTTGTTTTGACATCTGTTGCTGCAAGCCTTAAGTGGCTGCCTGGTGATTAGGAATTGGAAGTTAGAGGGGTATTTAATATTCAGGTAGACCAGCTAGAAGATTAAGTGGTTAACATCCATTCTCTTTTAGGACCAAAATTTCTCCACTTTGAGGGGAAATCAGAGATTGCTTGTTAAACTGAAAGGGCACCCACTTCTCCATTTCTGATTTTACAACTGAAAATGAGGCCCAGAGATAGGAAGTGACAGTGCCAAAGTCACACAGCACCTAAGAGGCTGGTTAATTTCTTGAATCCGTTGTCTGATTTACTTCTAAGCCCCATGCATAAGCCTTGATTTCAAGTGTTTAATAAGTAAAAAAATTCTTCCCTGCCCTTCCTTCTACGCTCTTCACTCTCACCCCCATTTTTTTTAAGTTAACAATTATATTTGCAACTCTTGAATGGAAAGATGCTACTTTTAAGTGGTTGAGGGTGAGTTGATGGCTTTCTTAGTACACATCTCTATCAATGAATGAATAAATGAATGAAAGGAATTCATCTAAGCAAACACTGTCGGCTAGACACTGTCGTGGCCTGGATTAGGACATGTATGGAAATGAAATGCTTAATTCTAAGACAGTAATGAATTCATCCTCATGGAAACACTGCCCACCTTCTGTTTAGGTTGTTGGGAGCCTTTACTTGAGCAGCTTATAATAATATTTTATAGTATTAAAAAAAAAGAAATTCCCAGTTCTTTTAAACCCACCATCTGAACAGTTGTGCTGCTGCAACTGAGGCTCCATTTTCCCGGTGACCCCACTGGAAAACCTGTGTTGGGCTATGTTGACCGTTTGACACACGCTGTCTAGAAGAGAGGCAGCCTGAGCCTGGTACTAGAGTTCCCAAAAGGTAATGCTTCTGAAGGAGTAGGATTTCAAGGCAGAGCCACTCACAGTTTGTTTGAAGGTGGTGTTGTGGAGTCATTTCTTCTGAAAGGGATTCTATTTCATTCTCACAGGCTTGGGCAGGAATTCAGTTTTAAGTAACTGCTGTGTTACAAGAATTTTTAGTTGTTGCAGAAAGTGAAACAGGGAAAAAAACACTAGAGCCTTTTCTACCACCCTCCTTTCTCCACCCCCAGTTCCCTAAAGGCCACTGGGCTCTGAAATTTCTGAAAACCAATATGTACTTGAAAACAGTTAAGGAGGAATAATGACTATTTATCTTGTAAAGGGGTCTAGCAGAGAACCTTTTTAAATAATAGCACCTTAAATCCTACTCATGCAGTTTAACTCCTTTCATGTAAACATTGGCAGTGTTCTGTGATTTATTAAGATATAACATGCTTTCAAACATCCCTCCAATTGACACATATCTGCTTTTTTCTGGAGAAAAGTAGAAGTGGAGAATAGAGTAAGGAAAACATTGCAGGAGGAAAGGACGTGTGCCAGGGGTTAGAAGGTCTGGATGACCTTGGCCAGGTCATTTCTCCACTCTAGGTGGCTTCAGGTTATCCCAATAGAAAATGAGATGGGAGCCAGGGGGCTTACACTGGTGACTGCTGAGTTGTCTTCCATCTAGGATTCCATTATTCTAGTGTCCTGACTTGAAATCTCCCAGCCACAGCTTTAGGAATCACGTCTCAGCCTGTTCTTTTTCCAAGTCTGTCACTCTGTGAATGTGAGGAACAGCTTAGTCTCTCAGACCTTACATGTGAGACTAGCTAACACGAGGGCCCGCTTCCTGTGAGGTACGTAGGGTATGCTGTGAGTGTGCTTTCTGTCCTCGTAAAAGCACATCCAGTAGTCTATACATCAGCTAGGTGAGATTCTTTGGGACAGTGACACGTGCTGTGTCCGCAGGTCCTTTGACAGAGTTGAATCTGGCAAAGCTATTCCAATCTGTTGCCATATGTAAATGTGGCTTTTACTGGCCTAAGCTGCTTTTAGATGCGAGGGGGTGGCTGTGTTGATGCAGCAGCATTTATTGATTACCTGCTGTCTGCAAGACACCCTCACAATGTAAACTTAAAACTACTCATGACTCACTAATCCAACCACATGAAAGTGCTAATTCATCTGAATAAAAAACAGTTTTCATTGTTTTCTCCGTGAAAAGGCCTGAATTAATTACGCTGGTTTCCTATCAGCTTACTTTCATCTTTAAGCATTTGAGGAATAAACTCAAATTCAGAAGTCTCTCAAGAACATTTGCACAACATCTGGTTCAGTGTCACCAACCCCAAGTCATTTACAGTCATCCTCCATTCAACCCTGCTAGTTATATTCTTAATAAGAACACGTTCTTCACATCTTAGCTGCTGTTGCCGCCTTCACTTACTATTATAATAAGCCTCCAGCCTGCATTAGAAAAGCAGCAGTTGTATCCAGCTTCTTTTTTTTTAAAGTTTCTTATTTATGTATTTATATATTTTGGGCTGCGTTGGGTCTTCGTTGCTGCACGCGGGCTTTCTCTAGTTGCGGTGAGCAGGGACTACTCTGTTGCCATGCATGGACTTCTCATTATGGTGGCTTCTCTTGTTGCAGAGCACAGGCTTTAGGTGCGCGGGCTTCAGTTGTTGCAGCACGCAGGCTCAGTAGTTGCGGCATGGGGGCCCTAGAGCGTGTGGGCTCAGTAGTTGCGGCACATAGGCTCAGTAGTTGTGGCACATAGGCTCAGTAGTTGTGGCTCGTGGACTCTAGAGCGCAGGCTCAGTAGTTGTGGCACACGGGCTTAGTTGCTCCGTGGCATGTGGGATCTTCCCAGACCAGGGATCAAACCCGTGTCTCCTGTATTGGCAGGCGGATTCTTAACCACTGCGCCACCAGGGAAGTCCCCCACCTTCTTTTATGTGGTTCCACCTTGTGAGAATTTCTGCACCTCTTTCCACTTCTCTTTGTGGATTAGATGTGTGGTGATGCAAGAATTATAAATAGATACACAGAAATAGTTTTTCAGAGGGTTGTCATCGTACAATAGTAACTGTTGTCAATGTAAAAATAGGCTGTCCCATCTACCATTACCACAGTGCCTTCTTTCCTGCTTTCCTGCTCCCGGGGCAGTGCATTCCAGCGAGGTATAAGTTCCTAACTCCTACAGGTCTGAAAATGTCACGTCTCTCCCTGCTTCAAAAACCTTGGGCGACCCTGTCTTGTTTGAAGGAAAGTCTAAGCTGTTCTCATGCCCCTGACCCCCAAATTTCTCCTGATGCTCCTGCACAGGCAGCCGCCTGCATCTGAGTGACATGGTCTCCTCAGGGCCTCTTCACTCACGCTTTCCATCGGCCTCATTTGAAACTTAAGTCGTGGCCTTTCCCATCTGGAATGCTTCCTGACTACCTGCAAATCCTCCCTTCTGGTCAGGGGCCTCCACTCTAGCTAGCTCAGCCGCAGGGCCTTGCCCTTTGCTGTATCCATACCATTTGTTGTATTTATCATTCAGGGGGGACTTGGTTTATAACGCACTGCCCGGTGCGATATTAGCGTTCTCTTTGAGGGGTTCTCATTGTGCAATTCAGTAGGAAACTTGTGGAAATGATGGCTTGCATCTTGTTCTTCCTTGGTGTCTCCAATGCCTCGTGAGGGAGAAAAGCCCCATAATTTGACAGATACCTGTTGCTGTTTCCATGGAATTGGCAACTCTGACTTTAATTTGCTTCCCAACAGGTAAGACACCTGTATATTTGCGATTTCCACAAAAATTTCATCCAGAGTGTACGAAATAAAAGGAAGAGGAAGACAAGTGACGATGGTGGAGATTCTCCTGAGCATGACACTGACATTCCTGAGGTAAAGTTCCAAAACTTTACCTTAAGAAAGCTGGGAGAATGGATTCTAACCTGATCCTTACCTCTGGCCTGGCCTAAGAAGTAATTTTAGTCTCCTCTTTGTTGCTGTGGTGTATTTGAAAAGTGACTAATAGAATCATAGTAATATGGAATCTGAGAGCTGAAAGCTTAGAAATCAACTGGTCTGACTGCCCCACAATTTTACAGACACTCAGAGTCACACACACAGTTTGGGAGCCCCAGTCCAGTGCCCTTTCCAGTAGGCTGTGCTGACTTTCTTCAAAAAAACCCTGAGAAATACCTAAATACAACCACAATGTCAAGTTTTTAAAAACTTTGTTTTTGCCCTTAAAGTTAGAGACTGAGTGTATATGGATTGGGGGAAGTCATTTCCCCTCTGTTTTCTGGTCTGCAAAATGAAGGTGTAAGTTGTCAGGTCACACCAGCTCTGATTTTCTATCACTCTCTGATTCCTGGTCCAGGCTTGTTCCCAAAGATCTATTCCAAGGTCAGTTACACTGGCCCAGGGTTTCTCAACCCCGGCACTGTTGACATTTGGGGCAGATAATTCTTTGTGGTGGGGCTGTCCTGTGCATCATAGCATGTTCAGCAGCATCCCTGGCTTCTACCCACTAGGTGCCATGCACACCTAGTGTCTCCAGACATTGCAGGTGTCCTCTGGGGGGCAGGATCATCCCCTGCTGAGAACCGTCGCACTAGATGATGAGCCCTAGGCTTCTCAAACCAGAAGCCTGCCTTTCCTTCAAGGTGCCAGTGTCTATTAAGCAAGGCTACAGGGAGGAATATCGAATTTTCTTTCTATCTAAATTGTTTTCACTTAAGACTCAGCAAAAGAAGAACCGTTTATAATGTACACTGGATATTTGATGCATGAATATTTCATAAGGCAACCGCCTGTTAGCACTCAGAGTGAAAATGACTGTGTAGGAATAGAAAGAGTAGGCAGGCCTTTGTCTGCAGATGTGGAGGAAACCTTTGAAAATATGGCCCTTTCCCTCTGCCCCTTCCTGTGTCCCCTTTTCTAGCATTGGTTTACAGTATCTTTCTAATGCTTTTAGCATTTTTATTATTATTTTATGAAAAAATGGATGTATTTACTTTCTAAATGCTTTTCACAAAAAAAAAAAAAAGGTTTGAGGAATGTTTGAAAAGGAAGAAGGACTTTGGTCCCTCATATTGATCATTCATTTTGTTTTTAAGTGCTCTCCACCTGCCTGAAGCAAGAACATCTCTTTTAGAGGCAGGTAAAGGCAGCCCAACTTTCTGGGCCTTCAATATTTCATGACTGTGCAGCTTTCCTCTCTTCCTTTGTTAGAAAAAAAAGGGAGGGTCCTTTCCCCTCTGTTACCCAGTCATCTGCAGAGACCCTGACCCTAACCTGCTGATTTGTACATTTGCTACAGTAGCTTTGAGCTTTCTCTGGAAGGCTGTTAAGGATCCTAATACCCGAAGGCTGAGCCTAGGGGAGAACTATTTGAGAATACCAGTACTTCCCACTGTCCTCCGTCATGCCCCTCTATCTACTCTGTGCCGAGCTCTGGCCTGTCTTCCTCCAGGATGTCTGTCTGCTTTTACCTTTGCTCTCCATGCCTGCTATGCCCTCTAGCATCAGCACCCCTGCAGAGCTCAACTTCACCATCTCATTTCTGGACCATTGCTGCAGCATCTCCCTCTGCTGTCCCTCCACCCCCAGTCAGTCTTCCCACAAACCACCACAGATCCATCTTCCTAGAACAGCGCCCTCCCATCTAGGTTCTCTCCTTCTGCTTGTCAAGACACGCTACCACCCAGTCTCACCTTTTAAACCCATCACGAGAGCCTCTGACCCCTAGCCCGTATGTCCTCTCATGGCTTTCCGAGCCCATGGCCTTCTCTCTCATTCCCTACTCTAGTTCTTTTCCTCACTGTCTCTCTAAACCCTGCCTCTCCTTAGCGGAAGCTTTACAACCTCCATCAGCCTTCTGGGACCACCCCTCCCCCGCCAGAACTCTGCTTCCACTGTTGTTTCTGTCCTTCCAGCCAGTTATTAGTCCTTGGTGGACCATTTCTAAGACTTCTTTGTAGTCTCTCCATCCCCACCCCTATCTAACGTAGTGCTAGGCACACAGTGGGCTCTCAGTGAGTCGTGGCTGGTCAGGTGATGGATAATGTGTTTCTCCTCTTCTCTCTAGGTTGATCTGTTCCAGCTGCAGGTGAACACTCTCCGACGTTATAAACGGCACTACAAATTGCAGACCAGACCAGGCTTCAATAAGGCCCAGTTAGCAGAAGTAGGTAGACAAAATTGCGCTCTAAAGAGGGAGAGCCAGCGTTGTGCTTCTGATGGTGACCTTGATTCTCCATGTGTGTCTATACGTAATCCCTTCCATACCTCTGGAAGCAACTTCCTCTTTCCTCTTTTGCACAATTTAGAATCCCCCAGCTTTAGACCTAGAAAGGCCTGATTTCCATAAAAGAAACCAGGGCACAGAGAAAGGAAAGGACTTGCGTAAAACCATACAGCAAGTTGGTAGCTTGGAATCTCAAGAGTCCTGATTCTAAGTTCTGAGTGTTCTTTTGTTTGTTCATTTGTTTGAATCTTGTTTTGCAAGATTCTTTCTAGATATGTTCCATTCTGCACATGAGGTGTGTCTGATTAATCATCCCCAAACCTTTACTCATGTTCTGTAGGAGCTATTTTTCTTTCTTTGGTTGTTTTCCTTGAATTCTTCTACTCTGATGTTGGTAATGGAAGTACTTATTACAATGAACGGAGCCTAAGAACGTTTTCTCCTGCCCTGAGTCCGTAACGCAGTTCCGGGCGTGGGATGGGGATGCGGGTGCTCCACTGGCCATTATTTTAATATACTGACAGCCCTGCCTTGATACTTCCGTCCTGTTGGCATTTGTGTGGGTACCCTCTCATCCTTCTTTTCTAAATGTGTTTTTCTGTCTATTGTAGAAAACTTGGGAAATGATGAAAAATGCCATCCTACTATTCAGAGACAACCACTCTGTAGTTTTCGTTCTCTGACTCCCTTTTTATCTGAACCAGTGCCCTCGGTCCATCCAGAGATTTCCTTATGGGGTCACATCCCTGTTGGTTTTTGGTCTTCCCTTTAGAGCTTTCTTGCCGATCCATCATTTTTCCTTAAACCTCTCCTTCACCAGCGTCCAGATAAACCACAGAAGTACACAAGCCTTTCCTACTTCAAGATAACATTACCCTAGCCAGTATCCACCCCTGGTGGGAGGGGTGGGATGAGATGGGGCAAGAGGAGACCTGCGTTCTCAGGGCTTGGAGATAAAGTATCAGGAATACATAGTAAATGATGAATTTTTCTTCAAATCTCGTGTCTTTCAAGAGGCAGTTATGTACTATTTAGATGGTTTTTTGGGTGAGACACTTACATCTGTTCAATTGGGTATTTATTTGACACAATTTTAAAAGGACACTTTTCTGCCCAGTTCCTGGGCCTGAGAGCTTATGGTAGCAGCTGGTCAGCCCTTGCAGTCCCAGTCTCTTGCTCCATGAGGATGACCTTGAGACTATGCCATGATGGACAGTTGGCTGCCACTGAAACAGAACTGCACCTTAGGAGTGTTGTGGAATAAAGTGTTGCTTTTGGAAGCCTGGAAACCAAATCACCTAAACCTGGGAAGAAAGGCATTCTGCATCCTGTAGCGCTGCAGGAAGTTCTGCAGTAATCATAACCCCTTCCATAGCTCCGGGAGCAACTTGCGGTTCCCTCTTTCACACAGCTTAGAATTTGTGGCCCTCATGGTTCACGTGGTTTAATGGACTCTGGTTTTCCTCCCCATGTAGACTGTCAGCCGACACTTCAGGAACATACCCGTGAATGAAAAGGAGACGCTCGCTTATTTCATCTACATGGTGAAGAGTAACAAGAGTAGACTGGACCAGAAATCAGAGGGCGGCAAGCAGCTTGAGTGATGATGAAGCACATCTTCAAGAAATGAAGTATAATGCTTAATGCACAGGTGATATCTGCTACATTTAAGCCCGTAAAGACTGTTAAATTTTATTGTAAATAAAAAAGTTTGAATGATGAATACTGTAAATCTTTTCGGTCAGGAGGATTATATTCTCATGATTCAGCATGTTTATACACAGACTTTAAGGCAACTACTGGACTAAAAAAAGAAAAAACAAGATCGGAAAAAGAATGAAAGAAAAACAATGTATTGCCACATTCAGCAAAGCATTAAGTCAGTTCTACTGGAAATGTGGGATGACAGATATTTTGGTAGTCATCTTGTAATTCCATGCTGCCACATGTGAGGTGTAGCCCTGGACCAGCAGCGAGGTACGGCTTGGCGGGGAGGTACATGAGCAGACCCGTCTGCTGGGGACATAGGCGCCCCTCTTTGTTGCAGGCTTTGTCGCTTATCAGCAAATCCATTTGACACTGGTCCCTCGCCAGCTTTGTGCTTTGCACACAGTAGGCACTCAGTCAGGATTTGCTGGTTAATCCAGCTGTCACTAACAGTGCCAGCCTTGTGCTTCCCACCTCCAGGTATTGAGGCCTCTGCCGTTTCTGTTGCTCACCACTTAACTTCCGGAGTGTGAGGAAATCCTGACGCACCAACAGGATATTTCAGGTCAGACGAGAACTTCAGGGCAATCTCATGTGCCAGGCTGTATCTGTGGAGGTTCCAGAAACACTGAGGCAGAGCCCCTCCCGGGAGCCATGGCTCTTTGTTCACCCCTTCATGCCTCATGCTTCATGGTCAAGTTATGTATTGTGACTTCAGCCATTCTCCTGTGCCAGAAATGCTTTGACAAATGAAGATATTTAGTGGCGTGGGGCTCATGTTCTCAGAAGTACTAATCCTTAATTCACAACCACAAGAAAGCTGCCACGGACCATGTGGTTCCTGCTCCAAAGTCCAGCTCTGGGATAGAAAGTCTGACCAGCTTTGACCTCCTTGGAGGTCAGCAACAAATCATGGGTTTGAGCAACACAGGTCAGTGCCATCTGATGTTCATTTTTGTGAGCAATTTGCCTCTCCTTTAGGGGGGACAATTCCTAAAGTTTTTTAAGTATTAACAATTACCTGATTTTTTTTATGTTCAAAAACTCAGATTCCTCTATCTAATTATATCAGAGCCAAAGTATCCTTTGAAAACAAAGCTTTATATCCAAAAGTATGCTTTTGCAAAATTTTCTAGTCAGTGTGTTGGGGGGCAGAGGGTGTGGACAGGGAGTGGGAAGGAAAGAGAAGAAAGGACTTGAATTCTAATTTCTGACCATCTTGACATATATTGTGGTCAAAGGTATCACTTTCTTACTCAGTTTTCATTCTGAGTTCTTTCTTAAGCCTTAAAAAATAAAAGCAGGGCTTCCCTGGTGGCGCAGTGGTTGAGAGTCCGCCTGCCGATGCAGGGGACATGGGTTCGTGCCCCAGTCCGGGAAGATCCCACATGCCGCGGAGCGGCTGGGCCCGTGAGCCATGGCCGCTGAGCCTGCGCGTCCGGAGCCTGTGCTCCGCAACGGGAGAGGCCACAACAGTGAGAGGCCCGCGTACGGCAAAAAAAAATAAAATAAAATAAAATAAAAGCAGCAGTGGACAGCCTGGCCTGGCGGAGCATTTTAGTGACTCACTGACGGCTTAATCTGAGCATCCACGCAGAGAAGTCAGAACAACCCCACCCCCTGGCCCCCAAGCATGGTGGTGGAGTGGCCAAAGGTCTCAGTTCCGTGGAGCATGCATTCCGTGGACGGGGACAGGGCCACCACTCTCACTAAATAAAACGATGTGTGTTCGCTGTAGCCAAGGTTTCACCAGTGTTCATGATGCATGTCTAGCAGATTGCAGCCTTTTAAAATATGTATAAATGAATGTACATAGAGCATACTCTAGACTATGAAGGGATCTTATTTTCATACACCTGGGCATGTGAGGGTGCTCTCTGCGTGTTTTTAGTTGTGCAGATTCAATAGGTATTTAGAGAGTGTCTCGCTACTCACAGCTGAAGGCTGTTGATGTGTGAGCATCAGGAAGGCTCTAAAGTATGTGGCTTATGTCGGTTTTTTTCCTGAGAAGCTGAGTTAGAAAGGCTTTGAGGGTGTCAAACACCAAACCCCCTTTGTCAAGGGGAGTGTTTTCTCATCAGGCTGGAGTTTGGGGACAGGTGGGGTTAAGGCATTGGTAACCTGCTCTCTGGAAATGTCCACATCTTATTGAGAAAAAAAGTGTGTCTTTCTGATGTTTGAACCAGAATTGTGGATGTGTAGGTCTTGTCACTGTTTCTTCAGTAGCAGATCTGTGTTCCCAGTTGAGAGACAGCAGTACGCTTCTATACAAGAAGCTGTGGTGTTAGGCTCCGTCTGTTCAAGTGTGTCTGTAAGAGTGCTTTCATTCCCACGTGAAGCCTGGGGAAACTTTCCCCTCTCAGCCAGATGCTGTGCATACTCGAGTCCCAAGCCGTCTTTCCTCTAAGGAGAGGTCCTTTGGAAAGTGGAGGTTATGGGTGTCTTAACTGTTGAAAGCATGTCAGGTGAGAGAGAAGACAGAGCTCTCTGAACTTATATTTTCCTTGTGTGCAGAAATCTATTCTTTCATCAGACCACGAAGCCACTTGCCTTAGCCTCTTCTGCAGTCTCCCATGGCTTGATCTGGGGCAGGAGACTTCTGCCTGTCAGAGGTGGCCGGCCCTCCAAAGCAACCGGATCTGGCTTTGGGGAGCAGTGGGGCTTGGGGAAAGCAACCCTCATCGTGGCTGCCTGTTTTTTATACCACCTGTCAAGGACTCGTGTGTCTCTCCACCTGTAATGTTGCAACATTGCCTTCTCTCCTCTTGGTGCTCCTGGGCAAAACTGGAATGTGCAATCCAGAACTGGCACTGTCTTAAACAGCACAGCTCCTGCCTCAGTTTCCAGCCTGCTGTGATTCTTTCATAGGCCCTGAAAGGTGTCACATGGAATTGTCAACATCTTGCCATTTGTGTTGCTTCATTTTAAGGTTTTTAAAAAACAAACGGACAAACTTCTTATTTCAACGAGCAAACCCTTAGGTTGGCAACATCATGTGAAAAAAATCATAGCTGAATCCCTTGAAAGATTGCAACCAAAGGATTCAAGACCGCTGGTGTAAAAGGAAGCGGAATTTCATTTATGTGATACAGCCACCGAGTTGTTAGGCGTTCCTGTCATAGCTAAATAGTCACAGCTAGTCTTCCAGAGAGCAGATGCTAGTAATTGTCGCAGCCGGGATGCTGCACCTAACCTTGGCATTTCAGCTGTTTATTTTGTGGGGACTTTTTTGTTAATATCCTGGAGGGCACCTGCCTGGTAGAAAGGAGAAAGTAGGAGAGGGAAGTTACTCAGAGGCCCGACCATGGATCCCAGAGTTGTTGCTGCACAGAAATCATCCGAAGGCTCTCAGTCATTACCATGACAAGATCCAGAAGTTGGGAAAGGACCTTTAAGTCATCCAGTCCAGTCTCCCCATAGGTGCTGGCATTCTGCCTACAACCGTCCCACCAAGGTTTGAGCAGTCTGGGCTTAAACACCTCTGAGGACAGAGAACTCACTACCTCCTGGGGAAGGCTGTTCTATCTTTGTAAACCTCTGGCTTTTCTATGTTCTCTGGAATTTCCATCTGAGTCTCTGCCTAATGGGGGCCAAGTTAGTTGGCCAAGGACCTAATTGCTGCACTGTCCCAGTGCATAGTGTTTGTCTCTGGGGAAGGAGCAGCTAGCATATAGACACTCTGGTGTCCTGGCTGTCCTTCCCCCCGAGTATTAGTTCCTTATTGGAGATGTTGAGGTAACCCCAACGTCATCCTGCTGGGACAAAGTATAACATCATTTTACTCCCTTGATCTTGCTAAAGCTGATGGAGGAGGTCAGGGTAGGAGGGAGTGCTATCAGGCTGCTAAAAAAAATACCTTAAGACAGAGGAGGCCTTAGTTTTATGCTTGCCTCACAAAAACTGATGCTCGTATCACTTAGGAAAAGTTTTAGCTAGAAGATTTTAAAATATGATCATTGCTCTGTCTGAAGTTGAAAGGTTATAGGGCCCCTGAGGGCTTGTACCTTAAGATTCCTGCAAGTACGTCACACATTGTTTTTATGGAGAAAACAAAGCTTAGAAACTTGGGAGAACCACATGTCTCAGTGCCAGAGAAGTGCCGTATTTTCAGGCTGGAAAGTCCTTTGAGGTCGCCGTTGCCCAGTCCTTGATTTTTAGAGATGGGGAAACTGAGATTTGCAAAGACTTGCCCGAGTGCTGTGGCATCATCTGGACTAGCCTTCTGTCCTCCTGACGCTTCTGGCGCTCGTTCACTTTCCAACTTGCAGCATAGCTGTAACCCAGTCTGCAGTGAGCTGCCCTCAGAACCTTGAGACCTAGCCCCTGAGCAGAGGTTCCCAAGGCCAGCCTGGCTCTCAGGGAACCAACCTGTAGAACTCAAGGTTGTGAGACAGGACTGGGAAGGCAGTCAGTTGAGTTTTGCAAAATGAATGGGAGGGGAGAACAGAAGGAGCCTGTAATTTAAGACCAAGGTTCCAAAGTCCTGGCGGGAAATGTGGTGGTGTCCTAGACTCTAAATTCTCACTAAATACACTTGCCTTTCAGGTGGGTCACTCAGGTGACCCTGACATGAACAGACACAGCTCTGTGGCCCTGCCGTTTGCAGCCCCCATCCCTGTTAGCGAGAGAGGCAGTTGAACTGAAGGACAGGTGAGCTCAAGATCATGCCCTGGGAAGCATGGTGCTTTAGGGATGCCTTTGTATTCCTTTCTCTTTATTACAGACTGTTTTCAAGTTTATGGTTAGGAAGGGTAAAGTTGATCCCATTTTTTGAGGTGGAATCCAGCCGGGGGCAAGGTGGGACCTTTTCTTAGAGTAGGAATGTCTACAATCAGTCATTTCATCTAGCTTGCATCTTCAAACGCAAACCCTTCAGTGGCTTTCACTTAATGAACACATCTTTGCCAATGACAGAGGCTTGTACAGGATCCCTGTTTTCACATGTCTATTATCTGTTATTCCTGTCAGAGTGTTTTGGGGGTGTGGGTTGGTTTGGGTTTTTTTTCCATTTTGTAACTGCCTTATCGAAAAGCAAGTGCCCTTCCATTCCAGGCTTCCTCATATTGTACATGTTTCCTGCCAAACTGGGGGGATCATTTGTATTTTAATTTTGTAATCTATGGCTCTGTACTGTTGAAAGGCTCTCAATTCTGTGGGGTCTCCCTAGTATGTATGTGACTTTTCATGTTGCGGTATCACACAGATGGGATGGCCCGACTTTCGCTCTTAATAAACGATCTGAATGAGAAACAAGAGACACACTCTGTTGTACCCTTTGAATGTCCACATGGAGCTCAGATGCTTTCACTTGCACATTCGGCCCCTGGCCGTGTAGGACAGTGACTGGGGACAGCGATCTGTCCTCCACTCGCCCTTCCACTCCCAGTGCGCATCATGTGAGTTCAGCTCACAGAAGTGTGACCCTGCCCTCCCACTCACTCCTGTGCAAAGAGATTGGCTGTGGTTGGACGGCCCAATTCGAGCCTGAGTGCTGCATAGCACAGCAGGTACCCTGGCCCCAGAGCTTCACTCTGGTCTTCAGTTATCAACCTAAAAAGTTCTAAGTAAACTGGATGGACGGTTGCAAATTAAAATGCCTGTTGGGGGCCGGGGGGTGGGGGAGCTGTAAACTGGAAAATCCAGGTCCCTTCTAAGGACAGCCACCGCTGAGCTCCAGCCTGTTGTTGCCACGTGGGAATGCCAGCCCTGTGTGGGCAGTTCTCACGAGTTCTCAAGAGGAACTGGAAATACAGACCTTTACATAAATATCTCAACGTTTAACTATCTCAAAAACTTACATTTAGCAATGTATGAGCTGGCATTTCTTCACCTACAGTAGAGCCTTGGTATTTAAAGTTGGTCCATCATCTGAACGCTTGTTAGACCTGCAGAATCTCTGCCCTGCCTCGCCCGCCAGCCGGCTACTGAGTCAGAGGCCCCAGCAAGTTGCCTGCTCATGCTGGGCTATCTGACTGAGCTGATTGGTGGAGGCCCCGGAGGCCTCTGGGATGAAGCCCCTTGGCCAGCCAAGCCTCAGACACACAGGTCTTTCATTTCAGATCTGTCACTAGTGTCACTTTTCCACATCTCTGTCCTCAGCAGCATGAAAGGGGGAAAATGCAGTAAATATTTCTGTTCATATTAGTTGACTAGTAGTACTGCATGCTAGCTCTGAAATTTTAAACAGAAATTTACAAAGTACGGTTCTTCCGCTCAGTACCCTCACCCTCTCCCAGTCCGCTCCCATGTAAATGATGTGGAGGTTGACTTTTCAGGAGGCATTTTGGGGGGCGAGGAGAGTGGGGAGTCCTGACTGTCACTGGGAGCCCACAGAGTCAGTGACGGTTTGTTGCCCAAGGATGTCTGAGTCATCTTCCTCTAGAAAGCAAAGGAAGGTCTAGTCTTCATACCATGTTGCCTCTTGATCTGAGGTATAGCATAAGTAGTTCCTTTCACTCTTCTGTCTGCTGCCCTCCCTGTTTTTCATATGTAACTGCTGAGGGCTGCCTCGAACCCCTCACAGACCGAACCTAGGAGAGGTGGTTCGTTGCCTAGCTTCCCCCAAACTGGCCAGCCCCTGCTGGGGTCGGCCTCCTTTGAGGATCCACAGATATTGATTGTGATGGAAGGAGGAACCCATATCCTACTGTACCATTAGGATAGAAGTTCCACTAGGAACCGGACATCCTTTTTTCAAAATAGACCTTGAGAATATTGAATATCAGGTCAGCTGAGGTCCAGCCTCTTTGAAAGGTGCCACTTGCCACCTCCCACCCCCATCAGAATCCCCTACGAACTCTGTTACAATGCCAATTCCTGGGCCCCATCCCAGATTCTCAGTATGCAAAGCTCAGGGGCTGAATTCCAGGAATATGAATTTTTAAAATTTCCCCAAATAAGACAAGCTCATTACAGTTGAGAAGTACTAAACTGGTCCAGAGGTTTCCCAATCCAGCAGCTTCATCCTGATCAGGAATACTGGTTAGAAATCCCCAGTAAGACCTACTTAATGAGAATCTCCACAAGGGCAGCCCAGGGAAAATTCTCCTGGGGAATTTGCACATCCAGGTTTAGATGGCACTGAGTCCAACCGCCTCAGGCCCAGGAAGGGAAAGGAGCTACGTTCAACCTCAAGCAGCTCAGAAAGGTCAGAGCCTGAGCAAATACAGTGACATGCACAGCCACAAAGACACTTTTAAGGTGAATCATTGGAATAGATGATCTTCCATCTGGAAAAAGAAAAAGCAGAATGAAAATAATCCACAGTTCCCACCACAGTGCCTGGCATATAGGAGGAAACACAAATGTGTGGAATTGAATCTTCCATTTACTTAACAGTTTTTTAGTTTGTAAGGATCTTCCACATCCCGATATAGTAACAGCCATCAAGTGCAGTGTGCGTGCCAGACAACCTGTCACTAGTTTTACATACATTGATGCATCGTCATATCAAGCAGGAGCTGTTATTAACTCCGGTCTATGGAGGTGCAAATGCACGCTCGGAGAGGTTGAGGAACTGCCCAAGTAACAGTGGGAGCTGGAGGCACTCCTGGGAGCGAGTCCAACGGTCGTCCGACCCTAGGGACACCTGTCAACTCCACCGTCAAAGAACTCAGGAGCACCGCGGTTTGAAGCAGTGCAGCCGCAACAGTTCCCCTTGCCCTGATCAACTGGATTCACTAAACTTCAATGAGGGATTCCTCGAAGTCACTGAGACTCTAGTTAGGAAGTTTAATAATGTTTAATGGAGGTTAACAAGGTATATCCAGCTTTCCAGCCAGGTTTTAACTTACCAGAGCTGAACAGAGATAAACAAGCCCAGGAGGTGTAAAGGCACCTGCATGATTTAATGGGGTTAATGAAACTGTCAGAGGTTGGCGGAGAGGGACAGAACTGGAGCATGCCTCTGTTAACGAGTCAGTCTGGTTGAGGTCAACAGACATTTATTAAAGAGCAGAAGCCTGCCCCGGTTCGCCCTGGGCACCACAGGGGTAGCAAGGAAAAGAAGGCCATGGTCGGACCATGGTCTGTCCTGGTTGGTGGGATTTGGAATGCTCCTTTCTTCTTTGTGCTTTCTTGGTGTTGTCTAAATTGTTTATAATGAGCATGAATCATCTTCACCAAGACTGTAAAATAGCAAAGCAGTTCTTTTAAAGTGCTCTCAAAGCATTTACTCTCCACTCGCATGGTTTGTTACATATTTCTAAAACCTGTAGAAAACAGTAAGAGAAGTAACAACAACGATAATAGTCTTAAATTAAGGCAGCACTTAACTGTTATAAAGGGCTATCACCTGTTACCTCCGTGGGTTTTTGTCACACAGTACAAAATAGGAATGTACAAAGTCACTGGTCAGTGGGGAAAGCAAGCCTCCTCTTCTGCCTCCCAGACTGGTGCAGTTTTTTCACTGAGCACTTACTATGTGACAGGTCCAACAATAAGCACTTTACTAGAAGTACTATTATTCTCTCTATTTGATAGATAAGGAAACAAGTTTAGAAGGGTGAAATGGTTTTTCCAAGGTCACCAGAGAGTGGTGGGTGGGGATGAATCAGACACAGGTCTATCTGACCCCAGAGTCCACTGTGTCCTGCTGCCTACTAATTGCATAAGCTAGCGTCTCATGGGAGCATTGTTTAGACCAGTGAAGAACTGTCAAATATGTCAAATAATAGGTGACTGGTTTTAAAAGTATTATACTTATGTCAAAATTGTAAAATATTTAATGACATAGAAGGATGTTCCTATCAGTTTAGAAATACCAGATATGTATATATACATATGCTTATTGTATGAATATATATATGCATGTGGATATGCATATTTATATATCGTACGTATACCCTTGGCCCTCCATATCCACAAGTTCCAAATTGAGGGTACAAAGGGCCAACTGCACCATGCCATTTTATATAAGGGACCTGAGCATCCATGGATTTTGGTATCTGTAGGGATCCTGGAACAATTCCCCTGTGGATACAGAGGGACGACTGTACACACTGTATGTGTGTATTTATATATGTATATGTGTATATACACACACATTCCTGAATCTGTGACTATGGGTGTATCTGTAGGTATATCAAAATATCTATCTACCAACTCCATGTATAGCCATACTATATCTGTATCCATATTATTCAGAGTAAGGGGGAAATGGTCAGGAAGGAAAGGGCTTTCTGAAAATCAAGGGAGCTTCCTGGAAGAAGAGGCTCCTAAGCGGGCCCTCGAGGGAAATGGAAGGTTTGACAGGAGACAAGGGTGAGGCGAAGTCCAGTCCAGAGCAGAAAGCCCCACATGCCGGAGTGAGGAGTTTGTACTTTGGAGTCACCAAATCTGCTATCATTAAAAATCAAACCAAACAACAGAATGTGGTCAAGAAGATGTTTGAGTGTCTGCCATGAGCCAGGTACCTGGGGGAATCTGGAAATGGACTCTGCCCTCCAGGAACTGGGAATTTCAGAGGAGTTCATACCTAGACAGGGGTGGAAGGCAGTCCTTCCACTGCTGAAATCTTAGGGTCCACGAGGAAGCCTTGGAGCCCCTGAGTTCTGATGAAGGAGCCAAGCGTAATGAGCTCTGCCGTCTTGGAGAAGCCAGTGAGGCTTAGCAAATGTAATGAGCTTAATTAAGCTGGGGCAGCTAATGAGACTTCCTGAGGGCTCATGGCCATCAGCAAGGTTAGACTCTGCTAAGTGAGCAGAGGGAGGACACCTGTGCCCAGCCAGACCCCTCTGAGCAACCTGCTCAGGAGACAGGGGGTGTGCAAGAGTGGCCGAGCCCCAAGGAGCAGTGCAGTCCAAGGAGCGGGGGTCAGACCCAGCCATGTCAACAAGCAACCGCCTGGAGTGACATCACCTGATGAAGCTCAGCGCTGCCCAAAGAATGAGGACTGGGCTTCCCTGGTGGCACAGTGGTTGGGAGTCCGCCTGCCGATGCAGAGGACATGGGTTCGTGCCCCGGTCCAGGAAGATCCCACGTGCTGCAGAGTGGCTGGGCCCGTGAACCATGGTCCGGAGCCTGTGCTCCGCAACGGGAGAGGCCACAGCTCAGCTAGGGGAAGTTGAACTTGACTGAGCCAGTTTAAACAGTCCAAGGAGGCCCTGACAGTTTCAATGATAAGGATGTTTTCTTTGTGGTTGCTAATGTCATCTTCAAATGCATACTATTCATGTTTCTATCCAGTAATATTTCCAAAGCTGAACATGGAAAAGTGGTCAGGATGACATACCTGCAGCAATGGTAGCTTTTATTTGTTAAACACCTACTAGGTGCTGGACACTGGGCTAGAATACTTACGTGCACGGTTGTAATCCTCACACAAACTTGCAGAGAAGCTGTTATCATCCCTAGTTTTCAGATGGGGTAACTGAGGCTCAGAAAAGTTAAATAGCTTACCTAGGGCCTTATAATGAGCCAGAATTTGAACCCATGTCAGTCTGACCCCTCCATTGCATCATGCAACCTCTACTACAGAAGGAAGTAGAATATTGGCTGTGTGGGGGAGATGGAAGAGTAGTAAAAGCAGTTAGAAAAACTCAGGATCCCAGCAGTCTAGGGTATTTCGGGGAAAACAGCCCTCTGCATTCCATTAGCCCAAAGCAATAGTGACAGAAGGATTCCGAGTTACGAAAAGAAGATTATGTTTTGTTCGGTAGCTCCTATCCAAAGAAAAAGAAAGGAAAAAAAGACATACATATATGATGCATTTTAGACTTTACATAGTAGGGAAGCACAGACCCCTGCCCCAAGGCAATTTAGGGGATCTTGGATTGCAAAACCCTAGTGTCCCTCGGGAGTTAGCCTCATGCCCAGGACTCCTGGCTCTGTGAACTTTCTGGGTCCCCTCTCTGCTCTCATCAACTGCCAACGGAAGTTAGAAAAAGTGTGCCCTGGGGCTCTAGGGTCACTGCATAGGGGAGAGAATCTTGGCTGATTCTCTACATTGAACTCAGAGGAGGGAGAGTGGCCACCAGGTGGCGCCCTCCCCTTAGTCAGTGGCAACCCCAGGCCACCTGGGAAGGAAGGCTCAGGGCTATTTTCTGTCCCCCTCACAAGCTGCTGTTTGGTGAATGCCTTGATTCATACCACTGTAAAAATCTGGACAGTCAAAGCAGAAAGCGACTTAGGTCTCTGGTCCCAACCCCTCATTTTACAGATGACAACAAGGTCCAGTGGGAGCCAGGAAGTGCCCAAAGTCACAGAGCAGGCTGAACCCCCTTCTCCTGACCGGTGGGCCTAGTGCTTTTTCCACCACACTAACTGTTCTCACACTCCCCCAAACACCTCGCACACCCCACCTGGGACTGCCAGAATACTACGCTGAGCCAGAGCTGGCTCAGCTTCCCTGCCATTCCCCGTTGCTTCCTAACCAGGCCCTGGAGTCCAGCCCCAAATGCTACAACAGCAGCAGTGATAACAGCTCATGTTTACCACTTCCTACTCTGGGTCAGCCTATGAGCTTACCACTTGTTATTTAATCATGATTGGATCTTCACAATGTCTCTGCAAGCTATTCTGCTTTCCTTTTTACAGAAAAACGCTCAGAGAGGTTAAGAAACCTGCCCAGTGCCACACAGCCCATCTAACAAGCTCATCTGTCTGTGAGTACAGGCCTGCGGGCCAGTCCCAACCTCCTTGTTGACATTCACCCCGTCTCGTATGCTATATTCTCTGTTTCAAAACACTGTCAAAAGAGCTTTTCCCCTTTTTGCCCGACAAGAGTTCAGTGGGGTGAGGAAAGGTATTGTTAGCCCATCTTAGAGGTTAGAAAACTGGGGCCCAAGAGGATAATTGGTCTGAGGTCACCTGACTCATGAGAGACTTGGATCTGGAACCCAAGGTTCCACCACTGAGCGGGACACTCCAGAGGACACTCCACATCTCACTGCCCCACCTACAGCCCTGCTGATGTCCCTGGAAATCATGGAACTCAGCGGCTAAAACTGCAGGTTTGGGAGACAGCCAGGTCTGGGTCTGCCTGCCGCGTATTAGTCATGTGACCATGAATAAATTACACACGTACCCTCTGTGGTTGTTGGGATGAGTAGATGTGTCCATATAGGTTGAGCACTGCTGTCAGGTACACAGGAAGTGCTCAGTAAATGGTGGCTACTTATTGATATGACTAACTAAGGCTCCATATTTAATATTCCTGCTACATGATCTGTTAGACCTGCACTGTCCAAATGGTAGCCACCAGCCATGTGTGCTGGCTTTTGCATGCTTAAAATATGGTCCAAACTGAGATGTGCTTTAAAACACAGATGTATAAAACACACCCCAATTTCACTATGAAAAAAAATGTAAAATACCTCAATAATAATTTTTATATTGACTACATGTTGAGACTAAATTTTAGGCATATTGAGTTAAATAAATATATAAAAATTAATAATAAGTTTAATATTAAATATATATTAAACTTAATATGTGATATATTAAATTTAATAATAAATTCACCTGTTTCCCTTTATTCTTTTAATGTGCTACTAGAAAAAGTGTAATTACACACATGGCTCCCATTGGTGGCTTGCATTAAGAGAAATATACTACTATATTCGTATATTAAGAGCACTGTGCTACTTAGTGCTGCCTTGGACAGTTTCAGAAAGTCAGCTGCCTCAGCCTGCCTGCCCCTGGGTTTGTCTTAGTGATGTGGGGTATAAGAGCTTTGAACCAGGGATCCACTCACTGGCTATGTGCCCGTGGGCAGGTCACTGCAACCTCTGTGCTGATCTTTCCAAAACAAACAAACAAGCAAACCAAAATAAATCCTCAGTGCCTCACAAGGCTATTGCAAGGATTAAATAAAATAATAAAAATAGCTCTGCCGTGGACACCATGTTAAGTGCTCTGCATGCCTTATCTCATTTGACCCTCACAGGCCCCAGGAAGTTGGGGCAATGATCTCAGCCATTTTGTAAACGAGGAAACTGAGGCTCAGAATTGTTCAGTACCTTGTGCAGGGTCTCCTGGCCACTGTCAGGTTCTATGCCCTGCGCTGGAAGGAGAGGGGTTAAGTAGACAAGAGGGAAAGAAGAGTACAACTCCCCATGTGACCTTGGGCAAGTCCCTCCCCTCTGTGGGCTGCAGCTTCCCCTTCTGTAAAATGAGGGAAATGTTTGGATGGTAGGTAAGGATTTTTGAGGTCCCAGTGTGATGGGACGCTTTGAACAATTCAGGGAACATAGACTTCTGGAACTCCTCAAAAGTCCGATGCCTTCCATTGTCCATTCTGTGGGGATAAATGTGCATTTCTGTTTGTTTTAATAACACTTGTAGGAGCTTTTATATAGTGTCTATGTCTGCTTACATTAGACGCTGTGTAATATTGTTAAGAGTCTTTCACATTTTCCCATATAAACCTTCTTTTTAAAAAAAATATAAATTTATTTATTTATTTATGTCTGCATTGGGTCTTCATTTCTGTGCATGGGCTTTCTCTAGTTGCAGTGAGTGGGGGCTACTCTTTGTTGCGGTGCGTGGACTTCTCATTGCAGTGGCTTCTCTTGTGGAGCACGGGCTCTAGGCGCGTGGGCTCAGTAATTGTGGCACGCAGGCTCAGTAGTAGTGGCTCATGGGCTCTAGAGCGCAGGCTCAGTAGTTGTGGCACACGGGCTTAGTTGCCCCACAGCATGTGGGATCTTCCCAGACCAGGGATTGAACCCATGTCCCCTGCATTTCCAGGAGGATTCCCAACCACTGAGCCACCAGGGAAGTCCCATATAAATCTTGGTTTTTATGGGTTTGGGAGAGCTCAGCTGTAAAAACTCTCTTGGCTGAAAAAAAAATTTTTTTTCAAACAAATTAGATTTAAATCAGGAGGCTGGTTTCAGATACTTTAGAGCCTGCATATTTTTTCTTAGCAGTCACTTTTCATTTAAAAATGAGACTGGCTGATTTCTTAGCTTTGTTTCTTTTATGAAGGTTTAGTAAGACCACAAGCTTCACTGCTGGTTGCCTGAAGAGAAGGATACAGAGCCGTTTCCAATAGAGCCCTGGGCCTGGAGTCTGCTGACTGCCAGCTAATGACAACTCAGTCTTTGACTGCTGTGTGACCCTGAGCTGGTCATTTCCTTCTCTGAGTCTTCTTCCATCCATGGGGAGCATAATTCCTGCCCTTCTCCCTTCTAGTTTATAAGGAGAAAAATGTGCTCAAAGAAGTGAAAGTACCAAGGAAAGGTGAATGCACTATACAAACATCACAGGCTGGTGCAAAGAATAAAGTGCTGAGTTTTTCACCAGCAGAAAGTATATTCCTAGAATCAGTTTTACAGTTAGGAAAGAACCTAGAGGTCAAGGAGCCCACCCCTTCCTCATTTTATAGATGGGATCCACTGTGATCCAGGACAGAGGAAGAGGGTTCCAGGGGAAGGCTGGAGTTAGAATCCCAGATCCCTTCACAAACCCCCTTCTTTCTTTCTCTACTTACTTTGGGGACCAAAGATCAGACTAAGAGAGGCTGTATTTGTAAACACACACACACACACACACACACACACACACACACACACACACAAGCACACACAACTTGGAGGTGCTCCAAGATGTGGGGAAAAGCCAAGTCTCTGGAGGCAGCCAGACCTGCCCTTTCATCCAAGCCCAGCCTGCCTTTTACCTCCTATGTATGACCTTGAACAAAGTTCTTCACCTCTCTGAGCCTTAGCTGCCTGAGTATTAACCTCGCACAATCCTTGTGAGGCTTGAATGAAATAATACATGCTAAGGGCGTAAATAAATTTCCTTAATAAAATATAACTGTTGTTATTATCTCATGTATTATAGGTTTTAAATGTGAGAAAAAGACTACATTTACTGTGTGGAAGGAATAATAAACCCTTCAAGACAAATATTTACTATTGTATATTAATTGATAGTAATTATTAGGATTATTTCTTATTCATTACTTATACCCACAGTGCCGGGCACAAGGTGGGCACTCAATTAATGTATGTTGAATAAACAGCATATTGAAACTACACTGGCCACAGGAGAAATTAGAAGGAAATTTCAGCTTAAGTTTTTATTGCAAAAGTAATACTTATTCATTGTAGTGTATATATATATATATATATATATATATATATATATATATATATATATGGCTAAGTAGGAGGAAAAGTCAAAATGATCCTTATTCCCACAACTCAGAGGTAGAGGTGTAAATGTTTTGATGTATATTCTTCCACTTTTTCTCCATGAATGATATTTATGTATTTATTTTTACATAAAGCAGGTCACTGCCTGCTTTAGTAAGCTGAGAGGGTTTTGTTTTCCCTCTCTTGTATCAGGAACACTCTCCGTATCAATTACCACATTTTTTCTAGGGGCTGAGTAGTAACCCACCGATGGATTTATTCAAACAGTTCTGTAATGATAACACATTGGCGGTCCCTTTATACTTTTTACTCTTTAGTAGACTAGTCCTTTAGTTAAAGCTTCGTAACATCAGTTAGTATTTCCTTACGACAAATTCCTGGACTCTGCTTTGAAGTTAGTGATCATTCCATTACCCCACCCCCCAGATTAAAAAAAAAAGTTATGTCCTTAATTCAAATGAATAATGATACCATCTGCCACAGCCAGGTAGAGGTGGGTTTCGGACAAACCGCGTTGAAACCTGGGAGAGAATAAGAAAGTAAAAGGCAGGCTCTAAAGCTATTCCATGGAGGGAGAGCTAATGACGGATGAAAGGAGTTAGAGCCTGGTGCCGGGAGAAGATCTGGACCCCGAATCTGGAGCCCTTGGCGAAAACTGGTTTGTGAAACCGGGAGCAACTCTGTTCTGTGCTAGGGGCTCGGCTTTTGCAGTCGGGGAGTGAGGGCTGGAAATGTAGCACGGGCGTTCTAGGCGGTGAAGTAAGTCTTGGGGCAACTGGGAAGAGATCCCGGTGACCCCTTCAATGGGCACTGGCCCCCTGTCTCAGCTTCTGGGTGCTAGGTCTGAGATCAGGAGCAGACATGGCTGGGACCGAATGTTAGGTTCCTCCGCCGTCTTCTCCAAGAGGGTTTGCGCCCGGCAGGATGGTGTTTTCGGAGGAGGCCTGTTCATATGCCAAACTTGACTGTGGCTGCCACGGGCGGTACCCCTCGGTACCCCTCTCTCCTCTCACTGGCCGGGGCTACGAGAAAGCAAGACCCGGGTGCGCATTCTTCCCGTGCCTGGGATACTTCGTGGTGCTAAAAATAGTCGCGGGCGGCGTGCTCTGTGTTTAGCCAGAAAATGGTCTGTAAACTAAACTGGAGTCCTGGGTTCAAATCTAGGAAAGGCCCCCTCCGGGCTGGGTCACCTCAGTCGGCTTGCTCCCTGGGTCTGTTTCTCCGTATTTCTTAGGAGCTTCCCAGCTCTTGGAAAGAAAATGAAAAAAGGAGAAGTCGATTTTTCTTTTCTGCTCCTCCCGGAGAGGCCTTGGGGCCTCGGGCCGGGTACTGAGGCCGGGGGAGGGGTGTGCCAGGACTGCTCATTACCGTGAGGTGTTGCCCTAGTTAAATCGCGGGCCTGTTTGATCTGGCGGCGGGTGGCGAGAGGGAAAAAAGGAAAAAGTAGGGGGTCAGAGTAGAGAGAAGCTCATACCTCCGCCGCCGTTTCCTCGCGCCCATAAAACACCTTTTATTAACTCCTTCGCGTCCGGAAAGGCCCGCGTGGCCGCTCAGCACTGCCACGGTGTTTACAGCCCAAACTAATGGGGCCCCATATTCACCCCCATGCCGGGACGAGACGCCTGGGGCACGCCTGGCCCCGGAGCTGCGAAGGGTCTCCTTTCTCGGCCCCAAGCCCGGGCCTCCAGCTCCGGATGTGGAGCGAGAAAGCGCCGAGAGACCCGCGCGCGTCCTAATGCCTCGCTCGCAGCGCGCTCCGGGGGCCGTGCAGGCACCGCAGACCATGAGCTCCCTTGGACGATCGTGCGAGCTGTTAGGAGACATAAAAGCGCTTAGCCTAGAGCCTCGCACACGGTTGCGCACAAACCACACTGGTTGTCCGTACGCTGTTATTCAGGGACACAGAAACGCCTGCATTTGCCCGCCCCAGTTCAGCCCAGCACGCACCCGCACCTTGACAAATGCACCCGCTTTTATTCACCCCTACACCTAGCCATGGGTGCGCACGTGGAGGCTCGGAAACTGCTCTCCGCACATTTCTTAAGTGCCCGAATTAGCCTGCACATACCGCCCCCCCCAATCCCTTTGCACAAAATCCATATACTCTCACAGATACTTGAGTGCTTTGTTGCTAGAGAGAAACCTAAACGTCTCACTTTGACCATGAGCACTCACACGCTTCTTTCACTCATGTATAAAATCATAGCTGCTGCGCCTTGCCGAGTCCTTACCGCGTGCTGGGACTGTGCTCCGCAGCCCCCCGTTGGCCCCCGCTCAGCCACGGGGCTCCGTGTGAGTTCCTGCACCATGACACGTGCAACTGCAGTTTCAGAATTTCACATACGCGAAAGTATTCCCGAGGGCATTCCCCTGTTCCGAGCTACCCTGCCCTCGCGTTGTCCTTCGTTTGTGTGACAGACCCCCCTTCCCAATAACCCCAAACCGCGGCCTGCAGACACCGATGTGCCTACTAACCCACAGACAGGCCCAAATGCTGACCCACAAAAGTCCTAGCTCATCCCCTCTGGACCTAATTCGTTTCCAGTCTTCTGTTCTGTGGGTTCCTTAAATCTATCCTGTCCCCCCCCCCCCATTATCTTCTAAGGAGAACTCTACTCTTTGTTCCAGGAGTCCTTTATCTGCCCCCTTCCCTTGATTTGATTTGCAGTTTGGCTTGGCATTTATCAAAAGAGAAGTAGAACAGGAGGTGCTCTAACTAGCAGAAACGATGGAGCGGGGTGGGGATACTCGCCAAGATACCACACAGGCTTCTGCTGATTTCAGAAAATGTTTTATTAGTCAAGAGCATAGATACTGCTTTGCAAAGGGAGGGGGCAGTGAGTGGTCATATAGATTTGAGGTAGAAAAAGGGTGAGGACGGGGGATAAACAAACACCTGAGCGCAGCAGGCATGGTAGGTAGTTTAATACATAAAATCTTTTCAACAAAGGGAAAAGTTTTTATTTACAAAGGAAGGAAGAACGAAAAGGAAGAAAAAGAAAGAGAAAGGAAGAAACGCAAGAAGAAAAAAGAACGCAAGAAGGAAGGAAAGAGGTAAAGAAAGAGCCATTTCCCTTGGAACTAAGTAGGAAGTGCAGCAACAAAAATAAAATAAAATAAAAAACACCACTGTTTGAGGGAGGACAACGGCAAAGGCAGCCCTCCATCTTCCTGGTTTGGTTCTCTTTCCCTGGCAGAAAACGATTGATTCCTCTTATTGCATTTTAATTAGGGAGGAGAGCTCGAGGAGGGTTTTGACGCGAAGCCGACAGGGGGGCGAGAAAGACAGGCAGACAGTGTAGTGAGGAAGGCGTCAGGGGTTCTAAACTCGCCCCAGAAGGGTTGGAAGGGTACGTCTTAGTGCGCTTGGGTCCCGCAGTCCTTCCTTTTCGAATCGTGCAGCCACGAGCCTCCCTCTCGGTTGCAGGGGTGGGGGTTTTATATATATATTTCTCTTTCTCTTCACGTATTAAAAACAATTTCAAATGACATTGCACGTGCGATCCAAATGTGTAGATGCAGCCCAGCGACCTGCCAGCGCCCCAGCAGAGGCCAGGCGGGATGCTCCCCATAAGCCCCTGGCACCCAGAGCCTGGCGCTCGCCTCCGCCTTCCTCTGCTCCCGGGGCTCCGGGGTCGAGCAGCCGTGGCGGGGTCCTCGGCGCAGGCCTCGGCTCACTGGTTTAACTCCAGCGCCCAAACTTGCTGCGGCCAACCTGTGCGCCCTTTAATCCTCTTCTCACCTGGGCCCAGGGCAGGAGGAAAGCCTTCGTGCTGCTGCTGCCAGAGGACACACACAAGAAAAGAGGCGAGAGAGACAGGTTTAAATGTTTCTGCTCCGCTCGCCCAGGCGTGGGGTAAAAGTGGGGGTGGGGTAAAAGGTGTTGGGAGCAGTAACTGGGAGCCTTTAAATAAGTGACGAATTTCTGTTTGTGAAATAGGCAAACAGGCTCATAAATTCGCCTTTATGTGCCCGAGTTCCCGGGGCGGGGTTGGGGGGGCCCGGGATGGGCTGGGCAGCTTCTGGGGGTTTGGTAGTGAGAATTTTCTGCGGCTGGTGGAACGAATGCTCTTAGGTTTGGCTTTATGGCGCCGAAGGGAGACTGCAGGGGTTGGAATGGGAGGGGTGGGAATCAACAGCTTCCTCGCTCGCGGACATGCTCCCCGCACACATCCCACTTTCCAACCTAGTTTATAGCGCCTGGGCTTGGATACAGGGTTGGGTCTCTGCAGCCGGCTCTGGGCACTCAGAAGGCTACACGAATGAGCGGGGGAGTCGACCTGGCTTAGCATCCCCCTTCCCTGCTACTTGAAGGAGGCGGCAAAGTGCAGGGAGTGGGGAGATGCCCAATAACTACTTCCAACGAGGGCGTCGCCCGGGCCTGCATGTCCTCCAGCCCAGGGCGGCGGTTTAGAGACTCGATGACCACGGTCTTTCCCAGTCTCCTCAGGTGACTTCCCTAGTTTACCACAGCCCCTGCGGGTCAGATAAAACCCGGGAGGCTCTCTAGTCTCCAACGCGCGGTGTTCCTGAGCGCACCAATCTAGAGAAACTAGTTCAGTTCCTCAGCTTGGAAATCACTGCTTCAGAGGTCCCAGAGCCCTGCGCCAGCGAAACTGAGCTCCAGAAGTGTCGCCTCACTGGAGAGGATCGAAAAAAGCCGAGTAGGGATTGCGATCTCCAAAGCCAAAAGAAGTGAGTGACTTGCTTGTCGGCGTTTATACACAAAACCATCAAGGTGGCCCTAGGAACCAGCCGTGGGGAGTGGAGTGGTGAAATATCCTCCAGATGTTTACTCCTCCAGGGAATAAACTGACTTGTTTTACCCAAGTAAACAACTCCTCGGGTAGGTGGCCTTCACATCCTGTCCCGTTCTGGGCCTCAGTTTCCCTATCTGTACAATGATGAAAGTAGACCAACCTCTCTGGCAAAGGCCCTTTGAAAACAGCAGCGGAGCCCATATGCATCAATTCACATTCAGGCAAATTGAAGTAACGAATTCCTACAGCATTCTTAACCTGGCTTCCAGGAGATCCCAGGGATGAATCGGGACCCCTTGAAACTGGAAGTGAAATATATGGTGTGTGCATTTTCTCGGGGTCTGAAGCTTCCAATGGATTCTTAGAAGGGATCCTACGAGCCTGTCCGAAAAGTGTAAGATTCTGTCTTCATTCACAGCCTTACAAACACTATCCACTTTACAGATGAATTCAAATATGGATCTGCCTCCCTGCGTGCACACAATCCCACATTCAAGCCATCTCAGAACTCCCCGCAGCCTCTCAAAATTGCATGAACGGCAGCGCAGACTCCTTCCCCTGCATACTCGGCCTACGGATGCTCACCGCGCCCGCGCCCTTGGCTAGAGTGTACGGGACCCGGACTTACCAGCTCTCTTTTCCGCTTGCTCTCACGACCGCCATCCGCCTTCTTGAGTTCGGCCTTGAAGGCCTCGGGGTCGCCGGCCTGTGCGTCCTTGGCCAGCACGTCCATCAGGTAGGCGATGTAGCTGGTGGCCAGGCGCAGAGTCTTGATCTTGGAGAGCTTGGTGTCAGCCGGGACATTGGGGATGCACTCGCGCAGCTCGGCGAACGCGCTGTTAATGCTCTCTGTGCGTCTCCGCTCCTTCTTGGGTCCTGAGCCTTTCCGCCGGCCCAGGCGGCCGCCGAGCGCCTCCAGCCGCCCGGGGCTCTGGCCGGCCCTGGCGTCTGGACCGTAGGAGGCGGCGGCTGCAGCGGCTGCGGGCGCTGGTCCGCCTGCGGGGAAGTCCGGGGCAGCGTCAGCGGGGCTCAGCAGCCAGCTCTGGAAGTAGGGCCGCTCCTGGTGACAGCGCGAGGCAGGGCCGAAGAGGAAGGGCTCGTGGAGCATGGGGTGCGCGGGGTGAGGGTGGTGATGATGGTGATGGTGGTGATGGTGTGCGTAGCTGCCCACGAGGTTCATGTTGGAGCGGCCCCTGGCCTGCGCCGCCAGCCCGATTAGCGCCGCCCCATGCGCCCCAGAGACAGCCGGGGCCACCCGTGGGCTCTGGGGCGGCGCTCTGGTGGGCACTGGCTTTGAGAGATTCTGGGGCAAGGCTGAAGATGACACCCGCAGCCCGTCTTCTGGCCGGCTTCTGTTGCAGGCGAGGACGAGGATGCCGAGAGACCTGTTTAACCCTTCTGCGGCCTCCCCTTCAGGGTCTGGCTTATATAAGCCTGGGGCTTTGATGTCAACCTCTCCCTGGAGCCAATGGCAGGGGGGCGGGGAGGAGGAAAGGGGGATGGCCGTCCCTGGTTTTAAGCTCAGCTAGCGCTACTCGACTCAGGCCGCCTGCGGGGACAGGGAGGCGGCCCCGCCTCCGTCCCTCCCCCCCCAGTTCCCGACTTGTGGGGGAGACGGGAGCTAGTACTTGAGACACAGGCCTGTCAACGCCCAGGACGGCGTCTGTCACCCCCCTCCCCGTGGGCCCAAGAAAAGGAATCTAGAATCATGGAGAGAAAAGGCCTTCACCTAGATTTTACAGATAAGGAAACTGAGGTGCAAAAAAAGAGAAAGGTTCTTGTTTCTAGACCTTCCAGAATCCAAAATAGAAAGTCCAGAGGTTCCCAGTCCTGAGCGGCATCTGCTCTACTTGGTCTCAGAGCCAGAAAAGGAGAGACCAATGTTGGAGGCAAGATAGGCCCCCAGTGTTGTTCCCTAAGCACCCCCAGTCCTTAGTCACCGGCCCATTCTGCGGCACTGCAGCAGGTCCTGCACCCGGTAGAGCACCCGCCAGCTCTGGCCAAGTCTTGTCCTCTACGGCGCAGGCGGCCACCCACTGGGGAAGAAGCCGGGGACTGGAGGTGGAATGAGAGGGGTGGCGAGTAGGGGGATGAGGGCTCCAAGCCCACAGGCATTTACTGGTTTGTTCCGGGCTCCAGAGCTTGAGGTCCACTCTTCTCGCCTCCTGGGTGCCGCCTGATCCAGTCCAAAGGCCAGCCCGGCTGATGCAGGGGCAGCCTCCTTCCCGCGGGGCTTGAACGGAGAGCCCAGAGCTCGGCTACGTTGGGCCACCCCATGCAGGTTATCACAGCTTGAGAATGTTCGATTCTCGGCGCCAAAGGTCACGCTGCGAGAAGTCAGCGTTTGGCGGTAAACACACACCGAGGAGACCACGACCTCCACACTCTCCGAGAGGCTCACGCAGCCGGAGAAACCTGGCATTTCACACCCACTGGCGTAGAGACGCCGCGGTCCTGGCCGCGCAGACGTCCGCTATTTCCACTCCCGGCTAGGGCCCTTACGCTTGTTGGATTCTGTCTGCGGGGGCCTTTCTCTGGGCTGGCATTGGGACCTGGGAATCCCAGGGTGGCAGCGCTTGCGGTTGGAGTTCTCTGTCTTACCTCCCGATGGGTAGCTTCCCAGCTGATGTCCTCATACCTGGGTCCCTCCATCCTCACCAGCCTTTCCCAGCCAAGCCCCTTCCCTACGTGGCCTGTCAACGCCCAGCGTCTGCCACCCCTCCCCATGGGCCCAAGAAAAGGAATCTAGAATCATGGAGCAAAAAGGCCTTCACCTAGATTTTACAGATAGGGAAGCTGAGGGAGTGTGCCCTTCTCTCAAAAGCAATGTGGAGGCGAGGGTGAAAGGAGAAAAGAAATACATACTGCTCTTTTTATTTTTTTAAATTTATTTTTATTTTTGGCTGTGTTGGGTTTTCGTTGTTGCACGAGGGCTTTCTCTAGTTGCGGCCAGCGGGGGCTACTCTTTGTTGCGGTGCCCGGGCTCCTCATTGCGGTGGCTTCTCTTGTTGTGGCACGCAGGCTCAGCTGCTGTGGCTCACTGGCTCTAGAGCACAGGCTCAGCAGTTGTGGCACATGGGTGTAGTTGCTCCGCGGCGTGTGGGATCTTCCTAGACCAGGGCTCAAACCTGTGTCCCCTGCATTGGCAGGCGGTTTCTTAACCACTGCGCCACGAGGGAAGCCCCCATGACTGCTCTTTTTAGAGGGCAAATTCATTCCTTTACCCATTTCTCCAACAAGTATTTACTGACCCCCGCTGTGTGCCTGGCACACTTAGCAGCCCAAAGGCAGGGGGAGAAAGGTCAACTCATTTTACAGATGGGAACAGTGAGGCCCAGAGAAGATGAACAATTTTCCTTGGGGGTCGGGTAGCCAGTGGGTATGCGGTTTTCCCCTGCCGTACAGGGAATAAATAGATGGCGGCGGGCGGACGGGCGACGACACTGCGAGGGAGAAGCCAACAAATGCTTAGTCCAGAGCCGTTTCCCCATGTGGGAGCTCGGCTGGGCTGTGGGCCCTAGAGGTGCGTGGGGGGAGGGAGGTCCTTGTTTCCTGCCTGAGGCGGCTGGAAACCCGCTGCTCTCCCGGGCGCCTGGCGCCAGCAGCGCTGGGGTTGGGCCGAGCGCGGAGCCGAAGGCTCGCGGGGAGGGAGCACCCGGCGCCCGGTTGAGCCGCGGCTCCGCGGGGTCCCGCGCCTCCCTGGCCTGGAGGCTCTCGGGAGTGCCGGTGTGCGGGCAGAGACAGTAATTACTCTGTGGAAAAGGACCTCAATCCTCGACACACATCCAGCCGTGGTCCTAGTCCGGCAGGATTTCCACCGGCAGACCCTCAGGCCCACCATTACACATGCACATATATGTGTACACGGCCTCACAAAAAATCTCGGGCATACATGAAAGTCCATGCATTCGTGCAGACGCCACAACATATGTGTATTCTCCCGGTAACCTATTTACACCCATGCGACACACGGCATTTCAATATTCGTGCATTCCTAGGATTTTACACATTATCTCTCTGTCACCCACAGGGAACACACCTCGCTTCAGATGTGTTACAGCTCTGAGCCACTCCCAACCCTCCATGCAGGCATGCATACAGATACCATCACAGCAGAAAAACATCAATTCTACACAAATATCACAGCTGCAGGGCTTGACACATACTCTTTACTGTCACACTTGTGCACAGGTCCAACCAGTTTGTGTCAGTTTCTTACAGTGTCCCACAGTTGTATTCACAGCACAGACTTCTGAAAACCCCATTCCACATTTCATGTGTTCTCAGTTCCCACAAACACACTCAAATACACAGGCACAATTACTACAGTATATGCACAGGTGCTCAGAAGTAGAAGTTTTCACATGTTCGCCCATTACACACAGGCACACAAATTCCAAACACTCAGACAAGTTGAAATCCATTCTGTCTTACCTACAGTAGTCACAATCACAAGCCCTGGAGATGAAGTTGAAACAATAGTATGCACAATATCACATACCCCACCCCCATGAACGAGGAGCACGGGATGGGATAGACAGGTACGTGCAGTGACCCACATACTCACACACTCACAGCTCCAGCACCCACCCTCGTGTCCCAAGAGTTTTCCAGGGTTACACAGATCACTCAGGGCCCATAGAGACCCTCCAAATATCCAGCCTGCTTAGTGTGGTAGGGAACGCATTATCAGTACTGGATGATGAACCCCAGTCCCATGAGCAGCCTTGAGGGCCCCCAGATCCCCCGACAGTCCCCCATGGGTGGTTAAAGAGCAGGGTGCTGGCAGTCCCCTGGGCCCCAGAAAGCACTGTTCTCCACCCAGAGTCACGGAGTCTAAGTAGTCCTCCAAACAGTACCTGCTGTGGGAGCCTGGCCCTCGAGGACCACTGGGGCTCCAGGCTGGGAAGCCTCCAGTGGGATGGACGCCAGGGAGATGGCCTGTGTAGAACACGAGGCGCCTAGGCTCCAGACCCGGCCTTCTGAAAGACCCCAGTGTGCTTTTAAGTCCAGCGTGGCTCAGGTGCATTTGGAACAACAGTGGGAACCCAGTAACGATGTTCTCTCTCTCCTTCCCAGGCTATATGGTGTGGGAAGTCTGGGTCCCAGGAGTTTGGCCGAAATGTTTCTAAGCTGAGAGGCAAGAGATGTGCCTTGAGTTCTGGTTCTACCTAGCATCTCACTGTGTTCCTTTCCCTCTCTGAGCCTCAGTTTCCCCCATTTTCAGAAAAACGGGGACTGATAGTTTGGAGTTCTGTAATTCCCAGCTCAGGGCTGTTGCACGGCTCCCCTCTGGTTCTTCTCTCCCAGCTCTGGGACTTCGCACTTGGCTCTGGGGCCTGAAGACTCTAGCCTGCCCAGGCCCACGAAAACAGACTAAGGAACAGGAATCTGGGACTCTGGGGTGGGGCGGGGCGTCTTATCTACCAGTCTCAAATCCCACTACCTCCCCTCCGGACCCACATCCCGAGGTGCTTGTGGGGACTGCGCCTTCACAAGGTCTGGCGCTCCCAGCATTTGTAAATGCACGCTTCTTCCTCCAGTTGTGCTAGTGAGGTCGGGCCAGCACCCTCACCCCATTTTACAGGCTCTTAAGCACATAGAGGTTAAAACTTTGTATTAAGGGAGTGTTTAAGAGAGCCTCGCGGAAGAATCGCGCCCACCCACCGGGACTGAAACTCAGCACTGGCATTCTGCCCTGTGTGAACCTTCGCATCCTCGTTTCCCTCCTCTGTAAATTAGGGTGCAGTAACACCCGCCGCAGAGGGCTGGTTTAAGATTAAGCGAAATTATATAGGTGAAGCTCTTAGCACAGTGACAGTAAACCTGGATAAATGGTGGCTCTGTTTTTAGGAATATTAATTCCACAGGGGAAGAAATGGAGTTACATGAGTCGTGACTACGTAGCCCTGGATAGGGAGGGAATCCAGGCATCCCCTTTGCAGTGTTCTGTTCTGATCTGACCGCTCCCGTTTCGGACTTCGTCGAGTCCTCTTCTTTCCCCACCGCCCCTACAAAACCCTACTGTCAGGAGGCTGGAGATGGGGGAGACCGAGCATCGCCAGGTGCGGAGGGATTATGTTGCCAGAGACCTGAATTCCAGTTCCAGATCCCACCCACCCGCATTTCCTTTGCTGTATGGATTGGGGGTGTAGTTCCTGCCTCCTGCAGGACTCAGTTGTCCCATCTGTACAGTGGACTGGCTGTACTCAAGCCTCGGACGCCTCGTGGTCCCTCTCCAGCCTGCCCCGCTCCTCCCCTCACTCCCGCCCCCAGGACCGGCAGGCCTGGGAGAACCCGTGCCGCGGCGCCTACCGCAAAACCTTCTCCCGCCGCGTCCCGTGACCTTGACGCCACCAGCAATCCCCGCACCGGACCCCTTATCTAAATAGGGCCGTAAATCAAGGAGCTGTCAGGGCCCGGGTAATTACAGGAACTCCATAAAAAGGACCCGGCCGGCCGCCTGTTTATATTAGCGCGGTGTAAAATATTCTCGCTGTCTTGGGGAATCGCGTCGCGCAGTAACGCGCCATAAATCAGCCCGCGGGCCATTTACCCCGCGGCTTGAGCGCGCAAATCCCTTAAACATCTCTCTGCAGCATCTAGAGTGTCTAGGATTTTCCAATCTGGCCCAACCTGCTCCCCGGGGCCGGGAAAGCCTGGGCGGGGCTGGGGGTTTGGGGGACAGTCAGGGCAGGGAAGAGACAGAAAGTGGGTCGATTTCCCCTAGAAGCTCGTGGGGTGAGAGGCCTCCCTGCCTTCGCCAGTACGTGAGAGTAGCAAGTCGGCTGAGATTTCGTGTTAGGACCTACAGAGGAACCGGCCTAGGGAGGAGGGGAAGGGGCTTCCCTAAGGACACAGCCAATGGGTGGCAGAGACGCAGCTAGAGCCCAGACACCTAGTGGAGACCTGGGCTCCACGGCAGCCTCTGTCTTCCCCTATTTCCCCCTTTCCTGGGATGAGGAGTGGACTAGCCAGAGAGGGTCCAAGCCACAAGCTGATATGCCATTCTCTACCGTTTAGCTTCGGGAATCCCTGAGCTTCCTGCAACTGTGCACAGAATTATGTGTGAATGATATTGTGTGTGTGGGGGGGGGGGGAGCTCTGATTCGTAGTCCCAGCCCCCCTTGTTTTAAAGGTGGCAAGCAGGCCTAGAGGATGGGGCACACAGCTAGAAATCGAAGACCCTCCTGCTGAAATAATCCCTTCTGGTTTATCTCCCCCAAGTTCTTTCCTAAAGAAAACCTAAGAGAGAGAGATTGTAGGTATGTGTGCATGGCGGTGGGGGGGTGGGGGTGGGGGGGAGGTGAGGGGTGCAACCCGGTCCGTTCTTAGGTTTGTAACAGCCTCAAAATTACAAAATCTGTTTAAGGTAAACCTGATGCTGCCCGTTGTATAATGCATAACACAAATCAAGCTTATGGAAAAAGAATATTAAAATTTCCCTCGGCTCTGGGACCTGAGGATTCAAGAGAGAATTAAACATTTTCCTCCCCCATTCCCTTTCTCTTCTTAAGTCCGTAAATGACAACGTGTTTACACAAGTTTTTATGTCGTCTGAGCTTCGTCCCGGCTCCGCTTCCTCCTCTGTGTATTTTCCGGGCAGAGAGATGTCTGCTTCAGGACGCGTTCAACCTAAACAGAGCCCCGTCTGATTGGAAAATGTATTTATTTGAAAAATCGTAACTCACAGCTTTGGTGAAAACGGTCCCCAAATTTATGGGATGGCTTGGGGCGCGGCGGTCGTAAATTAAAAAGCACTGGACAAACCCCCCTCCCCAGTCCCTGTCCAGTCCCCGCAGCAGCACCAGTCAGGTTCTCGGAGCTCCGGGAGAGGAGCCCCTTCCCGGCTCCACCCTGCCGCCCTCTTCAGCTTCCCTGCTGCAGTCCCTTGCCGTGGTTTAGTGGCGTGTTAGCAGGCAGGTGGATTTCATTCTGGTTCCTTTCACCCAGTCAGTTTCCTTTCAGGCAATTTCATTCAGGGCAGCCTCACAGCCATTAGTTTCAGGTGGTCGGTTAACAGTGTTCCGTTGTGCACCAGTCTGTTTTAGGCATATCAGGTTTTTTCCGTTAAGTGCACCCTGGTAAGTTTCGTGGTGCTGGGTTGCATGTAGCCGCTGGTCCCCAACTGATTGATCAGTTGTGTGCCGAACTGTTCCTTGCCAAGAGGTTTATCTCTGGTCAGTGTCATGAAGGTCAGTTTCACCGCCTGACCGTTGCTTCCCAGGTCAGGGAAATTTTTTCCTTTCAGTTCAATCTGAATTCGGCAGGAGGATGGAATCAACCCACTCCACCAATTTCCTCAATCCTTCAGCCAGCCTACCCCAGCTGAGGACTGGGAAAAAGCTGGAGTTGCGAACACGTCCTTGAGGACAGGCGCCGCAGCCCCCATAGGCTGGGGAGTCCCATAGTCCAGGCAGAGCTGGACGCATGGGGCCTTCACCAGCAATCATCGAGTCTGCTTTCTCCTGCAAACACAGGGCTGAGCCATGTCTCTCCGACTTTTTTTAACTAAGGATCAAGCGCCACTCTGGCAGCGTACCCACAGGGAGGAGGGCAGGCTCTCTGCTCCCTGCTTGTCTGTCTAAGCGCTGCTATCTCGGGGAGAGGCATTGGCGATTCACTCAAAACTGTTGCGCTCCTTTCTCCAGAGTAGGCAAAGGAGCGCGTTGGAACGACGCAGTTCTGCGCACAAACGGCAGCCAGGTGTGTGGGAGTGCGGGAATCCGAGGTGGTGTGGTAACTTATTCCAACCTGTCTGTTCTGCTGGGGCCACCTGCCTCATAACCCATCCGCTGGTGGAGCCCTCAGCCACCACCTTCTGGGACTGATCTCTACGCAATAGCGTTGGTTGGAAGAAACGCAATACCTTTCGGTAGAGAAAACCCAGCTGGATCAACCTAGCCCGTCCTGGGAGATTAAGAACTGGTGTGAGGTAGAATGAGCCAGAAGTGGTGAGGGGATAGAGGGCTCCTTTTCTGCTATCCTCCCTTACAACTTGGGGCCAGGGTGGTAGAGGAGGGTAGCCCTCCTTCCTTGGGCCTGCTTTCTCCCAACCTAAAAGGGCCTTGCTCTAACGAGTGGTGGGATCCGCACATTCTCCTGCACCCCTGCCAGGACCAGAGCCGGAGATGGACTTTCAAATTTGCTAGGAGGCCGAGGTATTAATCTTGGGAAATCTGTGCTAAGACTTTCGGCACTGGACTGGGTTAGGGCATATAGATCAGCAGCTGACTACACTTACTGGTGAATATTTCAGCTCTCCAACTCTTCGTTCTGCATATAAGCATTCAGAAACTGAGCCTCTGGGCAGTAAACGGTATCATTATTAGTCTTATTATTTTAAACGGGGCCAGATTACATCCGTCATGTTTCCCATAATGGTCAGTTGTAAACACACTTTACAAGAGAAAAGCAAAAAGGGGATTTAATGTTGATGCTAGGAAAATGCTTAGCACTGGCATTGCTGGAGAATTGGCAGGCTCCCCGGTCCTTTGGGAGAGAAGTCAAGTGCTTAGTGGTTTTGTTTTGTTTTGTTTCCGTTGAATTTCTAAATCTCTCAGGGGTCTCTTTAGCGAGAGAAGTCCTCCCTTTAAAAGTCATGGATGAATCAATGGGCCTCGGCTTGGGAAGCAGGAGTGAATGGAGTAGGAACCTGCAAACTTGGCAGACCGAGTCTTGATCATTTTCACTGTCACTGTCGATCTTCTTACCAGCACCGTTCTCTGTTTCAGCCTCTTTCTGCCCTACCGTTCCCCTTGCTGCAGCAGAACCTTGCTGTGGAGTGGGGAGATGAGAAGATAACTGAGTGATGGAAAAAACAGAAATCAGAAAAGAAAGGCAAGAGGCATGAGTGGTGACTGGAGAAAGGGGAAGTGTACTCTGGTTTAATCTCCTTATCAAATATCAGAGCAGGTTTCCTTCCAGAAAGCCTGGATTTGGCCACCTTTCCTGGTGTGAACATCTCTCCCTAGCCATGTGGACAGCCATGTCACCTCACACACACACACCCCACAGGACACAAGATTGTCCTCATTAGCTTCCCCAAACCATTCAGAGCATGGAGCAAAGAACAAGAAAAAAGTCATAGTGGAACCCAGCTCCCAAACTTAAACCAACTGTTGCTAGTTATTAAATTCATTTTCATCCATGCAAGCCTACTTTTTTAAACAACAACAACAAGAGTAGCAGGAGAAAGAACAGGAAGGAAAGCCTAGAAACCAGAGCAGAAATTAATTTAATTACCTCTTTTCCCCTGCCATAAATTCCACAGAGGAAATCAAATCTTTCTGTGCGTGTGTGTAAAACCCAATCAGTCTATGGAGCTCGCCAAAATCCATTCTGTCTTAAACTGGGTATCCTAACTGGATGAATCTGAATGTACCAGGCGACCAGGCATCAAGTGAACCAGGATTTTCCAATGGCGTTCGCCACGGAGCCAGAGAAGATAAACATCGGTCGGAGCCACACACTAATCAGCTTGCCCTCGGAGAAGGGGAACCTGGGCGCTGGCAGAGGCATCCTAACGTTTTGCGTCAGATGTCATGGGATATTTCTCGTAAACAGCCAAATATCTCTCCCAGCCACTCACCTGACGTGTTTCTGGTTGTTTTAATTTCAGATCTGACAGAGGATGATAACCTGCAAAAGAGAGAGGTTGTAAATGCTGAGGACCCTAAGGCTGGGCAGTGTAAAGGCTGCCTGCTCAAGAACTAGGACAGGGCTGTGATTTGCAGGACCCCAAAATGTTGTCAGGGCAAGCAGCGTGGCTGGGAGAGGAGACTAGCATTCGGGAAGGGAGAAGCGCACAGAAAGGAGAGCTTTGGGCTGCTTGCTCCGAGGAAATGTGCCGCTTGTTTTGTATTCCATTTTGTGACGTGGAGACTGCCCCTCCCTCGTACCTCTCCCCCCTCTCCACGGGCACACTGATTTATAGCGCCCGTTAAAAACACATAATGGATGCAATTAGCTGTGGCACTAGAGGAAAAAAACGGGAGGAGTTGACTTTATTCCAATAAGTGATAAACGTCTTTGTTTTCATGAACTTAATTCATTAAATTCCTGGGGCCAATTTTTTAGAAAAATCATTGCTGCTTTCTTTGCTACATGAGAATCATCCTAGTAGGCATTCATTCTCAAAGTTTAGTGGGTATCACAGTCCCCTTGTTGAGCAGGTTTCTAACGTAGGGAACCCTGTAGGGGAGGAGTGGGCATGGAATCTGCATTTTCAGTAAAGCTCATTAGCGGATTCAGATGCAGGCACCAGGCTTTGAGAGTAGGACTTATACCGCTCTGGTAGAGACTCAGGAGTAACCCACTTACTGACATCAGTTCTTTGTCTTGTTAGCTGTGTGTGACTAGCAAAGTTAATATATAAACACAGTTAAATATAATAATGTCTATTGTGGAAAATGTAGAAGGTATAGAAAAATATAGGAAGAAAAATTCCTTGATTCTAACAAGTTATTTAAGCTCCCTGGGCTGTAGCTTTCTCCACGGAATCCTATAGACCCCCAAAGGGGATAAGGCTCTCGTGTTCCCCTGTCCTACCCTTAGCACCCAGCACATACCTGGCACACAGTAGGACCTCCAAAAAATATTCTCTGAAAGAAATCATTGGTGAAACAAAGCTGTAGGATTAGATGATCTCTAAAGTTACTTCCCACCCTAACATTCTATTTTTCATTCTCTGCTCTAGGGGGAAAAAAATGTAATTGCATAAACTCAGATATATTTGTCACTGGGACTCTGACATTTAAACATGTGTGTGTTTCTTCTCCATGTCTTGTCACTTGATCTGACAGCTTTCTGCTTGCTCTACCTGATATTAGTTTAGCGTTGTCCTTGCCTGAGGCAGTCCAGCCATCACTGTGGATTGGAACTGAGTGGGGCGGTCTCCACCTTATACCAAACAGAACAGTCAGAGTAGATTTTTGAAGACTCCAGCAAAATTGCACAGACAGCTCCAGAAACAGGATAGTGGGGTGTCTGCAGTTCATAAATGTGCAATTCTTGGGACTTCCCTGGGGGTCCAGTGGTTAAAACACTGAGCTACCACTGCCTGAGGCACGGGTTCGATCCCTGCTCGGGGAACTAAGGTCCTGCGTGCTGTGCAGTGTGGCCAAACAAAACAAAACAGACACAAATGTGCAATTCTTTCCTGAAACCATGAGACAGGCTCCTCTCCTTCTGTCAGAGTGTACCAATGTTAATGGCAGTGGTGTTAAGCTTTTATTGTATGCCATGCACTTTACACAGACTCTCACTGAATCTCCGAGCAACACTCTTAACTCCATTTTATAGATACGGAGTTAATGCCCAAGGCCACTCTGCTAGGACATTGGAGAAGCAGAATTCAGAGCCAGGTCTCCTTGACTCCAAAGTCCTTGCTTGTTTTTAACCACTACAATGATGTGTGTGTTAGGGGGTGGGTAAGGGTGTAGTTAAAATGCTAAAAATACTTTTATTTCTCCAGTAGTATTTTTAAATTTTGAATTTTTTATACAATTTTTAAAGGTTACTTTCCATTTATAGTTATTACAAAATATCAGCTATATTCCCCATGTTGTACAGTACATCCCTGAGCCCATCTTAAACCCAATAATTTGTACCTCCCATTCCCCCACTCTTATACTGCCCTTCCCCCCTCAACCACTAGTTTGTTCTCTGTATGTGTCTGCTTCTTTTTTGTTATATTCACTACTTTATTGTATTTTTTAGATTCCACATATAAGTGATATCATACAGTATTTATCTTTTTCTCTCTGACTTATTTCACTTAGTATAATGCCCTCCAAGTCCATCCATGTTGCTGTGAATGGCAAATTTTCATTCTTTTTTATGGCTGAGTAGTATTCCATTGCATGTGTGTGTGTGTGTGTGTGTGTGTGTGTGTGTGTGTGTGTGTATACACACACCACATCTTCTTTATCCATTCATCTGTTGATGGACACTTAGGTTGCTTTTGTATCTTAGCAATGGTAAATAATGCTGCTATGAACATTGGGGTGCATGTATCTTTCTGAATTAGTGTTTTTGTTTTTTTTGGATATATACCCAGGAGTGGAATTGCTGAGCCATATGGTACTTCTATTTTTAGTATTTTGAGAAACCTCTATCCTGTTTTCCACAGTGGCTCCACCAATTTATATTCCCACCAACAGTGTAGGAGGGTTCCCTTTTCTCCACATCCTCTCCAACATTTGTTATTTGTGTTCTTCCTGATAATAGACATTCTGACAGGTGTGAGGTGGTATCTCACTGTGGTTTTGATTTGCATTTCCTTGATGATTAGTGATGTTGAGCACCTTTTCATATGCCTGTTGGCCGTCTGCATCTCCTCTTTGGAAAAATGTTCTCCAACAGTACTTTAACAATAATGTACTCTCATGAAAGAAGAATATAACCTGCCACCCAAACAGTGAAACTCTGTTTCACTCCCTCACCCACAAACACTATATACTAAGAATCCTTCCTGCCACACAGAGTTCATGTTCATCAGTTTTAATAGTAGCATCAGGTGTTCAACAGGTTGCATCTATAGAGATGATCCGTCATCATGAGGTTATAACCCCATGAGGAGAGGAGCCAAATTGTTCTACTCAGCAATGTACCCCCAGCACTTAGCATAGTACCTACACATAGAAATCACTCAATAAATATTTGTTGAGTGAATGAATGGTAACTTGCTTACTACAGACAGTTCTGGGGAGATGCCTCTGGCGATATGATCACCCAGAACTTAATCATACAATATAACCCCATCACATGGTGGGTGCTTAGGAAGATATGGTTGAAGGAATAATCTTTTAGGAAGAGAGCTGGCACATGCATTATGACGTGCATGGTTTTCAAAATGGGCCATAGAGTCTATCCTGTTCACGTTTCTCACTTAGTGATGGGTTGTGAGCACTTTTTCTTTTTTCTTTTTTTTTGGTCAATGAATATTATTTACATTACTGGACATTTATTTGATAAGAAAGAAATATTGTTAGTTGTTTATTTTAAATGTTTTTTATTTTTATTATTTTTAAAATTTATTTTTATTTTTAAAATAAAGTATCACCGAAATTAGTAAAATAGATTCTCCATCTTAGTTAAGTCCCTTGCTGCCTCCTTCATAAGGAAGGCTACGTTTTCTGATCTCAGCTCTGTGCCCCTCATTATGTGATCCCAGTCCCCAGATCTTCCCCAAGGATCATCCAGGCCTGAAGGTCTGAGTGTTTGTATGGTCCTAAATTGTGTGTCCATCACCAGGTCAAGCATCGCATGGAGTCAGACCTCAGCCAAGTTCATTGGAATGATTTGAGGTTTGCATCCAGTCCTTGATTCCAGAAGTCATACTTTGCACCTACTCCCATTTACACTTTTAGAACCCATCTTTAGGAAAAAGGTGAGTAAAAAAAGGAGGGTATAAAATTAAACATACTGGGATTTTTTTTTTCCAAAATAAGAAAGGCTTTATTTTTAAGACAAAACAAATAGCATGGGGCTTCCCTGGTGGCACAGTGGTTAAGAATCCACCTGCCAATGCAGGGGACACGGGTTCAAGCCCTGGTCGGGGAAGATCCCACATGCCGCAGAGCAACTAAGCCCGTGTGCCACATCTACTGAGCCTGCGCTCTAGAGCCCGCAAGCCACAACTACTGAAGCCTGCGCGCCTAGAGCCTGTGCTCTGCAACAAGACAAGCCACCACAACGAGAAGCCCTCGCACCGCAACGAAGAGCAGCCCCCGCTCACCGCAACTAGAGAAAGCACGCACACAGCAACGAAGACCCAACACAGCCGTAAGTAAATAAATAAATTTATTTATTTATTTAAAAAAAATAGCATGAACCAACACCTAAATGAAAGTGAGTGGAGAAATCCCTGTCAGTCCAGTGGTTAAGACTCCGAGTTTCCACTGCAAAGGGCACGGTTTTGATCCCAGGTCGGGGAACTAAGATCCCGAATGCTGTGTAGTGCAGCCAAAAAAAAAAAAAATAAGTGAGTGATTTCACTGGGTTTTATAAAAGAGGAAGATGCACTCAGGTGTCAGCTAAATACCAGAACCATCAAATAGGCACCTGAAAGAAGACACCCTAAAATAATCTTTGTTGGTGGAATCATTGAAATAATGGATGATATTTTTGCTTTTCCTCAATTTTCCAAATGTATTGCTTGTTGTATTTTATAATTATAATTCTATAATTAAAAAAGAATTCATACTCCAAACTAAATATACAGCCTACTCATATGACAGGAGATAGTCAATAAGAAAAAGTTCTAATGCAACTTTAACAACAAAAATAATAACAATAACATTTATTTGGCATTCATAACGTGGTAGGCAATGAATTAAATACTTTACATGGATTATCTCAATTATCTCAAAAGTACTTTATCAAAAAAGTGCAGGTTTTTTTTTTTTTTTTTTTTTTTTTTTGCGGTACGCGGGCATCCGACGGCCGTGGCCTCTCCCGCCGCGGAGCACAGGCTCCGGATGTGCAGGCCCAGAGGCCATGGCCCACGGGCCCAGCCCCTCCGCGGCACGTGGGACCCTCCCAGAACGGGGCACGAACCCGCGTCCCCTGCACCGTCAGGCGGACTCCCAACCACTACGCCACCAGGGAAGCCCCAAAGTGCAGTTTTAATTCCCATTTTGCAGATAAAGAAACTGGGGCACAGAGAATTTAAGTAACTTATTCAAGTTCTCCAGCTGGTAAGAGGCAGAGTTGTGATTTTTTTTTTAACCTGTTGATTCTCCAAACACAATTATGAAAGGATGGAGAAAAGAGGAAGGGAGGGAGGAAGAAAAGACATGAGGGAAAAAAATGATCCCTGTGATAAGAATAGTTGGACCAATGAAGTAGATGTCTGAGGTATCCAGTCATCTAACTTCCCGTCGGAATCACCTAAGGGGCTAGTCAGAAATGCAAAATCTCACCTTCACCTCAGAGCTACTGAATCAGAATCTGCATTTTTAAAAACATTCCAAGGGATTGTTTGGGAATTGTTGGGATTCCAAGTTTGGGAAGCCCAGTAATTGAAGATAGTAAATATAGAATCCATTTGTATTTGTCTGGACTGGTACTACCTTGTCAGAAATGGGGGCATAGTTGCATGAATCAGTGTTTTTCAAGGTCCAAGTCATGTCTGTTTCATGGATTGGGAAAATGCCTTCATGGATTGCAATCAGAAATTTGAAGAAAAGAAAAAAAAAGAATAGAAAATATCAGAGTGCATCTCACAAAGGAAGGGTAAGGGTTATTACATGAAACTTTTATTTCAAGGGTGTGTACTGGGTCTTGCGGTACGATGTGTCTTATGCACTCTCTGTCAAAAAAAGTTTTAGCAACTGGCCTTCACACTGTGGCCTGAGGCAGCCATGAAATTCCAAGCTGACATTTAGAGGTGCGGTGGGTCTACTTCCTGTTTCTGATAAATGTAAGAATTCAGAACGAAAGGGTTGGGTGGGTGGGAGGAAGGATGGGTGGCTCAGAAATTATCTATCTTCCTGTCCAGATGCAGGAACCTAGGCCCAGAGAGGGGAGAGACTTGCCCAAGGTCACACAGCAAAACGGAGACTTCTTGCTTTGGAAAGGGGAGTCTAACGTCAGGTCTTTCATTCTTTTTTTGTTCCCAAGCATGAAAGACCTGGGAGGCTGGGGGGATCATCTGGCCAGGAGGCCAAGCAGCCTGGGGGACATGACTGTGGAATGTGTTGGGGAAACAAGACGCCTTCTCTTCCAGGCCCAACAAGCCAACAGGCCTATGTGTGGCCAGAAAGGGCTCTGGTTATCTGCCGCCCGCCTCTGTTTCGTTTGGTCTGTCAACTCCAGCAGCAAAGTGCCCCAAACGTGTGAGGCTTGATAAAAGTGGGAAGGTAAGAGGATGGAGGTGGCAGAACATCAGGGACCAGAGCTTGAGAGATGTTCCAGAACCTCCACTAATACATTTCCTCTCAAAAGGCTGGGAAAGTCAGTCAGACCCTCCTCTCTCCCTTCACAGCCTTCCCTCCCTGTGAAATTGTGGCCTACACCCCGAACCTCTCCAGGGCACTGGGTCTTCTCATCCGGGATGGAACAGGATAAACTCTTGAAACTTGGATGCTGGATCGGGGGATTTAGACTTTTAAAAATAGGTCTACCCTCTTATTCTTCCTTTTATTTTTTAATTCAAAAAATAATACAGAGAACTTGGGAAAGAGAAGAAAACAATTCTACCACTCCCAAATAAATATGTTAACATTATGACGTGCATGGTTTTCAAAATGGGCCATAGAGTCTATCCTGTTCACTTTTCTCACTTAGTGATGGGTTGTGAGCACTTTTTCTTTTTTTGGTCAATGAATATTATTTACATTACTGGACATTTATTTGATAAGAAAGAAATATTGTTAGTTGTTTATTTTAAATGTTTTTTATTTTTATTTTTAAAATTTATTTTATTTATTTTTTTGGCTGCGTTGGGTCTTTGTTGCTGCACATGGGCTTTCTCTAGTTGCTGCGAGCGGGGGCTACTCTTCATTGTGTGCGGGCTTCTCATTGCGGTGGCTTCTCTTCTTGAGGAGCACAGTCCCTAGGTGCATGGGCTTCAGTAGTTGTGGCACGCAGGCTCAGTAGTCGTGGCACTCGGGCTCAGTAGCTGTGGCACACGGCTTCGTTGCTCCGCGGCATATGGGATCTTCCCAGACCAGGGCTCAAACCCGCGTCCCCCGCATTGGCAGGCGAATTCTTAACCACTGCGCCACCAGGGAAGCCCTGGTTGTTTATTTTAGATATGACCATAACATTGTACCTATTCTTTTTTAAAAAGTGCTTTTAGAGATACATTCTGATCAGTTTCTGAGTCAAATGTCTGGGGTTCCCTTCAAAATAGTACAGGAGGGGGAATTGAGTGGGAGTAGAGAGAAAATAAGGTTGGCCATAAGTTGGTAATTGTTGATACTCTGCTGTCTACCTTTAAAAATACAAGGTTTTTGCAGTATTCTTCTGTAATACCAGTTTTTCACCTATTTTGGTCACAGATCCCTTTGAAAATCTTAAGCAAGCTATGGATCCACTTCCCAGAAAAATCCACATTCCCATACCACATCCACAATTTCAGGAGGTTCACAGTCCCCTGAGACCCATTCATGTACCCAGGCTAAGAACTCCTGACCTACAACATGATTTTTTTTTTAAAGACTTCAGAGTATTCAGGCAGTCATATCACAAATCACTTAACCAGTCCCCCTATTCTTGGGAATTTTTATAATAATTATAATTATTATTAATAAGACATTCTATTACATATGTCTTTGCATGCATATTATGACAAATTCCTAAAAGTATCAAAGGATATGCCTGTTTTAAAGGCTTTTCTTACAGCATATCATGTTGTCCCCAGAAAGCATAATTACTGTCTTTGAATATCAGTTTCTGGCACTGCAGTCCTGCCATCTGGATGTAGCCTGGCTTAGGCAGCCAGCAGCGTGTCCTTGGGGCAACTCATCTTGCCTTTCTGAGTCTCAGTGTCCCCACCTGCAAACACGAGGAGGTTAAACCAGCTGACTCTAGGATCTCCCACTCCATTCTGTGATTCTTCCAACCCGGGAAATCTGGCAAACTCTGGTCCTCACAGGTCCTGTAATTCTGACTTTGCTCCTAGAGCAGATTCCACATGTTCCCTACCCCAGCCATCCACCCCGAGTCTATCTCTGGCCATCTCTGCTGCTCTTCCTAAAACATTCTTGGGCAGTGGTGCCAGCTTTAGCAAGCTGCTGAGTCAGACCTTTGGGGTTGGCATCTTGACTCCAACCAAGGGTAACTGTGGGGAAGTGGCTTAGCCTCTCTGTGCCTCAGTCACCTGTTAGATGGATGTTTGATATGTGTACCTACCTCACGGGGTCAGGGGAGGATCAAGTGAGGTAATACACGTTAAAGGGCTTTGAACAGTGCCCAGAATATAGAAAACACTCAGCAGATACTTGCCATTATTATTACGTCTTCTGCTCAGCCACCCCCACCCCCGCCCTCCCACCCAGGACTTTCCTTTGCCTGCAGGGTAATGTACAGACTCCTCACAGTGGAAGGCAGCCCTCAGCAGCACCTGTCCACACCTGCCCTACAGCCTGTCTCCCCTCACACATCCTGTGGTTAAAGCCAAATGGAACAATTCCTATGGCCACCCCTCCCCACCCTCAGGCCCTAACTGCTCCTTCTTGGTGCCGTGGCTGGAGTTTCCTCTCCACCCCCAATGCCTCTCCTCCCAGTGCCCTCCAGAGGATGGTCAAGGGCTCAGATCTGTTCATGCCGGGGCCAGACTGAGCCCCTTGAAGTCCCTGGACATACACTGGCTTCAGTTTCCCAGTCTGTGAACTGTCCTGGGGGACTGGATGGTCTCTAAGGCCCTCCAGCTCTGGACAGATCACTGGTTCCAGAACGAGACCCGGAAGGTCCTTCGCTTGGCTTCTGGCTTCGTTTTTGAACACCTGGTGTCCATCCCTGGGAAGCCCTGTGTGTCACCCCAGCACCCTGGCCCAGCTGGCACAACCCACAGACCTCACTGACAGCCTGTGATGTCAGAGCAGCACCGTGGGAGCCAGGATGTCATGGCCAGAATTTGAGACTCCAGGGTCAGGAGCCTACAGAGCCAGCAGGCCTCTTCCACCCCAGCCTGGAGACCTTGGTGACATCATTTGCCTGTTAGGACACTCCCCTCTCTCACCTGAGGAGTGTGACGTGTGTCTAAAGGACTAAACCCTTTGGAGATGCATTCTGCAGATCTGGGGCTGTTCAGCCCAGGTTGGAACCTAAGTCTCACAGTGCAGGATGACCTTGGGCTCAGGCTCACCAAACCCCAAAATGATGGGGCCTGGTTTTCTCAAGAGACCTTCAGGCCTGACATTCAAGCCCCAGTCTGCCAAGGCCACATACCTGAAATGTTGTTTCCGATGCCTCTCCTCGGGTAGCCATTATTGAAACTCACGGAACATATAGGCTTTAACATGGAAGGAAACTGAATTTTTGCCCCCTCTGTCCCTTTTTGTTTTTTCTGTGGGCCTAGTGATGAGTTTTCTGTTCCTTTTAGGTCCCAAAAAGTCCTACAACCATTTCCAGTTACTAAATATAGCCTCAGTTCAGCCCCCCAAATCGTCACATCTTCGCACTGGACTCAAAATGGAGCCTTCTCCCCGCGGCCTCCGCCCCCAATCTGGGTTGGTCGCAAGTCAGTAGGAAGCCTGCAGTCAGTGAGGGAGCATATTTGGTCCCTCCCCTCTTTAGCGCTCGGCCGTGTGCATCTCCCCCTCCGCTCAGAATTTGACAGGCTTGATTTCCAACCCTCCAGGGTTGGAGCAAAGCAGGAGAGAGTTCTTACTTGACGGGTCCTGTCGAGGTAGCTGAGTTTGGGCGCTGTGGACTGGGCAGGCGTCTACAGCAGACTCCCTCATGGGGCCTTGCCGTGGGTCCTTTGGAAACTCGTTCCGCACTCCCCATCTCTGAAGCTGCTCACCTTGCAGGTCCTTGGCAAGCTGAATATATCTCTATACCGCCTGGCCGCTCGCCTTCCTCAGCCTGCGGCATCCTGAGACCTCTGTCTGCTTGCCCTCCAGGAATCCCTGTGGGACAGACCCTGAAATAAGCCCCTGCTGGCTCTCTAGCTGGTGAGTCTCCCCCTCCCCCAAGACAGCAGAGCCATTGCTCTGATAAATTTTTTTTTAAAGATATTCAGTAGAAATGTTTTTTAAAATATTTATTTATTTATTTATATATTTTTGGCTGTGTTGGGTCTTCGTTTCTGTGTGAGGGCTTTCTCCAGTTGCGGCAAGCGGGGCCACTCTTCATCGCGGTGCGCGGGCCTCTCACTATCGTGGCCTCTCTTGTTGCGGAGCACAGGCTCCAGAGCGCAGGCTCAGTAGTTGTGGCTCACGGGCTTAGTTGCTCCGCGGCATGTGAGATCTTCCCAGACCAGGGCTCGAACCCGTGTCCTTTGCATTGGCAGGCAGATTCTCAACCACTGTGCCACCAGGGAAGCCCTGCTCCGATAAATTCTGAGAGTGAGCTACCCAGAGCAGCCACCGCACCTGTGTTCCGCTGTCAAAGCTGTTGGCCAGTGCAAAGGTTGCCCTTTAAATGGAACAGGCAGGGGTCAAGTAGCAGCCTGTTGTGTCCACCGAAACGTAGGAGGTAGTTTTGAGCTTTAAGAGTAGTTACTCGTAGTACTGGTCTCCTATCTGGAGATGAAGGGGGAAGTGTGCCCGGTACTCCTTTTGCGGGGAGGGGAACCCACAGCACATCAGCTGCTTTCTTCAGAAATTTTCCCCTCAACCTCAACTACTTCCAGTCCTTTAAAACCTGCCCACAATGTGGGTGAGGGATTGAGAACAGCCAGTTTTTGTCTGCCCTGTAAATTGTGTTCCACGGGCTTACACCTTGCTCTGGGAAGTGGCATCTGTTGTATCTTGGCCTCTCGGCTGCCACTTCACTTTAATATCTTGTTACCCTTATAATGATAGTCACCCTTAATTTGATGCTTATTATACATAGGGCAGGCTCAGAGCTGACCATTTGTAGTGAATTTTTTTTTTCATTTTTTTCAGCTTTCTGTATTCATTTCTTCTTCTTCTGTAAACAGCGTCCTGATTTCTTTTCAGGTAATCGCCTCTCCCTTGTTGTGTGTGGGCTGTTGGAGTATTCAGTAATGGGATGTACAGCAGATGCTCATGGTGCCCTGTTCAGACTCCCTTTCTGGGCTGGGAGTCTCCCAGGTGCTGTGAAGGTTGGATGCTAATGGCTCACACCTGATTGCCTTAGGTGAATTACTTGGAGCTGATGAGAGGTTGCACCTGGGGTGGCCAGTGGTCAATGGCTGACTAACGTAAGGTAATCCCAGCCTCTCTGGGCCTCAAGAGAGGACAAACCCTGTGGTGTAATCCATGCTCCAGCACTGCCCTTGGGATCAGCTGAGGCTAGACTTCTGAAACGACATCTCTGACCAGCTTCTTCCCTTGCCTAGTTCTGTTGTGGGTCTCCTCTTCTCCTGACAGCACTATCTCAACAAATACATTGCACAAGAATCCACTTCTCAAGCTCTGCTTCAAGGGAGCCTTGTGTAACACAGGTAGAAATGTGAACCAAGGTGGGCCAATCTCCCAGGACACTAAATAAAGGATGGAGGTGAAAAAGTGTTCCAATGGTGGCTCCCTGACAAGGTTTTCTATTATCCTTGCTGTTTTGATTCCTGGAGCTCCTCTGGTTCTTCAGATTTTCTTTGGATTCTGAGTATTCCACATCCTTCTATCCCTTTTTGCTCACTTTTTAGCCAGACTCCCTTTCTTATGCCCACCAAAGAACAGTATGGATAGAGCATGTAAATGTACTATCCTAATCCTCCAGTCATCCTAAGTACATTAGGAAGCGGAGGCTCAGAGAGGTTTAGTCACTTGCCTTAGGTTACACAGCTAGTAAATACTATTACTAGGAGCTGGACTTTGAGTGCAGGTCTGACAGCAAAGCCCTGCTTTTAACCATTCTGATGTGCTATCTCCACGTGGAAGGGTAAGCCAGTGTGAGCCACAGCCCCCCATACCTCCTCTCCCTTAGGTTAACATGCAGATGAGTGAGTCACCACTGCTCCTCCAGGCAGTGGGGCAGTGCAGGCTAAGTACCTGGGTTTTGGACTTAGATTGGAATTCAAGCTCAGCCACTTGGTAATGGTGTCAATTGGGCAAGTTACCTAAGCTCTCTGAGCCCCAGTTTCTTCATCAGTTCAATGGGGGCCATGATGCCTACATAGGATTGTTGGGGGGATTAAAGGAGGTCCTGAAAGTGGTTAGCCTGGTGCCCAGTATGTAATGGGCACTCAGGAAATGGTAGCTGTTAATAATTGTTGTTGTGTTGTCACTTGCTGTCACACAGGGGTGACTTGAAACATTTCAGCCAGTAAAGGGCCAGAGGAGGCCCATAGCAAGGACTTTTTCCTGGGCTCCCAGTGTTCTCTTGGGCTTTCTGTCCTTATCCCAGGCAGACCTGTGAGGGATCCCCCCGCAAGGGCCTGCAGAGTGTTACAGGCCTGCGGAGGCCAGGCAGGTGATGCAGTTGACTGGAGTGGCTCAGGTGGGGCTGTATGGAGCTGGAGGGCAATGCGCTGTCTTAAGGGGGCAGCGATGCTCGGTGTCGGCCCGTTGTAGCCATCTGGGAGTTTAGGCCCAAAGCAGCCAAATCCTGGAGTTTTCAAGAAAAGCAGAGAATCTAGGTTATTATGTGAAATTTCCCAATTTTCAAAGGTTTTAACTTAAAGCACACTTTTAATGCTGATGGGCCAAACTCAGCCCATCTGCAGCCGGATGTAGCCTCCATTTGCAACTCTGGCTTAAAGGCTTTGGTCAATATTTGTGTGAAAGCAAAAGCTGCCCTATCCCCAAATCAGCAGAATTCTTATCCAGAGCTTGAAGGTGGGGCTGGTCTGGGGGCTACTCCTGCCTTTGACTGTTACTGGTTTTAGACGCTCCTTTAGAAGGAAGGTCTGGCTTCATAATGTGAGTCGAGCCCAGGCGATTAAGACCCAGTTCCTGCTCTTGAAGGAGGTAGGGGTTCATGGGGTGAGATTTCACGTTTGCCAACAATACATGGAGAGGAAAGAAGGCAGGTGTGTGTGTGTGTGTGTGTGTGTGTGTGTGTGTGTGTGTGTGTTGCAAGGGGGATAAGGGGGATGAGTATGGAATGGGTCCAGCTCAAAGCTCAAAACCGGAACCGTGAAGTTTCAGAGTAGCTTTTATTTTCATTTATTTCCATTTGTAGAGGCAAGTAAGAAAATTAAATATTTACTGAGCGAATCTAAAAAGAAATGAAATAGAGCTGGTTTTCTCTCCTAGGGATGTCCAGGAAATATTATCAGAGAGAAAAATAAGTTGCAGGCTAGTGTATAAGATGATTTGATTTCCATAAAATGAACAATAGCAAAACAAATCCCAAAGAGACCCTATGCCAGGGGGTACGTGTCTGTGTGTGAACCAGAGGAACAGTGTGGAATGGTCCCCATTGGCTGTTAACATTGGTTACCTCAGGGATAGGGATAGGGAAGGGCTAGATAACAACTTCTCATGTGCCTATATATATATATATATATATATATATATATATATAGATCTATCTATCTATCTACCTATCTATCTATCTATCTTTTGGCCACACTGCATGGCTTGTGGGATCTTACTTTCCTGACCAGGGATTGAACCTGTGCCATGCCAGTGAAAGCACCAAGTCCTAACCACTGGACTGCCAGGGAATTCCTTCATGTGCATACATTTGTGTTCTGTCATTTTATTTGTTTTAGTAAGCCTGCACTGCTGTTGCAATCTGAAAGTCCTACGATTAAGAAAAAAAAATACGATTACAGGAGCACCTACCAAGACTGACTATAATCCAAACCGTAGAGCCATGTCATTTGCCCCCATAATTATTTTTTTATTGAAGTACAGTTGATTTACAATATTGTGTTAGTTTTAGGTGTACAGCAAAATGATTCGGTTATACATATATATATATATATATATATATATATATATATATAGTATATATCTATCTTCTTTTTCTCCCAATTTTTTTCCTTTAGAGGTTTTTGCAAGACATTGAATATAGTTCCCTGTGCTATTCAGCAAATCCTCATTGTTTCTCTATTTTATATAAAGTAGTGTGTATCTGTTTATCCCATACTCGTAATTTATCCCTTCCCCACTTCCCCTTTGGTAACCATAAGTTTTCGAAGTCTGTAAATCTGTTTCTGTTTTGTAAATAAGTTCATTTGTATCATTTTCTTTAGATTCCATATATAAGTGATATCACGATATTTGCCTTTCTCTGACTTACTTCACTTAGTATGATAATCTCTAGGTCCATCCATGTTGCTGCAAATGGCATTATTTCATTCTTTTTTTATGGCTGAGTAATAATGTTCCATTGTATATATGTACCACATCTTCTTTACCCATTCCTCTGTTGATGGACATTTAGGTTGCTTCAATGTCTTGGCTGTTGTAAATAGTGCTGCAGTGAATGCTGGGGTACTCGTATATTTTCGAATTATGGTTTTCTCTGGATATGTGCCTAGGAGTGGGATTGCTGGGTCATATGGTAGTTCTATTTTTAGTTTTTTAAGCAACTTCCATACTGTTCCATAACTTCCATAGTGGCTGCACCGATTTACATCCCCACCAACAGTGTAGGAGGGTTCCCTTTTCTCCACACCCTCTCCAGCATTTATTGTTTGTAGACTTTTTGATGATGGCCATTCTGACCAGTGTGAGGTGATACCTCATTGTAGTTTCGATATGCATTTCTCTAATAATTAGTGATGTGGAGCATCTTTTCATGTGCTTCTGGGTCATCTGTCTGTCTTCTTTGGAGAAATGTCTATTTAGGTCTTCTGCCCATTTTTTGATTGGGTTGTTTGTTTTTTTTTTTTTTTTATATTTAGCTGTATGAACTGTTTGTATATTTTGGAAATTGAGCTCTTGTTGGTTGCATCGTTTGCAGATATTTTCTCCCATTCCACAGGTTGTCTTTCATTTTGTTTATGGTTTCCTTTGCTGCGCAAAAGCTTATAAGTTTGATTAGGTCCAATTTGTTTATTTTTGCTTTTATTTATATTGCCTTGACAGACTGATCTAAGAAAACATTGCTACGATTTATGTCAGAGAATGTTTTGCCTATGTTCTCTTCTAGGAGTTTTATGGTCTTTAAGCCATTTTGAGCTTATTTTTGTGTATGGTGTGAGGGAGTGTTCTAACTGCATTGATTTACATGCAGCTGTCCAACTTTTCCAACACCACTTGCTGAAGAGACTATCTTTTTTGCACTGTATTTTTTTGCCTCCTTTGGCAAAGATTAATTGACCATAGGTGTGTGGGTTTATTTCTGGGCTCTCTGTTCTATTCCACTGATCTATATATCTGTTTTTGTGCCAATACCATGCTGTTTTGATTACTGTAGCTTTGTATTATTGTCTGAAGCCTGGGAGGGTTGTGCCTCCAGCATTCTTATTTAGGATTGCTTTGGCAATTCTGGGTCTTTTGTGGTTTCTTATAAATTTTAGGATTATTTGTTCTAGTTCTGTGAAAAATGTCATGGATAATTTGATACGGATCACATTAAATCTGTAGATCACTTTGGGTAGTATGGCCATTTTAACAATATTAATTCTTCCAATCCAAGAGTGTGGGATATCTTTCCATTTCTTCAAATCATCTTAAATTTCCTTTATCAATGTTTATAGTTCTCAGCATATAATTCTTTTACCTCCTTGGTCCACAATTATTTTTGTCAGCTACATTACTATACATGTTCAGTATAGAAAAATCAGAAAGTTCTGAAAAGTAAAAAAAAGAAAAAAGGAAATATTTGAAATTACTGGAATTACCACCCATTAACATTCTGGTACATATCCCTTTGACTTTCAGCTCGTAGGACAGCTAACCTTTTCTGTGTGCCAGACCCTGTGCTGACATACAGGAACCACAGTGCTAATTCTTGCCCCATGATGCAGTTCTTCCCAAGTCACACTCAGGACCTGGTAGTTCATGGGCCTCTTCCCTGGGAGACTCTGGGTCAGTGTAGGGGGACCAGGCCTGGGAATCTGAATTTAGCAGGCTCCTGGGGAAATCCTGATGCAGGTGCTCTTTGAACCACACTTGGAGTCAGCCAGCTGTGGTCCAGCCAGCTCATTGCCAGTGAGCAAGACTGAGACCCACGGAGAAGCCACTTGCCCAGGGTCACCCAGCCCGGGTGGCAGAGCCCAGACTCCCCCATCCCCACCTCCTTGAGAGCTCTCCCTGCTGGAGCTCCTGCCGCTTTCCTCATGCCGACAGATGTTATTGTTTTCTTATGCCTCCAATTAAACAAAAAATCCTGTCAGCGGGCGACAGGCCTAATGCAGGGAGGCATTAACCAGACTCGCAATCTGACCCGGGCCTGCTCCTGTAGGTAAAGTGCATTCCCTCCCCAGGCCTCCCTTGCCAGCTCCCTCCTGATAAAGGGCCCCACTGAGGCACCATCACCCTGCGTGGTGGGTACTGTGACCCTCGCAGAGGCCTCTGGATGAAAGTCAGCCTGTCACCATGGCAACCCTGCTGCCGCCCCCCCCCCAGAGGCCCACTGAGAGAGGCTTTCCTAGATGCGAGGAAGGTCCGAGTTGGGGAAACTGAGGCCCAGAGAGGTGAAGGGCCTGCCTGAGGTTACCCATCGGATAGGGGCAGAACCTCTCACCGGCTTCTTTTCAGCTTTGGGCTGTTAAGGGAAGTGGAATAGGATTGGCAACTCTGGGGGAAGGTCCCCCTGGAACAGGGCCTGCAGGAGGTAGAATGCATTGCTAACATCAGGGCTGGGGTCCTTCCTGCATCTCTGCTTCTGGTCCCAGGAGCAGAGGCCCTGGGTTGGGGGCAGCTGTGGCTCCCCAGTCCTCCTTTTTTTTTTTTTTTTTTTTTTTTTCCGTATGCGGGCCTCTCACTGCTGCGGCCACTCCCGCCGCAGAGCACAGGCTCTGGGCGCGCAGGCCCAGCGGCCATGGCCCACGGGCCCAGCCACTCCACGGCATGTGGGATCCTCCCGGACCGGGGCACGAACCCGTGTCCCCTGCATCGGCAGGCGGACTCTCAACCACTGTGCCACCAGGGAAGCCCTCCCAGTCCTCCTTTTGCCCACCTCCCAGAGTCCTATGTGGGACCAGACCTCTGAGGGGGAGGTGTGGACTCACATCTCAAGCCAGGGAAACACTTAGGGAACAAGTTCCAGCTCCTTCAGGTTGAGATAGGGGAACTGAGGCCCAGAGAGGATGGAGGTACCCATCCAAGGTCACACAGACTCAAACCCTATCCTCTGAGTCCCTAACAAGTACTCTTCACTCAGGGAAACCAGTCACCTCAGCCTGTTTTAATTCTGCTTAGAATTCAGCACTGTCATTTTTACTTTTCATTGTCCTCTATCTGCTTCTCGTTTGTAGACTGTAAGCTCCTTGAGAGCAGTTAACTCGTGCATCTCTCATCCCCAGTGACAAATACAGTGGTGCTCAATAAATACTTAATTAACTGAAAGTAAATGAAAGAATGACCTAGTGTGTAGTGAGCTCTCTGACAACAGTGGGATGCAAGTGGAGGCTGGATATTTATCTGTGGCCAATGCTGTCCAGGTGGCATATGCCTTAGTCATTAAGAGAAACTAAGAGTCTCTGCTTTGGTATTTGCTTGCTGTGTGACCCAGGAGAGGTTACCATACCTCTCTGAATCTCACTTTCTCCATATGTAAAATGAGGACATTAGTAGTACCTAATGCATAAGGCAGTTGTGATGATTATATGAGATGCTGTGATAAAGAATTCAGCCAGGGCCTGACAGATAGTGAGCGTTCCACAATCGTTGATAAAATTCCTTCATTGGGAGGCCAGGTGTGATGCATGGCTCGAAGATCTATTCTGATCGTGAGCCCCTCTGACTGTGACACGTGGACTCTTGTGTGGCACATGCACTTGCTTGAACCTCTTCCGTTGTGTCTCCCAACCACCCTTTGTACTTAGCGCCTTACCTGTGTCCTCCCTAAGCCCCGAGCCTCTGGGGCTGGGGATGGCCAAGTTGCTTCCCTCACATTGCTGGCAGTGTGAAGGGGAAGACAGAGCAGGCGTGGCCCCGATGCTCAGGGTGTGCCACCCCAGTGCCCGTGGGAAGCAGGAGGGAGAGAATTGCATTTCTGCTAGAGTCATCAGGGAAGGTTTCCCCAGCCCAGAGGAGGTGGGACTCCAACTGCACCTGGCCAAGTGGGCAGGATTGGAAAAGGAGGAAGGAGGGACTATAGGCAGGAAGAATGGCATGAGGGAAGGCCTGGAAGAAAGGGTGCATTCATTCCTTCACCTGTTTGTTGATGGGAATGTTTAATGAGCACCTACTATACAGCAGGCCTTGGCAGGGCCCTGTACTGGACAAGACCCAGTCGTAAGGAGTGGACAGATGAATAAACAGACAAAGAGAGAAGCGGGTGCACAGCGCTTCCTGGGTGTCACTGAATCTACCGGGGCTCAGGAAGTTTCGAGGAGGAAGGCACACTTAAGCTGAGCCCTGAAGGAGAGGGTGGGGCAGGACAAGTGTTCCAGGCAGAGGGAACAGTGTGCAGAGACCAGCAGCAAGAGAGAGGGCTTTGAGTTCAAAGGCCTAAAAGGCATTCGTGAGGCCGGAGTTCAGCAGACAAGAGGGAGACTGGTTGAGGTGAGTGTGGCAGGAGCCGGGTCACAGAGGGCTGTGAACCTGAGGCTTTGACCCTGAGAGCCGTGGGGAGTCACAGAAGGGGTTAGAGAAGGGGCTGTGTGGATCAGACTTGCACCTGCTCTCAGGTCACTGTGCTGTGCGGAGGAGGGAGAAGGTTAGGTGGCATGCCGTCCAGGTGAGGGACACAGCGGTCAGGAAGGAGCAAAGTCTCGCAGCAGGGCCTTCCTTCACAGGGTGGATGGGACTGGGCAGGAGGAACGAGAGGGAGGGTGGCAGGTGGGTTACAGAGGGAGCGTCACTCTAACATTTTGGCTCCGAGATGCTTAAAGGGCATCATTTCTCAGGGACCTGGGCGGAGAACCTGGTGCAGGACTTGGCTGGTTAGTGAGCTCACCAACAATTGACTGCATGTCAAGCATTGTTCGAGGTCCTGAAGATACAGTGCTGAGGGATGGAAATTTTGGTGGAGCAGAGAGACAAGAAAAAAACATAGGTAACATGGCAAGTGGTGGAAATGTGTTAGAGAATAATAAAGCAGAATGAGGGTAAGTGTGAGAGGCCAAGAGGGATTGTAGTTTCAAATAGGAAAGCCTCCTTCATAGGGACACTCTTTTTTCTATTTTCATTTTTGAAAAATTGCTTTGAGTTCTAGTTTGTGTATCATACAATTCACCCTTTCAAAGTGTATACAGTTCAGTGGGTTTTAGTATATTTGCAGAGTTGTGTGAGCATCACCACAGTCTAATTCCAGCACACTTTCATCACCCCGAAAGGAAACCCTGTACCTGGCAGCACTCACTCCCCCTTCCTCCTTCCCCCACAGTCCCTGGCAGCTACTGGTCTACTTTCCGTTCCTACGGATCTGCCTCTTCCGGCCATTTCATATAAGTGGAATTCTACGACATGTGGCCTTTTGTGTCTGGCTTCTTTCCCTTAGCATCATGTTTTCAAGGTTCATACGAGGGCAACTCCGAGACACAGACCTATAGGATGTGAGCAAGTCAGCTGTGCAGGTGTCGGGGGAGGACACTCAGAGCACAGAAGGCACAGTCAGTGAAGCCCAAACTGCCCAGCCGCAGACAGTGAAACGCTTGCTCCTGCCGAGCTGCCCTGGGCCCTCACGGAAGGTGGTTAGACAGGAGACTTTGGAAGGCCCCTGGAGGCCTCCGTATCCTCGTCAACAAAACTGGGAGTGGGGAGTCATGTGGCTCCTGCAGTCACGCAGAATTGGAATGACTTCCCAACGGACGTGAGCCTGTGCATCAAAAGCCTAGCAGGGGTGGCGGGGCTGCTGTTCCTGTGATGGTGGGGCCCAGTGGGGCTTGGAGGGAACAGAGGGGCGGGAGAGGGACAGCGGGGCTTCAGCTTAAGAACCAGCTCTCCCTTTCCTGGGACTGGGGGTGTCCTGAGTCTGCACCAGGCCCTCCGGGATCTGGACAGGCCTTTGCATGGGATTTTTTTTCTCAGCCAGAGGGTGAAGACTGGAAGATACTTCCTTGTGCTCATTGGCAATTCTGGTTTTTTCTGGACTGAGTCAGAGATGGAGTCTGGGAAGGGGAGGAGGTGCTGAGAGCTGGCCGGAAAATTGAGGTGTAAGGAGTCCAGGATGGGAGTCTCAGCTCACAGTGACCTTTGGCGAGTCCCTTCACCTCCACAGGCCACAGACTCCCCCAGTGAGGACACAGACAGCATAGTCCAAAGTCCTTCCTCACTTTGACCCTCCAGGACTCCAGACCCCTAGAATCACTGCAGGAGAGAAGACACGTGCCTTGGGGGCGCTGAGACTTGAGTAAACTCAAGATGGGACACACGGTTTGACATGTGGTCTGACAACAGAGTACAGTTTTTCTCTGAAAAGGAATTCATTTTTTCATCTGAAAATATTTTAGTTTTCAACTCTAAAATGAAGGGTCTTCTGTTAAAGTAAACTACAATACCATTATCACATCTGTATCAGTCACCTAATGCATAGTAACGCTGCCTTAACAAAGCATCCCAGACTCAGTGGTGTAGGAGGCAGGCGCTGGTTCTCTCTCATGTGGTTGGAGCAGCTGGGTGTGGTTGAAGTAGATGGGGCTTGGCCACAGGCTGCTGCTGGGCTCCGATCTTTTCCATGTTACTCATTCTCTTGGGGCCAGTTGGCTACCCCAGGACAAGTCTGCGTGTTGAGGGCAGGAGCTAAAGAGCAAGCCCAACCATGCAAGTACATGTCACCGCTCTGCTGGGTCATGTTCACCAGCATCCATTGGCTAAGGCAAGGCACTTAGCCCAACCTCAAAGGTAAAGAAAAAGACTGCACCTCCCAATAGAAGGAGCTGCAGAATTCCCCATAGATTCAGGGAAGGGTGAAGAACTGGGTCCATTTTTGCCATTAGCCAAACCCAGCATCCTCTACAGGAGACCAGTGAGGTATTGGTTGGTTGGTTGGTTTATGTTTCTTAATGATTCATTGCAGTTATTTATCCTTATTAATACTCCTTTTTATTCCCTCCTGTCTTTAGGCAGTGGGAGCCTCTTCAGCTTAGCATGACCCCGGTATTCTCTGAGAGCTTCCTTGCTCTGTAGTATTAATTTTATGCTCAGATTGTGCATTTCCTGCTTCTGGCCTGGAATCAGCCTATTAATTATATTTTAAAAGCTATACAGTTGTAAGGTTTAAGAGTCAAGCCATTCTTTAAAGTATGGAAGGTACAGCACACTCCCAACCCCCAACCCCTTCCCTAGAGGCAGCCCATGAATCTTTCAACGTCCCTTGAATCTTTCTGGAGGTTTTCTATGCCTAATTAAGTATCGGTGATATCCATCTTGGTTTTTAAACACACGATATAAGTTCATTTTTTATTTCACATTTTACAGTGTGTAATCATTTCATTTTACAGCATGTAATAGTAATGGCTAACACTTGGGTAGCATTTACCGTGTGCTGGGCAAGGTAAAATGGTAATCTGCCTAAATCCCGAGTATACACCTTGTGCTGCCATCTCCAGGGCACCAGGCATACCCGCTGTACAGTTATCGCATTTGACCAGATCAGTGCTTCCCCAAGTATGGTAAACTCGATAATTTTATATCATACAAAGTGAGCATCTGTTGTTTTAATAGTTAGGAATGTATTTTCATATATAAGAGAAGAAATAAAACGAGGGTGACAAGGAAGCCTGCAGTGTCCCATGATTGTTTGATGGGAGTTGCTGCTTCCATTACTGAAGCTGAGTTTGTTTGGGGCCAGCCCCTGGCTGTCTCTGAGCAAAAGGTAACTGGGAACTCTTGTTTCTCATTCCATTCCCACTGCTGCCTTTCCAGGTAGTTATGGGCAAGTCCCCTATCACCCTGCATCTCTGCTTCCTCGCCTAGTGCAGAGACCCAGCCTCCAGGCGAATTCTGCAACTTTGATTAGAATCAAGACATCCCCGAGCATCACAGACTCTTAGGCGCCATTGATTCCAAGCCTTTCCTTGTACAGACGGGGACACTGAGGCCCCAAGAGGGAAAGGGCTGGCCTAAGGCCACACCGTGAGTCACACAGGCCAGCCATCTTTATTCCACACCAAACTGTGCCAGAGATTGTGCGTTCCCGGGGGCAGGGGGGTGGGGATGGGCAACCGCAGTTGTCTGATCTGTTAGGATAAGGGGGAGGATACCGTCCTTCTAAACTCAATCAGAATTAAGGGATGAGAGCAGCTTCCAGGAGGAAAAATGAATAAAAATACATGTTCAAATGGTACAAAAGAATGAACCGTGAAAATTGTCTCTAACAGTAAATCTCCCTGCCACACGTGCCTGTCAGTCTCCCTCTCCAGAGATAACCACTGCGAGTTTCTTGAGTATATTTCCAGAGAGATTCTGTGCACACAGAGGTAAAGGGGTGCCTGTGTGTGTGCACGTGTGTGTGTGTCCTGAAAAAATGGTATGCTCAGAGTTTCAGTTTGGGATGATAAGAAAATTCTGGAGAAGGGTAGTGGTGATGGTTGCACAACACTGTGGATGTCTTTCATGCTGCTGAATTGTACACTTAAAAGTGGTTAAAATGGTAAAGTTTATGTGTCTTTTACTACAGTTGAAAAATACTCATAATGTGCCTGCCATCCATATTTTCCTCCATCTTTTTCAGTTAACGGTGTGTCTAGGACATTATTCCACCATCGCCCCATGCGGTGATCTGTTCTTGGTCACCTCCGTCAAGGCGGGAACTTTGTTTCCCCAAACGCCCTTCACTGTAGGGTGTCTGGTTAGAGTGGGCCAGAAGAGGAGTTTGTGGAGATCTAGAAGGTGGAAGCAAAGAGGCCATCCCTCTCAAGGTTGTGACGGTCAGATGCCCCAACGGTGGCAGCTTCTCCTCACTCTCTTCACGACCCCCTCCTCTTACCAGCTGACTGGCAGGGGCCGGGACCCACCACCCAGAGGATCAGGGTGGACCAGAGAGACGCAGCCACCCAGGCACATCGTCCCCCAGCCCTGCCAGGGTGGCCCTTTTGCTGGTTCCTCAGATCACGGGTACCTCTTACCCACCAGGGTCTCTCCTGAATCCCCATTCCCTCTGTTGTTCCCCCATAACAAAGCCCCTGTTCCAGAAATCACAGTGGTTTTGTTTCCCTGAGGGAATCCTGAGTCTTTCACCCATGTTCTGCCTTGTTCTTTGTATTTTTAATTGTGCTAAACACACATAACATAAAACTTACCATCGTAAGCGTTCCTGAATGTACAGTTCAGTTGCGTTAAGTACGGTCACATTGTCGTGCAACCCATCTCCAGAGCTCTGTTCATTTTGCAGAACTGAAACTCTGCACCCATTTAAGAACCAGCCCCACTCCCCCCTCCTCCTGGTGACCGCCACTCTACTTTCTGTCTCTACGAATTTGATTCCTCTATATACCTCCTATGAGAGGAATCACACAGAATCTGTCGTTCTGTGACTGACCGATTTCACTGAGCATGATGTCCCTGGGAGTCATCCGTGTTGTGGCGTGTGTCGGAATTTCCTTCCTTATTAAGGCTGAATCCTCGTCCACTGTATGTATGGACCACATTTTGCTATCCATCTGTCCACGCATGTACACTCGGGTTGCCTGCGCCTCTTGGTTGTTGTTGTGAGTGCTGGTGCCGCCTCCTTCCTAATGGTTGCGCTGGAGGAGAGCAGCGAGGCTGAGAGCACAGGCTCTGGAGCCAGAGGGACCCAGGCTTGAATCCTGCCTCTGGACCCTGGGGACACAGTGGGCACATAGTAAGTGTTCAGTGAAGGAGAGCTGTCACCCTCACTACGGCCATCCCTAGGAGAGGTTCTCCTCTCAAAACCGTAGCCACAGCTCCCCCCTGGGGTCATCCCACCCTCAGCAGCCCTAGGGCTCCCACTGTCTCCAGGGGCTTCAGGTGACCGCAGTCTGTCACAGTCTCCTGTTCACACTGTGGGCACACTGGGCCGTGGAGCAGACTCCCCCCCGCCCCGTCTTTTGACCCTTGGCACAAGCTGTTGTGTGTGTGCACATGTCTGCCCTGCACATGAGGGCCCCATGGGGGCCAGGTCACAGGTGGAGTCACTTGCCTCTGGAATGTTCTAGCCATCAGCTGAAAGCATCAGGCTGGGTGGCAGCTCTGCCCTCAACTTGCCTGTTCTCTCATTTGCTTGTTCACATTCTGGGGTTGAGGGCACTGGCCCAGGAGTCAACACACCAGCCTTTTGTCTCCCGCTGCGGCAGCTCATTCTGTGAATTCAGACAAGCCCCTTCCCTCAGTGGGCTTCCCTTTCCTCTCTGTAAAAGGCAGGAATTGACTGGATTCAAAATGCTCCCCCAGAGCACCTAGGCTCTGATTTTCATCTGGCTCCTCTGAGCCACATTCATTTATCCTTCTACCCATCCATCCATCCTCCAATGATTTTATTTTTTTCACCTTTATTGGTGTTTCTTCTCATTCCAAGGTGTAGTGCTGGCACATGGCAACATTTCCAGTGTAGGGCTTAGAAAGTGAGCATCATTCTTAGTTACATCCTCTAGATCTGTGGTTTTCAATGGGGTAGGGCGGGGGGGTGCTCCCCAGGGGGCGTTTTGGAATGTCTGGAGACATTTTTGGTTGTCACAGCTTTAGGGGGGTGGGAGAGGAAGTATTGCCCCTACTGGCATCTAATGAATAGAGGCCAGGGATGCTGCCCAACATCCTACGGTGCCCAGGACAGCCCTTAGGCAAAGAATTATCCAGCCTATAATGTCAGTAGAGCCAAGGTTAAAAACCCTGCTCTAGAGATTGATGCCGTAAATATCTGCAGGTTTATTTTCCCTAAAATGTCTGTGAATATACAAATATAAATATGTGTATTTTTAAAAGTGAAATGGGCTCAAACTGCAGTTTACTTTGTTCCTTTCATAAAATTAGCAGTGACATTTTAAGCATTTAGAATCGGATTTTGCCTAAATTGGAATCCTGACTTCACCACTTACAGACTGCGTGACCTAACACTCCACTCCTCCGTTTCTTCATCTGTCAAGTGGGGATAATAACAGTACCCACTTCACAGCATTAGCACGGTGTCAGCTGCTCATTGTTACTGGTGTTTTTCTGTATTTGTGAGGAAGGAGGGAGCAGCATCCCTGTGCCCACTGCCCGAATGAGGAAACTGAGACTTGGAGTCCACCAGCGACTTGATGCAGGCAGGCTGTCCAGGAAGTCAGTGGCAGGGTTGGGCTGGAACTCAGGGCTGTTTCCAGCTAAGTGCAGCACTTCTGATAAAAGTATATGTTTCTGTTTGTTTATATGTTTGCTTTATTCTGTTTTGTTTTGGTGGGAGGCGGGGGCAGGTCCAGAAGAGTGGAGGGCACTAGCCCTGTGCTCCGGGGTGGGAGAGAGTCTGTCCCAGGCCTCAGGGCCAGGGTCCAGCCCCCTCTGCCCCAGCCGCCCTGGGGCTCGGCCTGGCTCTCCCCTAGGCTGCAGGCAGGCCCTGCCTTATCTCCAGACGCCTGTTATCTGCACACCCATCTGTGGACAAATGGCCAGCCGGCTGGCTCCTGGTCACCCCCACCGGGAGGGGGCCCCTCCTCTCAGGTCTCTGTCTGGCAATTTGGGCTGGAGCCCTAGGTGGGGGGTCTCACAATGGAGGCGGCACAGCCCAGTCCCACCCCTGCGGCTTTCAACCCCAGAATGAACAGCTGCTTGGATATTCCCTTCATGGGCTAGGAATCCAGGCCAGGAAACTCATCCCGTCCCACCACCCTTCACTCATTGTTTTATAATGTGGGTAACAGCTGGAATTGTCTTTCCCATTGAGCAGATAGGGAAACCGAGGCTCAGAGAGGGGATGTGACTTGGTGCAGGTCACACAGCAAGGCAGTGGCACTGCTGGGAGTAGAACCAGGCCCCCGGCTCCTATCCTGGCCTCTGAGAAGGAGAGCCCACAGACCCCAGGCCCCATTGCCATGGAAGCCAGGTGGCTGGGACACAGAAACTTCCCTCTTTGGGCCTTCACTTCTTAAACAGAGACAGAAGTGCGGGAGAGGAATGGGCCTGCCCTTAGCTCCCAGGAGACCAGGGGAGCAGTGGGTGGGGTGAAGCTTGTGGGCTCCGGACTCACCGTGCCTGGGTTCAAGTCCTACCTTCCCTACTGACTCTCAGCATGACTTTGGACAATCGGCTGGCCACCCTCTCTTTGCCTTGGTTTCGCCATATGAAAAACGGGAAAACAAGACTCCCTACCTCATAGGGTTGTTGTGAGGATGAAATGAGTTAATCTGATAAAGCACTTGGAACAGTGCTTGGCACCTGACTACTCATAAGTAAATGTGAATTGCTGTAATTTGGGGGTTGGGGGGGTGTCTTTTTCTTTTTTTTTTTTAGTTGCTGTTATTTTTATTACTAGTATAGTGTAGTAGGAGAACACAGTAGAGTACTTGTAGTAGCTGGGCTGACTGCATGACCTTGGGCTACTGACTTAACATCTCTGAGCCTCTGTTTTCTCACCTGCAAAATGGGGCAGTGAGGGGCAGTACGTCTTTATGGCTCTAGAGAGGGCCTTGGCATGGAGTGTGGCCCCAGCGGCCAGGGTGGGGCAGGGCTCTGCCAGGGACCCACAGGGAAGGGTGTCTGCCTGTAAGCTGGAGACAGCCTGTGGGCCTTTGTTTACAGAGCCCATCTGTCCTCTGATGGATGCAGCCGGCAGAAGTCTGTTTGTAAGTTTCTCCTGGAAACATGAATCAAGGTCTGTTTGGAGAACACGTGGACTCCTCTGTCAAACATTCCACCCGTGCTGGGGCCGCAGAGCCCTGGGGAGCCAAGAGCAGAACGTGTCCCAGATCGTCCCCAGGGACAGAGCTGAGGCCCGGAGACGGAGCCTTCCGGCCAGGCCTCAGAGAGACAGCCTGGGCTCGGCAACCTCCGAGACAGATGCCTTCCCTGGCCTCAAGCAGCTCTCTAGAAAGCAAGATAAGCCCCGAACTCGAACTCGACCAGAAAACAGGGAGGGAGAGATAAGGACCCATCTGCTTCCACTCTTGTCCCCTCTGATCTTCCACAGCTGTACCAGAGTGGTCTTTTAAACATGTAAATCTCTGCCGTTCTCTCCTCACAACCCACCAGTGGCTTCCTTGGCAGTTGAGTCAAGATCAGTTTCCTTAAAAATGGCCTTGGTCCCGTGGGATCTTGCCCCTGCCCACCGTTCTCCGGCACGTCCACCCTCAAGCTACTGCTTTCCCAGCTCCTCCAGCAAGCCGGCCGCATGCCTGTCCCAGTGCGTCCCCCCTGCCTCCTTGGTGCCCGCAATGGTCTCCTCCCCAGAGGCCCCCCATCACCCTGCTGTCATAGCACATTTCTTTCTGTGATGGCCCCTGTCAGTCTGGGATTATATGTGTATTTGATTGGTGATGATTTCAGTCTCTGTGTCCACAAGAGTGGGGTACTCTGTGTCCACCCCCTGAAAATGAGGGTGATGATACCTACTTCACAGACAGAGAGGTGAGAAGTAAATGGGGGCGTGTATGGAAAGCCCTTAGTCAGAGCTCAATAAATGATATCACGATTACAGATTTCCTCTTCACCACCATTCCAATCTGAAGAAAGAGGTATTACTGTCTGCATTTTTTTCTATAATACATTAATTTGATTTATTTTTAATACTACATATATTTTAAATTGAAACAATTTCAAGTGTATAGGAAGGGGGGGGAGTAAAGTACATAGATGTTTTTTTCCCTGAACCACTTGAGAATAAGTTGGTGATATAATGCCCCACCTCCCCTGAACACTTTCATGTTTATTTCCAACAAACATGGACCATCTCCTGCAAACCATAATATAGCCATCACTGCATTGACACGCTCCTGCCATAGAATCCTCAGACCCCGTCCGCGATTGTGCACCATGCTAGAATCAGGTGTGGCATTGTCGTTGCATCTCCTAGGTCTCCTTCAGCCTGGAGCAATCTCTCAGACTTTCTGACTCTCACGACCTTGACAATTTCAAAGATTACTGGCCAATTATTTTGTAGAATGTCCCTTAATTGTGTTTCATCTGATGACTAGATTCAAGTTATGCAGAAGGAACACCACAGATGTGATGCTGTTTCTTCTGTCTGCATTTTTAAAAAATTATTTATTTATTTATTTATGACTGTGTTGGGTCTTCGTTTCTGTGCGAGGGCTTTCTCTAGTTGCGGCAAATGGGGGCCACTCTTCATCGCGGTACGCAGGCCTCTCATTATCGCGGCCTCTCTTGTTGTGGAGCACAGGCTCCAGACGCGCAGGCTCAGTAGTTGTGGCTCACGGGCCTAGTTGCTCCACGGCATGTGGGATCTTCCCAGACCAGGGTTCGAATCCGTGTCCCCTGCATTGGCAGGCAGATTCTCAACCACTGTGCCACCAGGGAAGCCCTGCATTTTTTTTTTTTTTAAAGATAAGGAAACCGAGGAGGTGCAAAAGGGGGAAGAGAAAGGTCTTAACAGTAGTCTCTGAGTAGAAAACACCAAGGTGGGAACGTATGTGGCTTATTCTACTTTACGTCCTTTCTGCTGCAAGAATGTCCTCATTCATTAGAGGTTTACTGAAGCTGAGCCTTGCCGGAATGATGCCTCCTGGCATCAGGTAAGAGACTGGGAAGGAGGTAGGGGCCAATTTAGAAGTGCTCGGCACTCTCCCCAGGAGATGAGGCTGCTGGGCACCCATCTTCCTCTAGGTGGCGCACAACTCTCTGGGGAAAGGAAGGAACCCTGGTGAAAATCCAAGGGAAGGAGGGATGGTTTTAGAGAGGTAAGCCCTGCCTATCCAAGTGGGGTCCCACAGAGGAGTCAGCATTGCACCCCCATACTCCCCCTAGAGGAGGGACCAGTATCCATTCATTCATTCATTCAGTACAAGTATTTTTCTGTGCCTCTTTCCTACTGATAGCTAAGGCTCTTGCCATCGGAAGGTCATAGCTCAAAGCAAGGGAGGGCAAGGTTGTTGGACTTAGAGCTCAGGACACCCAGGTTCAGGCCCAGGTTTTGCCCCTGACTTACTGTGAGACCCCTTTCTGGGTTCCAGCAGTTTTAAAAAATGAGGGTGTCAGCTTGGCTAGATTGGGGGTCTCTTTCATCACCTAACCGCCCATGCCCAGCCACCTCCATCATGAACCCATCCCTAAATCTGACTGGCCCTCTGCTCCGGACTCCTCTTTCCCATAAGAAAGCAACCAAGGTGTGGGGTTAAAGTGTTCACAAGCAGGTGAGAATGAAGCTTGAAAGGGCCTGGGGTATTTACATAGTGGGGAAAGGGCTGGCTTGGCCAAGAAATCTCCAGCCCCAGAAAGGGGTGGGTGGTGGAAGGAAGGAGCTGGCCTATCTTCCCCCCCTCACCCCCAGAGCAGAGCAGTACCTTGGTCCCCATCCTTCAAGTGCTGCCCTCCGGCTTGCTCACCAGGAGCATCTCACCCACTTGGAAATCGCAGTACGGGGTGTCTAGGGACTGGTGTCTGCTCCCAGGTTCCCCCTCGCCCGCACACTGTATCACCTGGGGCAGTGACTTAACCTTACTGTGTGTGCCTCCATTTCTTCATCTGTTAAACAGGAGCCGAGAACACTTTTCCCATAGGGAGGTGGTAGTCACAACTGCTGATTAAAATGCTTCCATATGCTTTTGCTCCTAAGAGCAGGACGGATGTAAGAGAGGGCTGGGGATACCCGGCACCCTGACTCGCAGGAAGATCATGTGGGAGGAAATGGGGCCCCCAGGGTGCTCATCACAGATGAGGGGCCCTTTGGTGCTTTCTGCATCACCTACGCTAGTAATGCTCAGTCATGGACTGTAGCTTGCAATGTCCAAAGCACTCCCATACCCATGGCCTCATGTGACCCTCACCTTCTACCTTGATGGTGTGTGTGTGTGTGTGTGTGTGTGTGTGTGTGTGTGTGTATGTGCACACGCGCGCGCACAGGTGGGGCAGCGGGACAGGGCTGAGGCTTGAGAAAAGAGGTGTAACTTGCCTGAGATCACACATCCCGCTAGTGGCAGAGTCAAGCTGTAGAGGAATCAGGCAGGCCTGGGTTTGAGTCCCAAGCTGTGTGACCTGAGGCAAATCACTTCACCTCTCTGAGTCTCAGTTTCTTTATTCATCCCATGAGGATAGCTCAGAATTGTTTTGAGGGGTAAATAAAATAAGTAGCGTGAGATGCAGGGTGTCATCCTGGTTTTGGTAATTTTCAGAGTGAGAACACACTTTGCATGGTTCTAAGGGACCATCTTTGGGGAAGGGGATTTTTCTTTTTCTCATCTCACTGATATGTCTTCCCTGGCTCCCTCCTCCTCCCCCATCATGTCTTATCACAGTCTATCCCTGATGTCTTTCTGGTCTACTGTAAGCAGCATGAGGTCAGGGATTGGGTGTGTTTCTCTATTAGTTCGTTCAGGCTGCTAAAACCAAGTACTAAAGTATTGGGTGACTTATAAGCAACAGTAATTTATTTCTCACAGTTCTGGAGGCCAGAAGTCTGAGATCAGGGTGCCAGCAGGGTCGGGTTCTGGTGAGAAACTTCTTCCCGGTTGCAGGTTGCAGAGTGTTGACTTTTCACTGTAGCCTCACATGACGCAGCTCTTTGGGGTCTCTTTATAAGGGCACTGATCCCTCTCATGAGGGCTCCACCCTTATGACCTAATCACCTCCCAAAGGCCCCACCTTCTAATACCACCACAATGGGGATTAGGATTTCAATATATGAATTTGGGGTGGGGGCAGGGTGACACAAACATTCAGCCCATCGCAGCCTTATTCATCGCTGAGCACGCAGCATTGCACCTTCCCCTGTGTAAAAATAGTGAATGCTGACCATGGCAGTTCCGTGCTAAGCCCTTTCTCTGCCTCTTCTCACTCCTCACAGCCCTCTGAGGTAGGAGCTGCTGTTCTCATCCCCATCATAAGGACAGAACTGGAGTTCAGACAGGGAAAGTAAGTTGCCAACAGGGCCACCTCTAGGGTGAGGCAAGAGGGGCACCCAAGGTGCAAACATTTTGCATTTATAAAGCCCACGGTGCCAGGAACATTGGCCACACTAAATCCATGCTGGCTATTCCATGAGTGTCATTGTTGCCTTCTGATTCTCAGTCCCTCCTTTCAACATCCAGGGTTACGTTGCCCTGACCCATGGCCCACCAACACCAGCCCTTAGGGCTTTCCCCAGCTGGGCAGGGTGACCCTGTGCTAACATTTTCCAAGCTCTGTTACTCAACTCTTATCAGTGACCAACTCCTGTGCATCAGAGAGAAACGGCCGCCACTTGCGTGTACTGCAGCCCTGTTTTGTCTATTTATAGGAAGCGCGTGGTCTTAATGCTGTTTCTGTTACTATGGCCGGCGTCTCGGCTAACTGTGCACAAAAGCAGTAGAAAGCTTCCGTCCCGCCCAAGAGAAAGCCTGAGAAATGTCTTTCTCCAGAGGCCTTTGAGAAAGCATACTGCTTCATGGGGAATTTAGAGGGTCAGCTTGCCCCATTCCCTGCCCCCGTCCCCTCATCTGGACAATAACAGCTCCTGTCTCCGAGATCATTCCTGCAGGTTCCAGCTGAGTGGCAGGATTTGACTTCTGGGTGGCAATTAGCCTGATAAGACCATAACCTCATTTTCCTGCCTCTGGCCAGAGCAGAGACCAGCTAGCTGGAGCCTGCCCGGCGGACCCCTTGGCCAGGGCCTCCCTCACTGGACTTAGAGTCAAGGACCCTAGTTCAAGGCCTTGGGCAAGGCTCTTTCCCTCTCTGGGCCTCTAATTGCCCATCTGGGAAATGGAGCATATTCTGACCTTCATGGACTTGTGGGATAATGAGTGAGAAATTGCTTTGGAAAGCATCACTGGCAACAGTGCATTGCTGACCACAGGCATACATAGAGCTGGGGCCGTTTCTGGAGTATTCCTGAAGGAACAAAGGAAAGGGCACTAGCCAAGGAGTCGGAGGGACCTGGAGTTCTGAGTCCCAGCTCCCGTGTTCACTGGCTATGTGCTCCCAGGCCAGCTGCCTGTTTCCTCCTCTGTAAGACGGGGCATTGTCTGTGCCTTTCCCTCCTTGCACATGGTTACGAGAGGCAGGAGACACTGGTTGTTAAGATCACAGGCTTCAGATTAGAGGGACCTGGGTTCAAGTACTGCCTCAGCCTCTTCCTAGCTGTGTGCCCTTGGGCAAGTTACTTAACCACTTAGAGCCTCCACTTCCCCATTCATAAAATGGGGAGAACGGCAGTTCATATTTATATAGTTGTTGTGGAGATTAAATTAAGCAAAGTAGGGAAAGTGTTCAGCACGATGATGGCAAGTGGTGAGAGGACCCGGGGACAGCTGTGTGATCTTGAGCGCATATATAACTCTGCCTCCTTAACTTGCTCTCCTCCTCTGAGAAGTGAGGCCAGGCAGCACAGGCAAAGCTTAGGCTTCAAGAACATACCATTTAACGGCAGAAGTGCTCCGGTGATTCTCAACTCAGTGTCAGATGAAGAAAGGTGTCTTTCTGTCCACAGGCCTCTACCCCTTCTCTGCTTAACGTAGAAGCAAAGAATGTTGGCCATGAAGCCAACTCATCAGCTGTGCAACCCTGGTCAAGTTAACGAACCTCTCTGTTCCTTGCTTTCCTCATCTGGAAAATGGGATAATAATAGTGTCATACTACCTCTTAGAGTTGTTTGAGGACTAAATGTGTTCATGTACGTAAAGTGTTTAAAGCAGTGCCTACCCTCCAGTGAGTAGAGTGCTCAATACACATGAGTTTTTCTTTGAATTATTTTGTAATACTGGTTTTCTCCTCAAGTCACCTTTGCAGCAGACGGGGCTTGGCTGAAACCCTGGGAGTGTGTGGAGAAGCCGCAGAGAGTCAGAGAGAACCCCGAGGCCCGGGCCTGCCACTCGCATGCTCAGTGTTTTTGGCAAGTCTTCTTCCCTGTCAGGGCCTATCTCCACACTGGTAGGATGAGAGGATGAGACCAGGAACCTTCCAGAATTCTAGGTCCAAGGTGGCTTGGTCCCTGCGAGAACTCCTGAGGGGCCCGCTTTGCTTACTGGCCTCCGGGCGATCTGGCGGGGCCGAGGTGCCTGCCTTGGTGGCCCCCCTTGTCTCACTCACTCCACAGCTCTGGCCCTGAGAGAAAGCAGACCCCTCCCTGGCAGTCACATGAACTGACCCCAGCTCGGGCCTTGGAAGGACGGGCTGTGGTGGGAGCCCGGGGAGGAGGGCGTGTGGGCCGGTGTGTGTACAGAAACACATGAATGCTGACGTGGGCAGACACGCACGTCAGGCACGTATGCTCCGACATGGGCATCAGCCAGATAGCTCACAGCGGTGCTCCCCATGCCTCCCTCAGACGGCCCCTGGCCGGCCCCCCGCCCCACCTTGATGTGGCAGGACCCGGCCTGGTGCTCTTGCCAGAGACACTGAGCAAGTTTCTCCCACAGCACAGACCCTCCACTGCCAGAGGGACGAGAGGACTGTCGATAGCTCCCAGATGAGCCAGGCTGACTTGCATACGTACACGTTCACTGAAATGTGTCTTAGATAAAATGTGACCGGCGGTTACAATGGAATAACAGATGTAATAAAAGAACTTTTCCTTATTTTTAGAAGTTTCTTTTCCAAAAAATAAATTTAAAAATGAAGGTAATTTAAAGTTTTTTAAAAGCTCTTTAAAAAAAGATTTTAAGTCAGTAATCATACAGGTGGATCTCAGGTGTGGCAACACCTTGGGTGCTTGAGGTTTGTGACACCGTTGACACCATTCAGTCCAAATCCTTCGTCTCCATTTTACAAACGGGCAAACTGAGGCCCAACTCAGGAAAGGGTCTTTCCTAAGATAACACTTGCTTGGGGACCCAGAGAGCAGGGCTCTTGGCTCTGCCTCTGACTGACTGTGTGACCTTGGGCTAGCCACCTCATCCCCAGCTTCAGGTTTCTCTACTGCAAAATCAAGGATGGGAATTCTGTGGTGGTCCAGTGGTTAGGACTCTGCGCTTTCACTGCCGAGGGCCTGGATTCGATCCCTGGTCGGGGAACTAAGATCCCACAGACATCATAGTGCGGCCAAAAGAAATTTAAAAATAAAATAAATAAAACAAAATCAAGGAGAAATCTCTCCCCACACCGCTCGCCTCCCAGGGTGGCTGTGAGGATTGCAAGCCAGAGGCAAGGAAGGGGAGAGCACCTTGCAAACAGATTTAGGGTGTTGTCTCCACGAGAGGCAGAGCAAAGTCCAGAGCCCAGGTCTCCTGACATCCCCTCCCGGGCTTGCTTCAGGGCAGCACACAGCACCGAGGAAGGGGAGAGGGTGGGTTTCAGAGCCAGGCGGGAGGTGCCTGAGTTCAGTCTCTACCTGTTTATTCCACACCTTCATTTTTTTTTTTTTTTTTGGAGTACTGTGTGTAGGACGCAGTGTGAAATACTGGGAAGGCACAGGGGGGCTGGAAGAGGCAGAAGTTAGTCCAATAAATAAATGTAATATTACAAGTTCAGCATGGCATAGGTTCACAATGTGGGGAGGGACATTTGTTCTGGTTAGGGAGGTCAGCATAGGCTGACCAGGAATGATGATCAAACTGAGGTTAAAGAAGAAGAGGAGTTGACAAAAGAGATGGAAAAGTATTCCAGGCAGAGGAAACAGCCAGTGCAAAGACCCTGGGGTAGGAGGAAACAGGAGCACTTGAATTACTTTAGCATGGTTGTGGTACAGAGTCCCCGGTGAAGCGTCCTCGGCCAAGTGAAGCTGGAGAGCTAGGCAGTGCCAAGCACGCAGCACTCAAGGGCGAGTTAGGATTTGGGCTATAATTGTAAGAGCAGTGGAAATCCATTAAAGGCTTTTAAGCAGGGAGTGATATCCATTGTGATAAGCTCACTGGCTGCAAGTCAAGTGTGAAAGAAAAGAACATGAGGGGAGACTTCCTTTACAGAAACCAGAACATGCAATAAAGTCACTAAAATCAGATCAGTCTGATATTGGGAAAGGCATAGACAAATAGATCCATGGAACACGATAAATAATCCAGAATTAGATCCCAAGATGTAGGTGTTAATATTGGACAAAAGAGGTACCTCATTTCAGCAGAAGAAGGGATAGTTTATTTCACGAATGGTGCAGGCCCAATAATGTAGCCCACTGGAATAAATTAAACTGAATACTCATCGTACACCATCAAATACTGAAGTTCAGGTGGATCAAAAAATTTAATGAAAGAATTAAAATAATACAATATATTGTTAGAGATTCTAGGAGACTGCAAGTGTAAAGTAGAGCAGGGGTCAGCTAGCTGCTGCCCAGGGACCAAATCCATGGCTGCCTTTCACTTTTGTTTTTGTTTTCATAACGGCTTTATTGAGATACAATTCACATACCATAAAATTAAAGTGTACAGTTCATTGATTTTTAGTATATTCATAGATATGTACAACCATTACCAAAGTCAATTTTAGAACATTTTCATAACCTGAAAAAGAAACTCCACAACCATTAACTATCAACCCCCTATCTCCTATCCTCCCCCAGCCCTCAGCAACCACCAGTCTACTTTCTGTCTATAGATCGGCCTGTTCTGGATATTTCACAGAAATGGAATCGTACAGTATGTGACCTTTTGTGTCTAACTTCTTTCCTTGAGCCTAATGTTTCCAAGGTTCACCCATGTTGCAGCATGGATCAGGACTTCTATAAAGGAATACTATTCCATTGTATGGCTGTGCATCCATTTATCAGTTGATGGACAGTTGGGTGGTTTCCACCTTTTGGCTATTATGATTAGTGCTGCTATGAACATTCATGTACAGGTTTTTGGTGGACCTATGCTCTCATTTCTCTTGGGCAGATACCTAGGAGCAGAACTGCTGCTGCCTGTTTTTGTAAATAATGTTTCATTGGAACATGTTTGTTGATATATTGTCTATGGTTGCATTCTTGCTACAATGGCAGTGTCAGGTAGTTGCAACAGAGTCTGTACAACCCACAAAATCTGAAATAGATACTACTTGGCCTTTTACAGAAACAATTTTGCCAGCTCATGATCTAGAGGCAGGGAAGACCTCACCTTTCAAGGCTGAAAATCAAGAAGCTATAAAAGAAAAGAGATCTTATTTAAAAATTAAATTTGACTTTATATATGGTCATATATATCATATATATATTTGGTATATATGATATTATATATAAGATACATGATTATACAATATATATAAAATCTATACAACCTGGCTTCCCTGGTGGCGCAGTGGTTGAGAGTCTGCCTGCTGATGCAGGGGACACGGGTTCATGCCCCGGTCCGGGAAGATCCCATATGCCACGGACCGGCTGGGCCCATGAGCCATGGCTGCTGAGCCTGCGCGTCCTGTGCTCCGCAACGGGAGAGGCCACAACAGTGAGAGGCCCCCGTACCGCAAAAAAAAAAAAAAAAAAAAAATCTATACAACCCAACTGTTCCTCAGTGATAAATGGATAAATAAAATATGATATAGCCATACAATAGAATATTATTTTATATATATAATATATATTAAATCATATGTATAAATATATATATATATATACATATACACACACAATCTTTAGTATGGCAAAAGATGCTAAAAAAGTCATTAGGCAAAAAAATAGAACTTGAAAAAAAGAAGTGTAACACTGACAGCAGAGAATGGATTCCTATCTTGTATCAGGGTCCTGGTAGGAGGTGGGTGGCACACCAGAATTGAGTCATTTAAGGAGATGTCATGAAGGGACAATACAAAGGGACTGTTTTGAAAGGTTTGGGCAGGGTTGAGGAAACACACCCAGGGAGGTGAACAAGAGCTGGTATCAGAAGGGAATCATTTCTACCTAGGACCTGTGCCCAGTGGGAGGAGGGGGGAGAGCTTGGGAATAAATACCCCAACCTCTCTTTCCTCCTGCCCAGTGACTTCCAGCTGTGCCTCCCATTGGCCAAACCCAACTGGAAGCTGAGGACTGGGAGCTCTTTATAGTCCCTGTGGTGTACGAGGCACCAAGCAGATGGATAAAGTCAGAGAGCCTGGATCTGGAGGGGCAGATGGAAGATATCCAGCATATAGATTGAAAGTAGAGAACATCCCAATGGAAAAATGGGCAAAGGGGATGATTAGATAAAAAAACGACTGAGCAAATTAAATGGCCAAAAAAGGTTATGAAAAATGTACATATGCAAGTAGTCAGGAAAACCTAAATAAGTCTAGCAATATGATAGAGTTTTGCGTCTGTCAGAGCTGTAACACCTACTGCTGGTGTGGACGTAAGGAAAGTGGTACTCCCACATGTTGCTGGTGGAAATGTGAAGTGTGATGGATGTTTGGAAAGCAGCAATTCAACTCTTGGGAATCTACCCCATAGGAATAAAGACCCTGATAAGGAAGGACTTACGTGTAAGAATATTACAGTAGATGCTGTCATACTTACAGTTGCCCATCATCTTTTGAATAGCCTTTCTCTGACGTTTGGGGAAATCCCTGTGTTGGAGTTGCAGTTCCACCTCCCCAGTTTAAGAATCTCAAAGTTGCTGCTTGGGTATGGCCATTCCAGCAGGTTTCCACCAATCAGATGCACCCAGTGAGACTTCTTTTTAAAATTTTTTAAGTTTTTGGCTGTGCTGCGTGGCTTGTGGGATCGTAGTTCCCCAATCAGGGATCGAACCTGGGACCCTGGCAGTGGCCCCTGGTGCCAAGTCCTAACCACTGGACCACCAGGAAATTCCCAAGGCTTCCTTCATTTTCTGTGGGTGCAGGGGCAAACAGGGAGTCCAGCTCTGGTGGCTGCAGTACCAAGGACTGTCTCTCAGGGGCTGCAAGGTGGAGCTCTAGGTGCAGAATGGCATGCAGTGGGGTGAGGGCACGACTTGGTGAGACCGCAGCTGGTGAATTCACCAGGCTATTCTGTGGTGCAGTTTAGGGCTTTTTTTTTTTTTTTTTTGCGGTACGTGGGCCTCTCACTGCTGTGGCCTCTCCTGTTGTGGAGCACAGGTTCCGGATGCACAGGCCCAGCTCCATGGCTCACGGGCCCAGCTGCTCCGCGGCATGTGGGATCTTCCCGGACCAGGGCACGAACCCGTGTCCCCTGCATTGGCAGGCGGACTCTCAACCACTGCGCCACCAGGGAAGTCCCGGTTTAGGGATTTGATCTTAGAAACTGAGCCTCCAGCTCAAACAGGCTAAGCTGCCATGGCTTCTTAGAACCCTACCTGACACTTACTGCACCATTGTTCCCAGTGGAGAAAACCTGGACACAGGGAATGACCATCAACAAGGCAACAACTGAATAAACTCGTCCATCCACAGAACAGAATATTAGGCAGCCATTAAAAAGAATAAATTAGAGTTATCCTAGCTGACTTGAAAAGATAGATGTCTATGAAGTAATGGTGGGTGTAGAAGGCAAAGAGCAGAAAACTATAATATGGTCCCATTTTAAAAAAAAGAAATAGTGACAAATAAACTCTGTATATGTAAATGTGGATGCAGGTACATGCTTAGAATTGAATGAGTTCTATTTAGGATTGAATGAGCAGATTAAAACACAGGACACACAGTAGGTTGTTGACATGGAGTGTGGGGCGCTGTGGTGAGGGGAAGAGATGGAAAAAGAGGAGCCAAACGATAAAGGAAAGAAGGAAAACTGTACTGATGAAATGAAGTATATTTCTGATCATTTTAAGGTATTCACAGAAAATTATATGTGTACGTATTTATATGTATGTGTGTATGTATTGTGGGCATACACATAAAGAAATCATATTTAAAAGATTTTTAAAACAAAAAGTCACTGGCTATAGTATTAGGACCGCCTGGTGGCAGGGTGACCGGTTGGGAGGTTGTGCCCTTTATTTATTTATTTATTATTTTTGCCTGCGTTGGGTCTTTGTTGCTGTGCACAGGCTTTCTCTAGTTGCGGCGAGCGGGGGCTACTCTTCGTTGTGGTGCGTGGGCTTCTCATTGCGGTGGCTTCTCTTGTTGCAGAGCATGGGCTCTAGGCGCACGGGCTTCAGTAGTTGTGGCTCGCGGGCTCTAGAGCTCAGGCTCAGTAGTTGTGGTGCACGGGCTCAGTAGTTGTGGCGCATGGGCTTAGTTGTTCCGTGGCATGTGAGATCTTCCCGGATCAGGGCTCGAACCCGTGTCCCCTGCATTGGCAGGAAGATTCTTAACCACTGAGTCTGTGCCCTTTAGCAGGGAGGGGAGATGGTGACTTGGACCAGGGGCTGACAGTGAGCATAGAGACAAAAGGACGGGCTTGAGAAACGCCCAGCAGATGGCCTGGACAGGGAATTGGTTGGTTTGTGGGGTGGTGATAAAAGATTTCCAGGTTGCTACTAACTGGGTGATCTTGAATTCCTCCATTCCCTCACCTGGAAACTAAGGAATGATATTTCACAGAACTGTGGGGATGAAATGAAGGAACATATAAGATGCCCAGCAGAATGTGCCCATCACCTTCTTTCACTCCTAAATAACTCAGCCAGGAAGCCGCCACCTAAAAACCAGAGCCTGCTTGGTAGGGTCTCTCTGTCACCCCCAAAGACCATGTGTTCTGGGGGTTTGCCCAGGGGAGGCTGAGGGCCTGGGATGCTCTGATCATCAAGGCAAGGTGGGGCATGGAGAAGGTCCAGGGCAGGGTGGGAGACGAGGTTCAAGTATCTTGTTTGTTGTTGCAGAGCCCAAGCCACTCTGGGAGGAGCCTGCGACTGGGATGTGTGCAGGCAGGGAACTCTAGCCCAGGGACCTTCAGTCTGGCTTTTGTCTCAGTGCCCTGATTTGGCCACTAGAACACACATGTCCATTCAGTCCAGTTCGGTTATTGAGTGCCCACTGGGTGCCAGAGAGGCCCTCAGGGAGTTTTCCTTAAAGAGCCCCAGAAATACATAAATACCAAATAGTAGTGGTGATAGGGGCCAAATGAACTGGGCAGATAAATAGAATTTCAAAAGAGGGGGGAGGGGGCACTTCCATTAAAGAGTGCTCCTGGAAGGCTTTTGGGAGGAGGTGACTTTTGAAGGGTGGGTGGAATTTGGACATGTAGCCATGGGCAATGGCAATTTATTTTTTTATCTTCCGTTTTTTTAAAAAAGGGAAATTCTTCCCATTCTTAGAGGATCAACTCAAAGGCTGCTTCCTGCTTACTGGATCCCACTAGTTGGAATTATTCATGTTTTCTCAGCACCCCCACTGACAGAACGTTATTAACAGTGCAAACTGTATGCTGCTTGCCCGATGTCTTCCTGTCTAGTTGGGAGGGTTGAGCTCCTTGGGGACAGGGGCGGTGTCTTCAGGGTTCTTGCCCTAGTGCCAGGCACCTTGCACCTTCACTTAGTATTCAAAAAACTGTATGTTGAATGAAGGAAGTGTAACCAATCTCGCAGCTAATATTTATTTGACCATCCATGTTTTTGGTGAAATCCACGTTTTTACTTTCCTCTGTTCAAGAACCCAGCAAACATTTCCCAGTTCTTTATTTCCCTAATTGGGCCACGAAAATGTGTTTCTCAGAAGCAAGGAACAGTAGCTTGTGTATTAAGCCTTTACCATATGTCAGGCACTTTACAAAGTGCTCTGTAGACTTCATCCATATAACCCTCAAGACAGTTCTTTAAGAAGAGGCTTTTGGGAATTCCCTGGTGGTCCAGTGGTTAGGACTCCATGCTCTCACTGCCGAGGGCCCGGGTTCAAAAACTGGTCAGAGAACTAAGATCCCACAAGCTGTGTGGCACAGCCAAAAAAAAAAAATAAAGTTAAAAAAAATTTTTTTTTAAAGTTTAAAAAATTAAAAAAAAAAAGAGGATTTGAATGTGCCCATTTCACACCCGGGAAAACTGAGATTTAACAAAGCCAGCACTTTCTAGAGTAATGGTGGAGGTAAGATCAGAACCCCAGATCCCTGAGTGCCATCCCTCACACACACACAGCACTTTGTAAGTGTTCTCATGCATGAAGAGTCCCCGAATTTGTAAAATTAGTGGTTAGTCCTGATGGCCTTGGATAGCATCTTCGGCCCTGAAAAGCCAAGGACTCAGTCAGTTCCATGAACATAAAGATGGTCATTTAAACTTGAGACCCAGGTGACCGTTATTTCGCAGTTGAGAAAACAGGCTTGGCAGGAACCTGTGACTGGCACAAAACACTGGCTCCTTGGTGGTGGAGCTGGGTGCCGGGCCCATCTTTTGTGCTCCCCAACCTGTGCTCTTTTTCTCCATGCCTTAGCCTCTCTTGGTCCAGCACCCTGACTGTGGTCTACGTGGTGGCTGCAGCTGCATTTCCTGCTGCACATCGGCTCTCGGGTCCTGGAGGAGATGGAGGTCATTCCTCATTGTCCCCCCCGCCCCATATGATCCCTGCTTTCTTTTTCAAGAATATTTGCCATGTCCCAGGCACTGTGCTAAGCACTTTACACACAGCAGTGCTTTCACCTTCAGTAAAATCCCATGAGGTAGGTGTTAACATTATTCCCATTGAATGCACGGCGCCCTGAGACTCAGAGAGGTAGAGGGGCTTGCCCTGTTTACTTAACTGGGGAGCAGAGGTGCTAGGATTTGATCTTAGGTCTGACCGAGCCAAAGCCCAACTTTCCCAAGCATGCGCAAGCACCCACAACCACAGCTCTGTGGCGGCCTCTGTGGAGAGGATGAGAGTTGGAGGGCATCCACCCCTGGGGCCTTGGATTCTAAACATCTGTTCCTTTGCCCAAAGGCTTTGAGGGCGAGACACTCCTCTTTGTGGCAACTCTAGGCTATGGTGAAGATTTTATGGAACAAGGACACTGAATGGGTGACCAGAGAAGAACACAGCAATAGATGTAAAAGTTGCTAGCACTTAATAAATACACCATTTCTTCTTTCCTCTTGCCTCTCCTTCTTTCCCTTGGATGATTAAGAGCCAGTCTTTGAAGTCAGGCAGACCTGAGTTAAAAGGCTGGTTGAGCAACTGACTAGCTGTGTGGCCTTGGACAAGACACTTAACCTCTCTGGGCTTCAACTCCCTCATCTACAAAATTGGGACAGTGACTGACACAATCTCATTGTTGTTATGTAAATCAGGAATTATGTGTAAAAGGCTCAGTGCAGTGCTGAGTGCATAGCAAATGCTCAGTGAATAGGAAGCTGTTATTATTAGCCTCTTTTGCTCTCATTTCTTCCCCTAAATAGCCGTGACCTATTATCTATGACCTTCTATAGTGACCCTTATCTATGGGCCTCAGCTTCCCAATTTGTACAGTGGACGTGTTTGACTAGGTCAGTGTTTCCCCACCCGTGGTACACTGGTGGTGAGCTGGACGATTATACGTGATACAAAGTGAACATGTGTCATTTTAGGTTATGAATATATTGTAATGTATAAGAGGAAAAAAACCTCAGATACCAAATGCATGATTTCATGGGTATTGTTTGGAATGTAGCTAAGTAAAAAGGTAATGATTGAAAGTAAACACCATTAAGTAAATAATAGATCAGGTGGTGCTAGGATGTGGCAGAAATTGAGAAGGTGGTCCTACAGCGGCCATGGGGAAGACTAGGCCAAATGATCTGGCTTTGATTACATGGCCGCCCAGAGAAACTGGCTTGTGAGTGACTTGCCAGAGGGATCCTTTTACACCCCGCTATAGTTTTAAGCAGCCAGGTTCCCATAAAGCCCCATTGCCAGGAGTTGGGCTAATGCCCTTTCAGTACACATTGCAAAAATGATGTAAATAACTCATCCTGGGACTTCAAACACGCCACCTCAGATGTATGGTGGGAGATTACAGGTTTCTAAGACGCAGCCCCTCCATCATTCCCGTGGCTTAGAGGCTTGCTGGAGAGTGGAGATCAATGCTGTGGTTTTATGAGCAGCTGGGCCACGTGACCCGGGCCCAAATCCTTTGCTTTATGGGTTGTTTACACATTCCTGGTGAGAAACGATTTACATTCTGGGCCCTGAGCACACTCCTAAATCAGCTGCTGGGTTCTTGAAGTTGGAGGTGAAAGAGATCTGTGTATCCGTGGGCACAAGGAGGCGAGGAGGAGGACAGAGAAGAAGGCTAGAGGAGGGCTGGGGAGGGGGCCCCCTCAGGGCCCCTCGGTTTCCTGAAAGTGGCAGCTGGATCCCATTTCTGCATCAGTAGGGGGCGCTGTGCAGGGCCTGAAGTGGGGAGGACCCCCGAGGGGTTGCAGATGCACACTGGCTCCAGGTGCCCTGGGCTCCACTCCACGTGGGCACACGTTAGCTCACTGGGTTCCCACAGCAGCCCTGGGAGGTTGGGATTATTCTCATTTTCAGATGAGGAACCAGGGGCTCAGAGAAGTGAAGCGGCTTGTTCCCTCTTACACAGCTGGGGGGTGTCCGGGAAGGATTCAAACCCACTCTAACAGAGGCAAAGTCTATGGTCTCACCACTACGCTTTCTTGTCACTGAGGCTCCCTAGAAGCCATGTGGGCTGCAGTTTAGGAAGTGTCTCCTGGCTCAGAGACAGAGGATTAGCAGATGACTCTTCCTGTCTGGGTTTTGCCCCTGACTTAGCTCAGTCACCGTCTGAGAATCCCATGTCACAGAGTTGACCTTAAGGATTCAATGCACAAGATGCCCGGAATCATGGGGCAACTCAGGGTACCCAGTGGGCCCCTGTTCGCTCCTTCTCTCTCCATCCCTCCCCGTCCTTATTCCCTGTTTCCTCTTCCTGTCCCGGCCCCCTCCCCCTTCTATCCCCCTCCCCCCCTGAGAGCGTCCTCACTGTGCCTGCATTCTTCTTGTATGTCTCTCCTTGTGGTTTGCACCCACTGGCCTCAGCTCTGCCCTTTGTAGCTGCCCGGGCTTCTCCTAGGAAGGCCCTGTGATGTTGGAGGCTGCGCTCAGCCCCACATCTTCTCCAAGCCACTCAGTGCCTTCAGCAGTTCCCCAAATCACATGGGCTCTAGCCCTTTCCTCATCCTGACTGCTGCCTTCTGAGGTCAGGGCAGAGAGATGACCCAAAGTTGGAGAGTGGAGTTAGCAGCAGCCCAGGTTAAGGAATCTTCTCCCTCTAGATTGAAAGGCAGCTAGGTCTTGGGGAAAGCATGTAGGCTCTGGGATGCATGGATTACAGTCCTGTTCTGACATTGGATCACCTCCCTCAAGGCACTTAACCTCTCTGAGCGTCGCTTTTCTCCTCCATAAAACAGAAGTAATGAATACAGTGCACAGCTGTGCTTTTTGCTGCCCAGCAGCCTTCCATCTTCCACCTTCCACCTGGTACCTGTAGGGCACCATTTCTCTTCCACCCTCAGCCCATATGGTGTGGCGGCAACCGCACCCTCCACTCAGGGACTCAGCTACCCACACTTCCCTCACCCCTCCCTCCAGTGATGGGTTCAGGGATGTACACGCGACCCATTCCAGCCAATGAGAGTCCAGCTGTGAGGGACAGCCACTGTCTCTTTTCAGTGTGTGTAAAGCTGTGAGAATGTGCCATATGAAGTGACTTCTGTTGTTTTGCTATCATGAAGGAAATGCATATCTGAGAATGGAACAACCCCCCAGAGCAGGGCCAAGCCCAGAGATGGCGATATTATTTGAGTGCCTGCATTAAGCTGTGCCTGAAGCCAAATTCTTTTGACTTTCCAGATACACAAACCAACACAAGCTTTGTGGAAGATTATTTACAAAAATGGCCACGCTTCCTTGCCCCACTCTGTATCCACGTTCTTGTAACATGGCTTTGCAGTAATTCCCACCAAGAGGTGGAGTCTTTTTCCTCACTCCTTGGATCTGGGTTGGTCTTGTGATTTGCTCTGGCCAGCAGAACATGGCAGAAGTGACAGTGGACCAGTTCCAAGCCTAGGCCTCCAGGGGTCTTGTGCACTTACAATCACTCTCTTGGACCTATGAACCTACCTTGGGCTAGTCTGCTGGAGGACTAGAGACACATGGAGGAGAGCCCATTGTCCCAGCCAAGGGCATCCTGGGCCAGCCCACAGCCTGCTGGCTGGAAATGCATGAGAGAGCCCAGCCAAGATCAGCAGAGCTGACCACCGAAGCTGAGCCCAGAGGGACCAGAAGACCCACCCAGCTGACCTGTAGACTTATGAGCAATAATAAATGCTCATTACTTTAAGCATTGCACTTGGGGGCAGTTTATTGTGCAGCAACAGCTGATAGGTTTCTTTGATTTCCTTAAATTAGTCTTGATTGTTTTTTTTGTCATTTTTAAGCAGAGAATTCCAAATGATACAACTATAATACCTATCTCATAGGACTGCTGCTAAGATTAGAAATGATATTGGCAGAGTACCTGACACACTTGAGGTGCTCAGTAAATGATAGCTGTTGTCATTTGTCCCTATTTATCCTCCAGTGCATCCTCATCCACATACTCCAACCAGAGGCAGAAAGTTCTCTGCCAATGTGGAGAATAGACACAGGGAAGAAGACAGAGGGGTGCCGCAGGTGACCATGCTGTGTGGTACCCCAGTTCCTTGGCCATCCTCTTCCCCATCACAGAAACATCTTGACTGACTTCAGGCTCCATCTCCTGGGACACATCAAAGTGATTCATCTCACTGGCAGCAAGCATGGACCTCAGCCCTCAGAACTAGTGCTCTGTTACCTCAAAAGAGAAACCATTACCCACAACAGCTGCCTGGGTGGATGCATTTTTGAGACACAGGGGTGTTCTGTTTCTTCTGTATATACCTAATACTTAAAAGTATGCTATATAATTAATAAGGAGTCCCTTTTGTATACCTAGGGAGTCCCCTGTTATTTGAATATTCATTATCCAAGTTCCCTAGGGTTACAGGTTTGCAGAAGGAAGCAATAGTGCCTTGAAACATGAAACATTTTATTAATGGAACTGATCCTTCCAAAAATGAGTCACCTTTCCCCACATGCCGCTTTAATACAGATTTCTGTCTCCCATTGCGTCAACTGTTTCTCTCTGGTCTTTATAAAGACACAAAATAATAGTACAACTTGGAGATTGAGTGAAATTGCAAATATTGTTAAAATATATAGAGATATATGGATTTCACAAAATCAGTGAAAATAATGGTCTTGAACTGCTCAAATCCTTGCAATGTCGTTGACAAAGTGGGACACGGCAGAGTTAGGCCCGTTAACATTGTAAAAGAGGAAATGACACCAGGGGTTTCAAAAGAGAACAGTTTGACTATTAAAGGATGACTAGAAACCCTTTGGGAAATTGATAAAATCCTTGAATATTTTCACACTAATGATTTTCTTCATAAATCACGCTGAGACAAAAGTAAAGTGAAAGACATTGTCATATGACTTGATTAGAAAACAATGTGCCACCAGAGCTAAAAGAAGCAGCGCTTGATTTCTTTGCTCATGCTAAGAATTAGCACATAGTCACAATTACCAAAAATTCAATCCAACATATTTCTGCAGTGTTTTGTTTCCTTTTCCAAGGTAAAGTCCCAGTCCCAGTCTCTCTCCCACAGACATACACACTTTGGTGTGAAATTTTGGCCCCCGTGTCAGAGGGTTCACGTTAAACAACTCTCTCCTGTGTCGTTTATTCTACATCCTTCTATCTCAGTGAGGAGGCCAAACTGTCTCTGGGCAAATGGAGCTGTGGGAGAGGTAAGGAGGGTACATGCAACTGATAGACAGGGTTCCTCTGCGGGAAGTGGCCTCAGGAGGAGATCAAGTGACCCAGGTTTGCCCTCCATCTCTTGGAGGTGATCCCCTAGGTGCTGCTAAAGATGAGAATGAGATGCTACCTCAGGGTCGAGCTGAACTGCTGTTTAAAAAGTCTTCAACAGGGAGTTCCCTGGTGGTCTAGTGGTTAGGACTCCTTGCTTTCACTGCCAAGGGCGCAGGTTCAATCACTGGTTGGCGAACTCAGATCCCGCAAGCCGTGGGGCGCGGCCGGGAAAAAAAAAGTCTTCAACAAGATTTCCCTGTTTACATGATGTTGTAAATCAACTATACTTCAGTCAACTATACCTATGATTCAGCCACTCCACTTCCTAGCTGTATATCCCTGAGCCAGGTACTTTGCCTCCCTAAACTTCAGTTTCCTTGTTTATAAAATGGGGATTAAAAATAGTAACACTGCAGAGGGTAGGATGAAGATTAAATGGGAGAGCAGATAAAGAGGGGCTGCCCAGGGCCTGGCACGGGGTGAAAGCACAGAAAAGGTCAACAACTGCTGGTAGCACGTTCACTGTAGTTTGTTTTTTGTTTGTTTAGCAATGACTTTTTGGTGATCACAAAAGCTATGCGTGTTTACAACAAATCTCTTAAAAAAACCCAAAATGCAAAAACAAAAAAATCCTATAAAATGTTGGCCCCTTTTTTTTTTTTTATAAATTTAGTTTTTGTTTTCTTTTATTTTTGTCTGCGTTTGGTCTTCATTGCTGTGCACGGGGGTTTCTCTAGTTGCAGTGAGCCGGGGCTACTGTTTGTTGCCGTGCGCAGGCTTCTCATTGCGGTGGCTTCTCTTGTCGTGGAGCACGGGCTCTAGGTGTGCGGGCTTCAGTAGTTGTGGCACGTGGACTCAGTAGTTGTGGCTCGCAGGCTCTAGAGCGCAGGCTCAGTAGTTGTGGCGCACGGGCTTAGTTGCTCCACGGCATGTGGGATCTTCCCGGACCAGGGATCGAACCTGTGTCCACTGCATTGGCAGGCAAATTCTTAACCACTGCACCACCAGGGAAGCCCTGGCCCCTTTTCTCTATACATATATGCATTAAAAAAATTATGTCCATAATTTTTATGTGCATACCGTGCCGACTTCCTTCCTTCCTCTGGCAGCGGATTGCACAGAGTTCCCAAAGGATTGTGGTTCTTAAATGCCCATTACAGTCCTGCTTTGCTGGGAAGCAGGAAAGGAAAACTGAATTGGGCCACAAAGAGAGCAGCCCTGCTCCCTTTGGGGTAGCATTCGGCCTCCCTCATTATGGGGCACGAAGCCCCTGACACCCCTGCCTGGAGATATCGGTGGGAATAGTCTCCCCTGACGCGGTGCCTGGCCTCTTCTCACCTCTTCCCTGCTCAATTCCTCACCACCCACACCCCTGCTCTCCCACCCTGCCCCTTCCAGGTGTCAAATGGGGGGAATTTCAGTCTGGAGTGAATGTTTACTGCTTACTTGAAACCCTTAAAAATAAAAATTCATCATAAACTGACAGATCCTTAAATTTTACTGCACCAGCAGTGCCACTGTAATAAAGCTCCACTTGAATGGATGTTCTGTCAAAACCACGTGGGCTCCGCCTGGCTCCCTCCCTGCGACTACGGCTGTATTTGAGGAAATGCTCGTGGGATGTTTATTGGGGCGGAAGGCATAGATACGGCTTGCTCCAGGTTAACCGTTTTTTAGGGGCTTTCGTGTTGCTTGGCAGATAACCCTGGGCCTTAGGCCTCAAGTGCTGAGTGTCCTCCTCCACATGCACACAGAGGAAGCACAGAAAGGCAGAGTGAGCAGTTGGCGGTGTGGGCTTCAGGCTTGCTTGGTTGGAATCTTGGTTCTATAATAATAAGCTGTGTGACCTTCGGAACCTTACCTCACCTCGCTGTGCCTCGGTTTCTCTATCAAATGGGGAGTGGTGACAGTAGTTCTTCCTTATTACGAAGCCTAAATTAGTTTCTGTAACATGCAATAACTGGAATATAGTATGTCCTCAGTAAATGTGTGTCTGTGCTTATGTGTGAAACTTTAGGTACAAAGGGTAGAGTTAATGTAACTCCTTACCATCAAACTGATGGACTCCAGATTGACTTCAACTCTGCCCCACAAGCAATATCACCTTCAATGTAGTAGTACGTGTCCTTTATGGACCTGTGTGAAAATTTCATTAGAATCTATAGCTGGGAATGGAATGGTTAGATAATATATATGCACCCCTGATTTAACTAAGAACTATGAACTGCTAACCCATACCCTTGGCCAGTTTTCTATTAAGGGTTGTTTTCTTGTCAATTGTCAAGAGCTCCTTTTTATTCCTGTTAGGTTTCTTTTTTTTTTTCTTTTTTTTTGCTGTACGTGGGCCTCTCACTGCTGTGGCCTCTCCTGTTGCGGAGCACAGGCTCCGGATGCGCAGGCTCAGCGGCCATGGCTCACGGGCCCAGCTGCTCCGCAGCATGTGGGATCTTCCCGGACCGGGGCACGAACCCGTGTCCCCTGCATCGGCAGGCGGACTCTCAACCACTGCACCACCAGGGAAGCCCCCTGTTAGGTTTTGACAGTGCAATTTATCGTCCTTCAATCTGTCATCTCTTTACTACATCTATGTTATTCTCCATTTTAAAATCCTTAATTTTGATATATTTATATTCTTTTTCTGTGTGTTGAGTGCTTTTTAGCTTTACATAATTTTTATTGAGTTATAGTGTACACAAAAAAAATGTGCAGACTTTAAATGTAAAGTTGGATGAGTTTGGACATCTTCACTCATGTAACACTACCACAATAAAGATATAAAACACTTCCATCACCCCAGAAATTTCCCTCTGGCCACTGGCCACTCAGTCCCCACAAAAAGCAAATACCGTTCTCATGTTCATTGCTGTAGGTTAGCTTCTCCTATTCCAGAACTTCATATAAATGGAATCACATATTTTATGGCTGGCTTCTTTCACTCAGTGTGTTTTTCAGATTTATTTATGTCATTGCATATATTAGTAATTTGTTCTTTTTTATTGCTGAATAGTATAACATTGTAAGAAATTGTTTATCCATTCAGCGAATTATAGACATCAGAGCTGTTTCTAGCTTTTGGCTATTGTGTATAAAACTGCTATTAACATTCACATACAAGCCTTTTGTATGTATGTATGTGTATATATATATATATATATATATATATATATAAAAATATGTGTATATATATTTATGTATACGTATATTCATTATCTATAAATATAATATTCTAACATATGTATTTATTTCATTCTTAGAAGTGGTATTGCTAGGTCAGAGTGTAGGTGTATTTTACCTTCAAAAGAAACTGCCGGAGAGTTTTCCAAAGTGGTTTTACCATTTTACACTCCAACTAGAAATGTAAGAGAGTTCCAGTTGCTCCACCAACACTTGATATTGTCCATGTTTTTAATTTTAGCCATTCTGATGTGTAGTATCTTATGTTGGCTTTAATTTGCTTTTCCCTTATGTCTAATGATGTTGAATACCTTTTCATGTGCTTCCTGGCCATTTCTATATCTCTTTGCAGAGTGTCTATTCAAGTCTTTTGCCCTTTTTTTAATTTGAATTGATTGCCTTTTTATCATTGAGTTGTAGGAGTTCTTTATATATTTTGGTTGCAAGTCTTTTGTCAGATGTATATGTATTGAAAGTGTTTTCTCCCATCTGCCTCATCTCTTCATTTATCAATGATGTCTTTTGATGAGCAGAAGTTTATATTTTTGATGAAGTCTAATTTATCAATTTTTAATAGACTATTTATTGAGAGCAGTTTTAGGCTCACGGCAAAGTGAGCTGAAAACATCAGTGGAAAGTACAGAGAGTACTGCTCCCACACAGGCACAGCCTCCCCACTATCAACATCTCCTACCAGAATGGTACATTGGTTACAACTGATGAACCTACATGGACACGTTCATGATTATCACCCAAAGTCTATAGTTTCCCTTAGGGTTTACTCTGGATATTGTACATTCTATTGATTTAGACAAATGCATAAAGACATGTATCACCATAATTTTGTACAGAATAGTTTCACCGCCCTAAAAATCCTCCGTGCTCTGCCTGTTCATCCCTCCCTCCCCCTAACCCCTGACAACCACGGATCTGTAATTTTACTATTTCCATAGTTTTGCCTTCTCCAGAATGTCATGTAGTTGGAATCATACAGTACGTAGCCTTTTCAGATTTGCTTCTTTCACTTAGTAATGTGCATTTAAGCTTCTTCCATGTCTTTTTATGGCTTGATAGCTTGTTTCTTTTCAGCACTAATTGCATTGTCTGGATGTACCACAGTTTATTTATCCATTCATCTACCGAAGGACATCTTAGTTGCTCCCAAGTTTAGGCAATTATGAATAAAGCCGCTATAAATATCCGTGCAGATTTTTGTGAGGACATAGGTTTTTGACTCAGAGAGCACAATTGTTGGGTCATATGGTAAGAGCATGTTTAGTTTTATAGGAAGCTGCCAAACTGTCTTCCGAAGTGGTTGTACCATTTTGCTTTCTCACCAGCAATGAATCCGAGTTCCTTCTGCTTCACATCCTTGCCAGCATTTGGTATTGTCAGTGTTTTGGATTTTGGCCATTGAAATAGGTATGTAATGGTATCTTATTGTTGCTTTAATTTCCAATTCCTTACTGACATATGATGGTGAGCATTTTTTCATATGCTTATCTGCCATCTGTATAACTTCTTTGCTGAAGTATATGTTCATGTCTTTGGCCCATTTTTTAATCAGGTTGTTCATTTCCTTTTATTTTTAAAATTTTATTTATTTAGTTTTGGTTGTGTTGGGTCTTCATTGCTGCATGCAGGCTTCCTCTAGTTGCGGCGAGCAGGGGGTACTCTTCTTTGCGGTGCGCGGGCTTCTCATTGCGGGGGCTTATCTTGTTGAGGAGCATGGGCTCTAGGCGTGCAGGCTTCAGTAGCTGTGCCACATGGGCTTAGCTGCTCCGCAGCATGTGGGATCTTCCCGGACCACCAGGGATGGAACCCGTGACCCCTGCATTGGCAGGTGGATTCATATCCACTGTGCCACCAGGGAAGTCCCCCCGCCCTTTTTTTTTTTGGCCACACCACGCAGGATCTTCCTTCCCTACCCAGGGATTGAACCCGGGCCCTCAGCAGTGAAAGCGTGGAGCCTTAACCACTGGACCACCAGGGAAGTCCTAGGTTGTTCATTTTCTTATTGCTGAGTTTCAAGTGTTCTTTGTACATTTTGGATAACAGTTCTTTTTTTTTTTCAAAAACTCATAATGATTTATTCTTAAGCATTATATATACATTTATAAGTGTATATATGACATATTTTATGTACAGGGATTACATCGGTCTTTAAGGACAGTGTTATATGTCTTCTGGAAAATTATTTTCTACAAAAGTATAGTGTGAAAAATAATAGATCAATTTAGGAGACTAAAATTATACAGGGATACACAAAATGGAGATAGGTTTTCATAATCAAGAACAGTATTCTCACCCTCTCCTACCTCTGACCACCTCCATCCAGGGGATCATCATAGGGCAGAAAACTTTATTAATCAAGGACAGTGCTTCAAGGTACTGTTCCCAGATTGTGATGGAGAGAAGGGAAAAGCCACAGACAAACAACACTTAAGCCAACACTTAAGTAGTCGGCTAAAACCCTGTGTTGCCACAGCACCTCCCTCTACCTGGGGTGGAGATGTTCTGGTCACTGAAATAGTCATAAGCCTCCCACTGCCGACTTCTCTGCAGTGAACTCAATTCCCTTGCCCCACTAGAACATAAGAAAGATCTCTGTTCCTCCCAGCTTGAGATCCTTTCCACTGGCTAAAAGTAGGGGACAGGCACAGGCCAGAGGCAGAGAGGGGCTCTGAGGCAAGAGGGAGGCGCACCCCACCGTGGGTCCCCTGTGAGCTCACTGAGCAGCTGCTCATCAGCCACCTCCAATGGGCCCCTTTCTTTTTCACTTTCACTGTGGTTTACCTGTATCTGCTTGTTTGAAAACTCAGAGAGAGCACACTCTCCATGCTCTGCCTCAACTTCATCTCCAATGAGTGCCCTGCAGTTTGCCACAGATCTGCAGTTAACATATAGCAGAGCAAGTGGGACAGAGGATGTTGAAACATTCCATGCCCAGGGAAATCAGCTGGTTGGTTTGTTTTTGGCAACTACTGGCCTCTGAGTAGGCCAGCAGTACATAGGACTGTACTTTCTTCTCTCCAGGGAAGAGGTCTGTGTCCTGAGTACCCTTTCCTGTCCTGGAAGGAGTAGGTTGTCTGCTTCAGATAAGTCCAGCTGGAAAAAGCCATCTCTGTATTATTTTCTCTGAGGTATCAAGCAAAGTGGGGCAGAGGTAGAGTGGTAATTAAGAAACCACCTCCAGCATGGTCTGGTGGACTGGCCACGTGGTTATCAGCTCTGAAGTCTCACGCAGCATTCAAAATCTGGCTCCACTACACATGAGCTGTGTTATCTTTAAGTCTCAATTTCTGTGTGACTCGGTTTCCACATCAATCATTGCGAGATTACACTCTGAGCCACAAGAAACCTTTTATTATATCCTAGCCATTCTTCTTAGGGCTGGAGAAACAGAGTGGATAATAGTTCTTTGTCAGATAACTCTGTTGCAAATATTTTCTCCTAGTCTGTGGCTTGTCTTCTCATTCTCTTTATAAATCCTGCCTATTGAGATCTCTCCAAGAGATATTTGTCTACCCCAAGGTTGACAATATTCTCCTGTTTTTTCCTAAAGGCTTTATAATTTTAGCTTTTGCAAGTAGTTCTTTGATTCATCTGGAATTGATTTGGGGGTATAGTATGAGGTAGGGATTGAGATTCATTTTTTTTCTCCTCACAGAAATCTAGTTGTTCCAGCACAATATGTTGAAAAGTGTTTTCTTTCCCCATTGAATTACCTTGGAACTTCTGTTGAAAATCAGTTGGCCATATACATGTGTGGATCTATTTCTGGACACTGTTCTGTTTCATTGATCTGTATATCTATTATATTTTTTAAAATTTATTTTTGGCTGTGTTGGGTCTTCGTTGCTGCACACAGGCTTTCTCTAGTTGCGGCGACTGGGGGGCTACTCTTTGTTGTGGTGCACGGGCTCCTTATTGCAGTGGCTTCTCTTGTTGTGGAACATGGGCTCTAGGTGTGTGGGCTTCAGTAGTTGTGGCACGTGGGCTCCAGTAGTTGTGGCTCACAGGCTCTAGAGTGCAGTTAGTAGTTGTGGCACACGAGCTTAGTTGCTCCGCGGCATATGGGATCTTCCTGGACCAGGGCTAGAACCTATGTCCCCTGCATTGGCAGGCGGGTTCTTAACCACTGCGCCACCTGGGAAGCCCCGTATATCTATTCTTGACTCTTGTATCTTTATAGTTAAATCTTGAAATCAAGTAGGATAAGTCCTTCAACCTTTTTCAAGATTGATTTGAATATTTGAGGTTGCTTACATTTCCATATAAATTTTAGACTTAATTTGTACTTTAAAAAAATCCTGCTGTAACTTTGATTGAGATTGTGTTGAATCTGTACATACATTTGGAGAAAATTAATATCTCAACAATGTTGAGCTCTCCAGTCTATAAACATGGTATAACTCTCCCTTTGTTTAGGTCTTTTTGATTTCTTTTATCAGTATTTTGTAGCTTTTAGTGTAGAGATCTTACACATCTTTTGATACACTTATTTCTAAGAATTTTATGGGGTTTGGAGCTATTATAAATAATACTTTCTACTTAATTTTTTAAATTGTGCTACTATACAGTGAAAATTAAATTTTTTAAATATTGACCTTGTGTCCTGAGTTTAATAGTTTCTGTTGTAAATTTCTTATGTTTTTCCACACATAATCATATCATCTGTGAAAAAAAACAATTTTACTCCTTTTCCAAGCTGTACGCCTTTATTAATTTTTCTTTTCTTATTGCAATGGATAAAATAACGATTTTAATGTTGAATAGAAATGGTGAAAGTGTTACCAAACCAAAGTTGGGTCTGCTCACCTGCGCACAGTAAAGCCAACTGGGTTGTGATAAAGGAAAGTGCAGTGTTTATTGCAGGACGCCAAGCAAGGAATCCAGGGCAGCTAGTGCTCAAAACACCCAAGCTCCCTGATGGGTTCCAGGAAAGCATTTTTAAAGGTATGGCGAGGGAGGGGGAGTCCCAGGGTATGTGATCAGCTCATGCACAATTCTCTGATTGGTTGATGGTGAGGTAACAAGGTGGTGTCACAGAGGTTAACATTATCAATCCTTAGGCACCAGTAGGTATGGGGGCTACATGTTCATGGTCATCAAGTAGTTAATTTCTTTGTTTGGTGGTGGTTTTAGCATCTGTAAAACAACTCAGGAAATGTACATCAGATATTATATTATCTAGGCACTTCAGTGAAGAGGATATGGGGGAGGGGGTGTCTGTCTCTGGAAGGCCCCATAGTGTTCTGTTTGGTTACAGAAGGGGATATCTTGGCTTTGTTCTTCATTACTTCCCAGAGACATTATAGTTTTTGTTACCATTTATGAATGGTACTATATTTTTAAATTGCATTTTCTAGATGGTTATTAATTTTTATAGCTTGAGCTTGATTTTTCTAAGTCAATAAATATAGTCACTGCAAATAGTGCTAGCTTTATCTCTTTCAATTTTTACATCTCTTAATTCTTTTTTTTCTCTTATAGTTTTGGCCGATTTCTCCAGTATACATCTAAGAGCAGCTTTTATCAAATAGGAAGGACTTGAAACTGTTTTTAACTCCAATTCAAAAATGAGGAAGGGAAAGAAATTAAAGATGATACAAACAGATGGCGAGATATACCATGTTCTTGGATTGGAAGAATCAACATTGTGAAAATGACTATACTACCCAAAGCAATCTACAGATTCAATGCAATCCCTGTCAAACTACCAATGGCATTTTTCACAGAACTGGAACAAAAAATTTCACAATTTGTATGCAAACACAAAAGACCTCAAATAGCCAAAGCAATCTTGAGAAAGAAAAACGGAGCTGGAGGAATCAGGCTCCCAGACTTCAGACTATACTACAAAGCTACAGTAATCAAGACAGTATGGTACTGGCACAAAAACAGAAATATAGATCAATGGAACAGAATAGAAAGCCCAGAGATAAACCCACACATATGGTCACCTTATTTTTGATAAAGGAGGCAAGAATATACAATGGAGAAAAGACAGCCTCTTCAATAAGTGGTGCTGAGAAAACTGGACGGCTACATGTTAAAGAATGAAATTAGAACACTTCCTAACACCATACACAAAAATAAACTAAAAATGGATTAAAGACCTAAATGTAAGGCCAGACACTATGAAATTCTTAGAGGAAAACATAGGCAGAACAGTCTATGACATAAATCACAAGAAGATCCTTTTTGACCCACCTCCTAAAGAAGTGGAAATACAAACAAAAATAAACAAGTAGGACCTAATGAAACTTAAAAGCTTTTGCACAGCAAAGGAAACCATAAACAAGACAAAAAGACAACCCTCAGAATGGGAGAAAATATTTGCAAATGAAGCAACTGACAAAAGAGTGATCTCCAAAACTTACAAGCAGCTCATGCAGCTCATATCAAAAAAACAAACAACCCAATCCAGAAATGGGCAGAAGACCTAAATAGACATTTCTCCAAAGAAGATATACAGATTGCAAACAAACACATGAAAGGATGCTCAACATCACTAATCATTAGAGAAATGCAAATCAAAACTACAATGAGGTATCACCTCACACCAGTTAGAATGGCCATCACCAAAATATCTGCAAACAATAAATGCTGGAGAGGGTGTGGAGAAAAGGGAATCCTCTTGCACTGTTGATGGCAATGTAAATTGATACAGCAACTATGGAGAACAGTATGGAGGTTCCTTAAAAAACTACAAATAGAACTACCATATGACCCAGCAATCCCACTACTGGGCATATAACCTGAGAAAACCATAATTCAAAATAGTCATGTACCACAGTGTTCATTGCAGAACTATTTACAATAGCCAGGATATGGAAGCAACCTAAGTGTCCAGCAGCAGATGAATGGATAAAGAAGATGTGGCACATAAATACAATGGAATATTACTCAGCCATAAAAAGAAATGAAATTGAGTTATTTGTAATGAGGCGGATGGACCTAGAGTCTGTCCTACAGAGTGAAGTAAGTCAGAAAGAGAAAAACAAATACTGTATGCTAACACATATATAGGGAATCTGAAAAAAAAAAAAAGTGGTTCTGAAGAACCCAGGGGCAGGACAGGAATAAAGACGCAGATGTAGAGAATGGACTTGAGGACACAGGAAGGGGGAAGGGTAAGCTGGGATGAAGTGAGAGAGTGGCATGGACATATATACACTACCAAATGTAAGATAGATAGCTAGTGGGAAGCAGCTGCACAGCACAGGGAGATCAGCTCTGTGCTTTGTGTCCACCTAGAGGGGTGGGATAGGGAGGGTGGGAGGGAGATGCAAGAGGGAGGAGATATGGGGATATGTGTATATGTATAGCTGATTCACTTTGTTATAAAGCAGAAACTAACACACATTGTAAAGCAATTATACTCCAATAAAGATGTTAAAAACAAAAATATTAAAAAAAAAAAAAATGAGGAAGGGAATTCCCTGGCAGTCCCATGGTTAGGACACGGAGCTTTCACTGCCAAGGGCCGGGGTTCAATCCCTGGTCAGGGAACTAAGATCTCACAAGCTGCCTGGCACAGGCAAAAACAAACAAACAAACAAAAAACCAAACAAACAAATGAGGAAACTGTTACCCAGAGGAGTCAAGTTATTTGTCCAAGAGCTCATAAATAACTGCTATTTAAAAAATATAAATTTAGTTTTTAAAATAATTAAGTTCCTTGAAGCAAATTTAGGAAATAGAGGCAAAAGAAATAAAATACCTGTATGGTGCCCATCCAGAGATAAGTGCCATTAATATTTTGGGTTATAGCTTTCTCGAACTTTTAAAATGCATATATAGTTGGCCCTTGAACAACACGGGGACTAGGGGTGCTGACCTCCATGCAGTCAAAAATTTGCGTGTGGGCTTCCCTGGTGGCGCAGTGGTTGAGAGTCTACCTGCCAATGCAGGGGACACAGGTTTGTGCCCCGGTCTGGGAAGATCCCACATGCCGTGGAGCGGCTGGGCCCGTGAGCCAGGGCCACTGAGCGTGCGCGTCCGGAGCCTGTGCTCCGCGACGGGAGAGGCCACAGCGGTGAGAGGCCCGCGTACCAAAAAAAAAAAAAAATTTGCGTGTAACTTCACAGTTAGCCCTCAGTATTCACTATTCCACATCCGAGGATTCAACCACCGTGGATTGAGTAGTCCTATAGGACGAATTTAGTGAAAGAAATCTGCATGTAAGTGAACCTGCACAGTTCAAACCCATGTTGTTCAAGAGACAACTGTATATTTTAATAAAAAACAAGATTAGGGCTTCCCTGGTGACGCAGTGGTTGAGAGTCCTCCTGCCGATGCAGGGGACACAGGTTTGTGCCCCGGTCCGGGAAGATCCCACATGCCGCGGAGCGGCTGGGCCCGAGAGCCATGGCCACTGAGCCTGCGCGTCCGGAGCCTGTGCTGCGCAACGGGAGAGGCCACAACAGTGAGAGGCCCGCGTACCGCAAAAAAACAAGATTATAATGTAATGCTGTTTTATAATGTGCTTTTCTCATTAAGCAATTATCATAAATATCATTCAGGTCAATTAATGAACTTAATGTTCGCATAGTATTCCACCTATGGCTGTACCATAGTTAGGCATTTCACAATTGTTAGATGGCTACTTTGGTTCCAATTTTTCATTATTCTTCACTTCACTGTGAAGAATTTCATCATTACTACATTTTTACCAAAAAATGATGACAATTTCCTTGTACAAATTCTTGAAAATGGAATTGCTAGGACAAAGGGTCTACAAAATGTTCAGGCCTTTGATATCTGTTGGTAAGATACAACTTTTAACAGGTATATAGTAATGAATAATTCTATGTTGACTTTTTTTCCTTTCCCTCATATAGGACCCATTAATCTTCTCACTGGCTCTACCCATCCTCTACCCTTTTCTAACTGGAAAATTCCAAGCCTAATCTTTCCTCACCCCCATTTCAGTCATTCAACAACATTCAACAAGTATGTGTTGAACACCTACAAAATTCCAAGGTCTGGAGATCCACTGATGAACAAAACAGAGCCTTATGCTTGCAGAACTTGTGTTCTAGTGGGAAGATACAGATAATAAATATAACAGGTAAGTAGGGGACTTCCCTGGTGGTCCAATGGGTAAGACTCTGCACTCCCAATGCCAGGGGCCCAGGTTCGATCCCTGGTCGGGGAACTAGATCCCACATGCATGCCGCCACTGAGAGTCTGCATGCCACAACTAAGAAGTCCGCATGCCACCACTAAGAGCCCACATGTTGCAACTAAAGATCACGCATGCCACAACTAAGCAGGCTGCAATGAAGATCCTGCGTGCTACAACTAAGACCTGGCGCAGCCACAAGAAAAGAAAAATCAAATAAGTAAATGATGTGGCATGTTAAAAGATGACAAGTGATATGGGGAAAAGGAAACTAGAGTAGGATGATGGGGATCAGGGATAGTGGGCGAGAGTTGGGGGAGACAGTTTGCAGTTTTACAAAGGAGGGTCAGAGTAGGTCTCATTGAGCAGGAGACACTTGAGTAGACTTGATGGAGGTAAAGCATGGAGGGGAAAGAACATTCCAGGCAGAGAGATCAGCAGCGGCCCTAAAGCAGGAACTGTCCTTGTATATCAAAGAAGAGAAAGGTCAGTGTGGCTGGAGCAGAGTGAATACTGGAGAAAAATAGGGAGATGAGGTCAAGGGGTGATGGACAGGTGACAGACTGTGCAGGAACTTGCGAGGTTTTGTAAGGACTTTGGCTTTTGCTCTTCCCTTGAAGATTTTGAGCAGAGGAGTGACATGGTTTGACATGTAATTTACAAGAATCACTGACTGTTAGGAACAGACTGTAGAAGCTGGGCGATCACCTAGGAGTCTGTTGTAGAAATACAGCCTAGGGGTGATGATGGCTCGCACCAGGGGCTAGCCATGGAGGTGGTATGCAGTATACCGCCAGAGTCTGGGTCTATCTGAAGGAAAGCCAGTGTTTTCTGTTTTCTTCTGCCTGCCCCTCTGGATTCAGTCTCTGGCTCTCCCCACCCTGCTCTATGCCCTGGGAGACTGAGCTGTATGAACTCCATCCAGAGTCTCTGTCCTGTTTCCCGTTGGGTTTGGCCGAAGGAGTTTCCCACTGAGTTTGGCCAAAAGGAATACTGGCAAGGGATCTGACGGAAGGAGAAGTGTGAGGTTGTGGTATATTTCCTCGACTGCCTCCTTTCGGTTTGGCTGAGCCCTCTACCAAGGGCACAGCTCTAATCAGGCAGCCCACCCAGAAAAGCTGCTCCTCAGGGGTGGGTAATGGCTCCTCCCTTTGCCCATCAGACCTGAGTGGTGACAACTCCCTGCTCTTGCCAGCCCCAGAGTACCACGTTGTAAGTGGTTGTTTTTTCTTAACCCTGCCTGTAAGTTTGTGCATAGTCCTTTTATTAAACTCTCCTCAAAGCACCCAGTTTGAGTGTGCCACCTGTTTCCTGCAGGGACCTGACTGATAGATTGGATGCCGATTGTGAATGAAAGTGGAGTTAAGGATGGCTTCTTTGGCTGCAAGACCCAGGGCTCACCAGGTCCTCCCCTTCTATACAACTTTGTGCCCCAAACCTGGCCAAGGCGACTTTGGGAGCTTCGTTCCCCTTGGCAGTACCCGAACTGCGTAGAGCTTCTAAGGAGTAGAAGGTAAGGGTAAACACAGCCATACTTTCCCCCCCACCAGGTCTTCCAGACAAAGCCTGATAGAGAAAGAACACTGGACTAGGAGTCAGGAAGCTCCCTTGTCTGGTCTCTGTGGAGTAACTGCCTGAACAAGCGTTAGCAAATGACTGCTCAGAGCTTCAGTTTCCTCACCTCTAAAACCAGTAATAATGAAACCTAACTCAGAGACTTGTGGGGTAAGATCAAAGAACAGTGCTGTTTCTAGATTTTTTGATGATGGCCGTTCTGACCGGTGTGAGATGATATCTCATTGTAGTTTTGATTTGCATTTCTCTAATGATTAGTGATGTTGAGCATTCTTTCATGTGTTTGTTGGCAGTCTGTATATCTTCTTTGGAGAAATGTCTATTTAGGTCTTCTGCCCATTTTTGGATTGGGTTGTTTGTTTTTTTGATATTGAGCTGCATGAGCTGCTTATAAATTTTGGAGATCTTTTGTCAGTTGCTTCATTTGCAAATATTTTCTCCCATTCTGAGTGTCTTTTGGTCTTGTTTATGGTTTCCTTTGCTATGCAAAAGCTTTGAAGTTTCATTAGGTCCCATCTAAAAATCTAGAAACAATAAATGCTGGAGAGGGTGTGGAGAAAAGGGAACACTCTTGCACTGCTGGTGGGAATGTGAATTGGTACAGCTACTATGGAGAACAGTATGGAGTTTCCTTAAAAAACTACAAATAGAACTACCATATGACCCAGCAATCCCACTACTGGGCATACACCCTGAGAAAACCATAATTCAAAAAGAGTCATGTACCAAAATGTTCATTGCAGCTCTATTTACAATAGCCAGGAGATGGAAACAACCTAAGTGTCCATCATCGGATGAATGGATAAAGAAGATGTGGCACATATATACAATGGAATATTACTCAGCCATAAAAAGAAACGAAATTGAGTTATTTGTAGTGATGTGGATGGACCTAGAGTCTGTCATACAGAGCGAAGTAAGTCAGAAAGAGAAAGACAAATACCGTATGCTAACACATATATATGGAATCTAAGAAAAAAAATGTCATGAAGAACCTAGGGGTAAGACGGAATAAAGACACAGACCTACTAGAGAATGGACTTGAGGATATGGGGAGGGGGAAGGGTAAGCTGTGACAAAGTGAGAGAGAGGCATGGACATATATACACTATCTATGTAAAATAGATAGCTAGTGGGAAGCAGCCGCATAGCACAGGGAGATCAGTTCGGTGCTTTGTGACCACCTGGATGGGTGGGGTAGGGAGGGTGGGAGGGAGGAAGACGCAAGAGGGAAGAGATATGGGAACATATGTATATGTATAACTGATTCACTTTGTTATAAAGCAGAAAGTAACACAACATTGTAAAGCAATTATACTCCAATAAAGATGTAAAAGAACAGTGCTGGCCTCCACAGCATGTGGTCTGGTGTGTGAGCCTTGGGAGCCAGAGGCCACGACTTGTATTGCAACCTTGTGGTTTACAAGCTGCATGACCTTGAGGAAGTTGCTGAGCCTCAGCTGCCTCATCTGTAAAATGAGAATAGTAACAGCATATGCTACCATGCAGGGGATTGGAACTTACATGAAATGAGGGTGTGCTTGACAAGTGAGTATTTAGTAAGTGTTATGTAGTTAACAAATATTAAATTATTTCCTCCTCCCCTTCTGTGAAATGAGGGAGTTGAACTCAACACATAGGCTAACTTCCTTTGCTGATGTGAAATCTAGGGGTTTACTGAAAATTTTATTATGTAGCTTTTCAAAATTATACAGAAATGTATATATGCTAGAACAAATATCCATGTACCCACTACCAGGTTAAAAAATGAACTTTACCAAGGTAGTTTATATATTTGCATATAATGATTTTTCAGTGTTTTTAAATTTTGAATAATTGGTATCATATTATGAATTAATCTGCAACTTGCTTGGTTTTTTCCCTCAACAGTATTTTTGTGAGATTGTCCATTTTACTGCTGTTTGGTGTCACATTGTATGCATTTGCCACACTTTATTCATCCATTCTCCCATGGATAGACATATACATTGTTTCCAACTTTTGGGATTACAAACAATGCTGCTCTGAACATCCTAATAACTGGTCCTGTGCCCCCCGCCTCCACAGTTTCCAAGTCTGAGTTTGTGAGTTTCTTTTCAGCCCTGCCAGATGCTGGTATGAACTCTGGTCCAGAAGGGGGAAGGGGAGGAAGACTGGACTCGGGGTAGGGTTGGAGAGGAGGAGTTGGGGAGCTGAATCTCACTTAACAGGTTCTGAAGGCTTTGTAAGTAATAGCACTTAGAACCCAGTGTCTTGCAGATTTAAGTGTAAATGAATTAGAGCCATATGGATTACATTTGCCTTAAGTGACATGGGATTTGGAGGGTGGAGGCAGGGCTTCAGCGGAAGGTGCAGACAGTTTGTGGGTTGTCTCCTTTGCTCGCCAAAGACCTGTACTTCCCTAGCAGCCGGTTGTACGCAGAGGAGTGCAAACGATTAGCTGCGCAGGTGCCCTTCCTACAGCCTGGAGGAATCAGGTAGCCAGTGCATCCTCAGGCTGCCTGAAGGGGGCACTGAGGAGCCTCAAAGCTTCAGGAGGCTTAGTACTAGTTCCTCCTTTGACACTGCTTTGCTGTGTGGCCTTGGGCCAGTGTCCTGCTTCTCTGGGCCTTAGTTTCCGTCCTTGTCAATGAGAGGCCTGGGGGGTGGGATAGCATAGTAATTAGAGCCCAGGTTTGAAACTATCTTCTGACCTCTTTTTGGCTGTTAGACCTTGGACAGATGACTACTCAGCCCCTCTGTGCCTCAGTTTCCTCATCTGTAAAATGAGAATATTAATAGTGTCGCTTCATAGGTGGTTGTGAAGAATAAATGAGCTGGTAGTACACCTAGAAGGTGCCTGTCTGCTAGAAAGCACTCAAGTGGTGCCACTTTTGTTTTTTCATTATGGTCCTTATCAACGATAGGTCCAAATCTGATTTTCCCTGGCATTCTCAGGCAAAGAGTATGGAAGTGAGCCTGAGAAATGAGAAAGGGTTCCCCAGTGGCCGGACATTTCCTGTTCTTGTAGCAACTACATCTCCACTTCATGTTTATCAATTACATACAAGGCTAAATGTGAATATGTACACATATGTTTACAAAATGGATCATGCTGAGTTATAATCTGTTTTTTCCACTTTCACTGTGCCATATATATATTTCCTTGTCATTAATACTCACCGCCAACATTTGTCTGTATCTGAACCGGCGCACAGCAAACAACCATTTACCAAGTGCTTACTGTGCACCAGGCGTGGTGTTAAATGTTTTCCGTGTATGTCCTCATTTAATCCTCAAAACAAGAGAAGGCATTTGGTATTATTATCACTCCCATTTTACAGCTCAGGAAAGTGAGGCTTGGAGAGGCTAAATAAACTGCTTAAATTATCCCTCGAGTCCAGACCTGCCGACTCCTGCCCATAACTGCTGACCTGCTCCCAGGCAGGCACAGGATTGAAATACATCATGAAGTAACCTCAGGCCCCTATTCTTGGACACTTGGATTTTTTTTCTGGCTTCTCACTCTTATCAACAGCATGTGATGATCATTCTTTTAGGAAGATCTTTGCCTACATCGAGATCGCTTCTTTGGGATAAATTCCCGAAGTGGATGGGATGGTGTTTGGGGCTTTTGTTTTGGAGATGAGGAGAAACAGAGAACCCCAGCTGGACAGGAGGGTTAGGCAGGAAGCCCTCTAGGAGGTGGGCCCAACTGGAAAGCCAGGATGCCTGACTAATCCACAGTACATGCTGCTTCAGTTTATCTGAGGGATGGTTGCCCAAGCTCCCCAGGCTTACCCTGAAGCCTTTAGGAATCTAGTTTTTTTTCCATCCTGGTTTTGCTGACTTGGCTGAAGTCCCTGCTCAGTGGATCAGCTGCAAGACACAGTCACACAACACCACACACACACACACACACACACACACACACACACACACACGCACGCACACACAGCCTTCCAGGAATCAGGCATGAGGGAGACACTTGCTGGGAAGAGGCCAACTTATGGAAAGTGCGAGACCCTACCTTACTCAGAAGGAAAATTTCCTGGGAAAAACTGTTCACCAGATTTACATAAATCATTTTGTCTCTGAACTGGCCTGGGTTCATTTACCATTTTCATAACACCTTTATTGTTTCAGAAAAAAAATGACATGTTCGTTGTTTTTTAAAATCCCTGAGAAATGTATAAATATATATAAATATACTTGAAGATGTAAAAGCATTTAAAACTCTTCATTTCAGACTGGGTGATATAAATCAGTGCTTTTCACGCACTGGGCATCTTGTTAAAATGCAGATTCTTTTTTTTTAATTAATTAATTTATTTCTTTATTTATTTTTGGCTGTGTTGGGTCTTCATTGCTGTGCGCAGGCTTTCTCTAGTTGTGGTGAGCGGGGGCTACTCTTTGTTGCGGTGCGCAGGCTTCTCATTGCGGTGGCTTCTGTTGCGGAGCACGGGCTCTAGGTGTGCGGGCTTCAGTAGTTGTGGCACGTGGGCTCAGTAGTTGTGGCACACGGGCTTAGTTGCTCCGCGGCATGTGGGATCTTTCCGGACCAGGGCTCAAACCCGTGTCCCCTGCATTGGCAGGCAGATTCTTAACCACTGCGCCACCAGGGAAGTCCTAAAATGCAGATTCTGATTCAGGAGATCTGAGTGGGGCCTGAGCATCTGCATTTCTACCTGCTCTCAAGTGAGGCCGGTGCCGCTTGTCCATGGCCAAGTCTGCAAGTAGGGAGGACCACAAGATATATTTGTTAAAACAGAGATTCTTCTGTTGTGGCATTGTAACTCCAAAATATCCTTATGTCAGAGCAAAGGGTCTTAAAATCATTTGGTCAGAGCCTCTGCTGACAGGTGGGGAAACTGTGGGCCAGTGGAGGGATGGAGCAAGCCCAAGGCCAGGGAGCTCGAGCTAGGGCATAGCGCGGGCCTCCAAGCTCCTTTCGTTTCCTCTGAACCTGGAATCTCGTCGGTTTTGCCCGTGGGACCAGCAAAGGCTCTGAGACTGGCTGAGGGGAGCAGTGGCCCATGTAAGGAACAAGGCCACCAGGCAGAGGGCAGACCCCACGCCCGCCATGCATACACTGGATGCTTTACATGCCTACGTTCTCAGAAAATCCTCACTATGGCCCCACGCAGTACATCATCAACTCCATTTTACACAGAGAAACCGAGGCTCAGAGAGCAAAGCAATTTGTCTGCAGTCACACAGCAAGCGAGTGCGGAGCTGGCATGGGTCCTGTGCATAAGATCCCCCAGCACTGTCTCCCAAGGTCCTCCTTCAGCTCCCACCTTCAGGATCTCTACCTTACTGTGCTCGAACAATGGTTCACTTTCTGTTGGGGGAAAACCAGTATTGCTTGAAAGAGACTGTAGGAAATAAATACAACGATAACAAAACAGTGTTATTGAAATCTAGCTATATCTTAGCACCCTGCAGAGCCAAGGCCTGCTCTCCTTGTTAAAAGGGGAGATCAGCAAACACTAGAACCATATTAGAGACAGACTAGACCACACTGAGGCTTTCCTCTTGATGAACTTCAAAGAATCGAAAGAGTTGAAGAGAGAATAATTTTGCAGGACGTGGTCCCACCTCTACCAGTGCCCTGTATGAATTCCATCTTTCTTCCATCTCTCCAGCCAGCCATCTCACACTGCACTATGCTATCTTTGTGCCCTGAGCCAGGTGGTGTAAGTCAGGATTGGCTTCCTGGAAGAGGCACCTGGACCAGATTTCACATATAGGGAGGCCTAAGCCTGTGGCATCTCTACTTCAAGCTCCTTGCGTCCCAGGGGGTGCAGTCCTGTCTCCTCCCCAGGGGCCTTGGAATCAGTCAGCAGGCTGCCTGGAACCAGGGCACACTCCCTCCCAAAGAGATGACCCACCAGCCTGTTTGCCTAATGTGACCACTTTGGAAAAATTGTTTGTTCTCATCCTGCTAAAAACAGCTTCAAAGTGACTCCTGTCTAGACTGTGCCAGGATCGATTATCAGATCCCTGACCTGATCGAAACCACAGGGTGACATAGTCATTTGCCTTAATGCAATTAAAGCAAAATATAATAATGTATCCAGGCCAGGGACAAGAACGAGGCTTCCTGGAAGGTGGGAGGAGAAACCAGCTCTGGATAACTTCTTCTCGGCTCGAAAGAAGTGAGTTTAGACTTCCTGCCTCTGTCTCCAGGAAAGCCTTGAGTTCTGGACTGCCCCTTGCTCTGCTGAGGGCCACCAGGTGAGGGTGGCCTGGAGGATGGGGAATCAGGAGGAAGCAGTCGTGGGATGGGATGTGGGTGGGCGTGGGGTGAGCACAGGCCAGGAGGAGGGGCGCCGAAGAAGGAAGGAGGGAAGAGGGAAAAGATCACAGAGGAGGAAGTGGATGCAGCTGACTTGGTAATTCCCAGAATCTCTGACAAATCCCCAGTCCCAGGGAGACCAGAGCAAGCCTGGCAGGTCTTCGCAGAGGACAGCAGCAGGTGAGGTTAATCCAGTCATCACCGGAAGGCACCAGGAAAATGGGTTTTCACTTCTCAGGGAGCGACAAGAACAAGGAAGGTCAATGCAAAGACCACGGCCTTGTGGTCAGACACTGCCGGGCCTGCCACGCGCCTTCTGACCAACATCCCAGGGTTCTGGAGAAGAGCCGCCCCCCTGGGACAGGCAGGGAAGCAAGCCCTCAGAGCATTCCGTGGGGCACTCCACACACTGCCACAGGGCGGCTGGCACAGTGTGTGGCAGACTGGCGGCTTAAACAACAGAAATGTGTTCTCCCAGTTCTGGAGGCTGGGAAGTCCAAAATCAAGGTGCAGGCGGGGTTGGTTCCTTCTGAGGGCTGTGAGGGTTCTGTTCCAGGCCTCTCTCCTGTGTCGTGGATGGCTGTCTTCTCCCTGTCTCTTGTCTCTGCATCACTCTGTGTCCAAATTTCCCCTTCTCATGAGGACACCAGATGTATTGGATGAGGACCCACCCCAATGACCTCATTTTAGCTTGATTACCTCTTTAAAGACCCTGTGTCCAAATAAAGGCATATTTTGAGGTGCTGGGTGTTAGGATTTCAACCTATGAATTTTAGGGCAAGGACACAATTCAACCCCTAGCACTGTCCATGGAGAGCCCCCCTCCACTGCTCCCTTGAGGGGAGTGAGAGAGGAGACCGAGCTCTGGGGATGCCCAGTGCCCCCTGTTCCCTGACTCTGGGAAATCAAGTCCCCTTCAGGGGCCTCACTTGCTCTTCTGTGAGTGGAAGTGGAAACACTGCCCCCATTGCGTGAAGAAGAACACTACAAGCGCCTTCCCTTCCATGTTTACCAGACTTTGTGAGCTGGGAAACATCTTTGGGAATCGTGTGTGCTCTCCTTTGCCAAACTCAGGTTTCCTGAGGACGACTTCCTACCCCAGAAAGTACAGCTCTGGTTCCCTTTCTTCTCCTTCGTCTTCCTCTTCCTCCACCTCCTCTTTTCATTGACTCCCAGAGGCTCTCGTTATTTTATGGTTTGCTGTTATTCGCTGCCGCTTATCACGGATTTCATTTTGCAGAGGTTGTCCCAAGTGCTTTACCATCTTTGTCTCATTTTACCCTCCCAGTAACCCTATAGGATAGGAACTATTGCTATTCCCATTTTATAGATGAATAAACTGAGGCTCAAAGAGCTGGGGTAGGGCCCAGAAGACAAAGCTGGGACGCTAATGGGGAAAATTTCCACAAGGCAGATCTCAGCTCCGCAGCAGGAAGGCCTTCCTCATGGGCTGCCTGGAAGGTAGGGAGGTACCCATCCAGGACCCTGCCTGGAAGATCATGGGCCCTTAGAGTCTTGGGGTGACAGGGATTTGAGGGGTTAAGTCCAAATGCCTCTTCTGGGTCACATAAACCCCTCTTTAACACCTCGAAGGCTCAGCCAATGAGAGACCTCAGGGGAGAGGTAGGGACTCTGGCAAACCCTCCCAGGCCGACTTGCCAGTTGCCCTGACAGCAGCTGCAGAGCACATGGCAGGCACTCAACACACACGTAATAAATGTGGGGCCGATCATTTGCAGTCGCAAAAATAGCCACCTTTGGTACGAGATGACCGTTTACCAGGCTCAGGCTAAGAATTAGACCTATAGTTTCTTGTTTCAGTTCCTCCTCTCCCAAACCCTATGGGATAGGTGCGATTATTACCCTGGTTTTACAGCTAAGAAAGCAAAGACCAAGGAGGGTTTAGTAACTTGTCCGTCTGCCTGCCTCTGAAGCTCCGGACAACTGCATTAGTGGATCTCAGACCCTGCCCACAGTAGGGGGGCGTATTTATTTAACTGTTCCAACAGCCTTGGATTTCTAGCAACCCCCAGCACACAGTGGGTGCTTAATAAATACTTAATGAATTAATGAACTGATTCATTCATCAAACCTAGTCCACTGAGGTAGACATGTTAACCTAACAAACAACAAAATCTCTTTGGGCCCATAAGATTCCCCCAGCCCAGTGCCTGGCACACAGTAGGTGCTCAATAAATATTTACAGGATGAATGGCCCTCTGGCCCCTAATGTGAACAACTCTGCCCATAAATTTCAGCTCTAGGCACTTTGAAGTTCCCCCAGGGAACAGCTGCTTTTCTTGTTATCGAGGCCCCCCTGCCCCCATCCTTCCCCCCCCCCCCCCCCCCCCCCCCCCGCCCTCGTGGCCCCCTGGGCCCATCCAGGCCAGGGACCTGGGGCCGCCAGAGCCGGGAGATAAGGATGATGGATGGCCAGTCGCCTGGCTCCACTGAAGCCTGGGGTTTCCTGGGAGCAGGAGACAGTCTAGTGATTCCAAAGCCCCTCGGAATTCGAGTGGAGAGAGCTCGAGGAGGGGGCGGGGACAGGGGCAGCGTACGAAGTGTCCCTATCTCCTCAGAGATGCTGGACCCGACAGGAGGTTTCAGCACCCCCTGGCCACCTTGATCTCCTTCCATGTTGACAAGGCTTCCTTTCAGCATGTGCTGGACACCAGGACTCATCATTGGAGCTTCCAGTGGGAGTCTGGAGGATGGCCTCCCCCTCCATCCCACCCCACCCCTCCCCCCTGCATTGGGCCCAGGATCTGGAGGCAGGGCAGGCTGGCTTCCTGCTTTGTAATCTGGGCTCTACCGTTAATTGAGTCCTTGGCAAAATAAGAAATCATTTAACACGTTGTACACCTTAAATTCACATAACGTCATAGGTCAAATATATTCAATAAATTTTAAAAAAAAGGAAAGAGGTTTCCTCACTTGTAAAATAAATCTTGGGGGAGGCTTTCCCATCCAGCAATGCCAAGATGAGATTTTAAGTAGCTAAGGGAGAATCAGCTGGGACTGAACACAGTGGATGCTGCCTCAATGATGAAGCTGGCTTAGCCTTGGATCCCGGCAATATTCGTCATTGGTTTAATTTAAAATCTCTGATCCCCAAACCAAGACACTTACTAGGTTTGGGTAGATCGTAGAGCCTGAACACGTTAGATTTTGAAGGACTCTGTGAGACTGAAACTTGTAAGTTTCTTTTTGTCCTTCCCTCTCTCTGGACATATATCTATATCTATATATATATATATATATATATACACACACACACACACACACATATATATATATATTTAATTGCAAACAATATTTGAATGTCTTCCTTGTTTAAAAAATACAGATAAAGTGCCCGACACAAGGTACCCTCAATCCTGGACTACTCCCCTCTCTTTCCAGAAACAAAACCATCGTTTGGAGATGCACCCCGCAAAGCCTCCTCAGCACCTTTTAATGTATCTGTCCACCTACAGCCAGATATCCAGAAGGGGTTGGGTTTATATCAAGGGAATCAGCCTACCCAGGTCTTGGTACCACCTCTAGCACTCAGCCCTGTGGCCTGGAGACCCATCCATGCTGTGACATAAGGACACATCTGGTTACACCTTACTGGGGTTCAGCTCACGGTCGGGTGGCCCGGCCTTTCGGGGAAGCTCTAAGAGGGCAGAGGCTTGGTCTGTCTTGTTCAGCGGTGATTCCCAGTGTCTAAAACAGGGCCTGGCAGTTGTTACTCAATAACTATCCCACGAACGAAAGAAGGGATGAACACATGCATGACCTGTTGCATGTAAGACATTGCAGTTGCTTCCAACTTTTCACCGACACAGCGGGTGCTGTGATGAGCATCCCAGAACATGCTCCCCGTGTTCACTTTTGAGGGACAGTAACTTGTGGAGGCTCCCTGCAGCTTTGAAGAGCACAGTTTGAAATCCTCTGATTAGGCCCAAGCCTTTATTTCGTAGATGAGCACTGGGACCCCAGAGAGGGCCGACCGCTCGTCCCAAGGTCACCTAGCACGTCAGGAATTGAGGAGCGCCTTGGGGGTAGCTTGAATTCTTCTGCCGTCGTGTACTCTCTTAGTACCTACACTTTCTCTGACTCCCAACTCCAGCCTGTGCCCCTCAGGAGGGTGACTCTCAGGACAGAAGGTCTGATTCACTCTGCATAGAGAGGCGTCTGCCTCCAGAATCAGGAGGGTTTCATCCTGGGGTTCTCGTCCAACTATTGAAACGTTTTGGGGGCTTTTAAAATATTTATTTATTTATTTTGGCTGCTCCGGGTCTTAGTTGCGGCACGCGGGCGTCTTAGTTGCAGTATGTGGGATCTAGTTCCTGACCGAGGATTGAACGGAGGCCCCCTGCATTGGGAGGGCAGAGTCTTACCCACTGGACCACCAGGGAAGCCCCCCAGTATTGAACTGTTGAAGGATCTGGGTGAATCACATTTCCTCCCTGGGCCTCAGTTTCTCTAATCTATAACTCTGGCCTGATGATGCTTGGCTAACTCTTGTAGAGACGATGACAAGAAAGAGTTTGTGAAATTCACAAGGGGCATAGGAATCTAAGACAGGGCTAGTTCAGTTTACAATGTAGAATTTTTAAAAACAGTTTTCAGATTAAAAGATATAGCAGGTTTCTACTCTTATAAAAAAATGAAAAATTATATATATACATATATATGTATTTGAGTTAGTTTGTATAAATACAGAAAACTAACAGCAGTTACTCCGCAAATGTTAATTATCAATGGACTCCTCTGGAGTTCAGAATTGCCGAGGAAGTAAAGAGGCTATTAACATTTTCTTACTACACCCAGTTTTGTTGGTTTTCTAAAAGCTTGACAAAACAAAAGATACATTTACACATTAAGTATGTAACCTCAAAAACTCAAAAGAGAAAAGATAAATATTGCTAATAGGAAAAAAATTAAAGCAAAGGCTGCAAATAATTTTGTTTACAAAGGTAAAACTACAAATAGCTAAACAAGAAAAAGATCTTTTTCTTGATCAAATAGAGACAAATTAAAACAGCAGTGAAATTTCCTTTTTTGCCTATAAAATTGTAAAAAGTGATATGAAATAAAGACCAAAAGGTTTTCATTCCTGCCTAGGGAGAGGGTAATCATGATTAGGGATTAGCAGGAAGGTGGGGACATCCACGCCCCTCACAGCAATGACATGTCCGTCCTGTCCTGCTCCCCAAGCCATCCCGAGGACAGGGGAAGATGACAGGACAGGGTCACCGCTTCCTTCAGCTCCCCTCCTCCTCCAACTGTTGGCGTCTTCTGACCCACTGCCCCCACCAGGGACACTCCTCCCTCATCAGACCTAAATTCCCCTTCTTCTGATAAAAGAGTCCTGGATCCTGTGACAAAACCGGAAATGATTGGGAAGGTGCCTGGTGCACGCTGACTGTCCACTACTCCCAAAGGGATTGCTAGGTTCAGAATAGAGAACCCCGTTGTGGGATTGATGGTCATCTCTGTGAAGCCTCTCCTTCTAGGCAGAACTGCCCCAAAGGCTTTATTTTGGTGCGTTTTTTAAATGGGAATACACTGCTATACTAGGAAGAGCCATTAGCAGTCATCTGGTCCAGTAGCCCCATTTTATAAGGGGAAACTGAGACATAGGAGGGCTTATGAGAAACCCAAATCACCCAGCTGATTGGATGGAGCTATGTCTATAACCAAGGTCTCTTGACTCCTGATTCAGTACTCTTTCTGCTCAGATTGATATTTTTATTCGTTTACTGATTCTGTTCTTTAATTCCGGCATATCGAAATCTACTATCTCCCTGGCCATGGCTAAAAACCCCGCTTGTTTGCTTGGGGAAGGAAGTCGTCCTGAGATATTATACGTTCACGATGGAAATTATGTAATATTTAAAAGGAGAAAAGATGGGAATTCCCTGGCCGTCCAGTGGCTAGAACTCCACCCTTTCACTGCCGAGGGCCCGGGTTCAATACCTGGTCGGGGAACTAAGATTCTGCAAGCCGTGCAGAGCAGCCAAATAAATAAATAAATACTTTAAAGGAGAAAAGATACAGTTCTGACATTTATAATAAATAGCATTAATAATAAGCTGTAAACATCAATTGAGAAGTAATACAGGGCTTCCCTGGTGGTGCAGTGGTTGAGAGTCCGCCTGCCGATGCAGGGGACACAGGTTCGTGCCCCGGTCCGGGAGGATCCCGCATGCCGCAGAGCGGCTGGGCCCGAGAGCCATGGCCGCTGAGCCTGCGCATCCGGAGCCTGTGCTCCGCAACGGGAGGGGCCACAACAGTGAGAGGCCCGCGTACTGCAAAAAAAAAAAAAAAGTAATACAATTAAATCATTTTAAATAATAAAAATTTTTAAATAAAACAATTAAAATCCCCTGATTAAATCACAATATACAGATGCAAAACACAGGGCCTTGTTAATGTGTTTGACACATGCCTTTGTCTTTGTTTTACTCAGCCCATCCCCTTGACCAAGAAGATCTGCTTAGCGGGAGATGGAGGAAAGTTGCAAGGAGAGCCAGACGGTAATTCAGTCTCTATTTATCACAGAATTCATGTCAAATACTTACTGACCTGCCTGAAAATGTGTCTTGGTGTTAAGCAGATTCTCCTTTTAAATTTTCAAGAAAAAACTATTATATAAAATGGTGGTTAAGAGTAGGGCTAGGCAAAGTTTTCTGGTTAATAGCCAGATAGTAAATGTTTCAGACTTTGCAAGTCAGTGATTCCCCTTGCAATTGTATCGTGAAAGCAGCCACAGGCAACACGTAAACAAGTGAATGTGACTGTGTTCCAGTAAAACTTTATTTATAAAAACAGGAAGTAGGGAGGATTTGGCCCATGGGCCGTAGTTTACCAACTCCCGATTAAGAGTCAGGCTTGGGAGTCAGACTTTAATTGGCACCCCAACTCTGCTGCTTCTTCATTTGTGAGACCTTGAGCAACTGGCAAAATTATTTGAGCTTCATCTGTGGAATGAGGATTATAATTGTACCTGGTCACAGAGCAGGTACTCAGTGGAGCACCATTCAGCTCAAGCATTTGTAGGTGCTCAATAAATAGGACCTAAACAGGTAGGACACAGCCCACTGTTCTGGAAGAGACCTGGGTTCCCATTCTAAATCAATTGCCCCTACAAGCCATTTAACCTTGGCCAAGTATGTCACTTAACAGCTCCAAACTCTGTTTCCTCCCCCAGTAAAATGGGAAGAGAAACTCATTTATTGCCAGGACCTTTTTCTTTTAATTAATTAATTTATTTATTTTTGGCTGTGTTGGGTCTTTGTTGCTGTGTGTGGGCTTTCTCTAGTTGCGGCGAGCGGGGGCTCCTCTTTTTTGTGGTGCGCAGGCTTCTCATTGCGGTGGCTTCTCTTGTTGCGGAGCACGGGCTCTAGGTGCGTGGTTTTCAGTAGTTGTGGCACGCAGGCTCAGTAGCTGTGGCTCGCAGGCTCTAGAGCGCAGGCTCAGTAGTTGTGGTGCACGGGCTTGGTTGCTCTGCGGCATGTGGGATCTTCCTGGACCAGGGCTCAAGCCCATGTCCCCTGCAGTGGCAGGCAGATTCTTAACCCCTGCGCCATTTCCCTGGCAGGGAAGTCCCTGCCAGGACCTTTATATACATTCTTACTTAACTCTCACAACAGCCCTTGTGTTTGTCTCCATTTTACAGAGAGGAAACTGAGTCACAGAGAGGTGAAGCGTTTCTTAGTAGTAGAAACCAGATATTTAAACAGGGACTCTCTGATTTCAAGGGTTGAGGTATTTCTTTCCACTCAGCTGTGTTGCTTCACTAGAAAATGAGAAGAGGCATACGCTTCATAAAGCCGTCCAATCCATAAGGCCATGGACTCCTGCATCTCCCATCTGGCACCTGAATCTCCTCCCAGCATCCCTGCCTAGCCTCTGTTTCCACATCACCAGTACATGGGGGCTCATTACTGCCCTAGACAACCCACTTCCTCCTTGGTCAGCATTGACTGTGATAACATCCTGAACTGAATGGACCTGTACCCCGTCAGTTCCACTAAGAATCCAAATTCTCCCTGAGGACCCCCAATTTTTATCACCCTTCTACAGGATGCTCTCCCAGGGTCTGATGACAGCTCTATACCCCCAGACTCTACAGCCCAGTTCCTGCAATTACGCCTCCTCCCAGGGGACATGGCATGGAGGCCCCTGGCCTTCCTGCCACCCCACCCTGGGGTGTGGGGACACACTCCAGTGTGTCTCTACCCCTGGAAGACTGTGGCACCCAGAACTGCGTTCCTGCCCAGGGCGCTGAGCTGTCGCAAAAGTGAATCAGCTCGGGCCCATGATAACATCTGCACAGCCAGCCTGAGGGGCAGGTGCTTTTTGCATGGAAGGGGTGGGTTTGGGACACAGAAACCTATTCTGTCCTGTGGCGGGGAGTGGAGGAACATCAAGAAAAGAGGCTCCCCTTTCTGAGGACAAACTTTTGAGAAAGGAGGATCTCGGCCTGACTCTTACAGAAGCTGGGTCTTCAGGAACCCGCATGGACAGGTCGGGTAGGAAGGACTTACCAGGAAGGGGCAAGGCTGTTGTGGAAACAAGATTGTGTTTTTTAAGCCAAGAGGATGAAGAACGCTGATGATGCTAATGTAATCATTCAGAGGGTACTGATCTCCCTGACCGCTGGGAAGGACCCCTGGGCTGGAGCCAGGATCCCTAGATTCTATTCCCAACTCTGTTGCAAAACTGCTGTGCTGTTAGGCCCATCATATTTCCTCTCTGGGCCTCAGTTGACCCATCTGTGGGATGATGGGGGGGCTCCCTCAGCCTCTTGGAGAGACAGTATGATGTAGGGGTAAGAGCTTAGAGCTCTGGGGTCAGATGGACCTGTGTGAATGCAGCTGACTCTTCCTGGCTGTTTGACTGCAGGCAAGGTACTTAACGCCCTGAGCCTTGGTTTTCTCATCTATAAAATGGGATAATGATGAAGTGCTCCATGCACCTGGTCCCACTCAGTAAACGGGGGTTATGGTGGGGGTTGTCTCATCCTCCTCAGCATTCTGAGAGTCCACAAGTGGGAGTGGGAGCCATGAGGTGCACGTCAGGGTGGGGCTGTTGGCAAGACCCTGAACGACCCCCAGGTCCAGCTTTGAGGGGCACTGGTACTCTGGCCGCCTCTGCTGCCTGCGTGGTCCTCCTGCCAGGCCTTTGCCCTCTCTGATCTCTCCCCGGTCCAGATGCCTCTTCTGCTTCATCAGTTCAGTCCTGCTTACCCTCCAGGACTCTGTTTAAGAGCCATCTCCCTCCGGAAGTCTTCCCTGACCTCTTCCTCCCCTGACATCTTATGGATTCTCTTTGTGAAACCCATGCTTGGCAGCCTGAGATGTCGCATCATCTGGTGGGTAAAGCTGAGCTGCAGGCAGGGCCGACTTATCCACTAGGCACAGGACTGAGAGCTCACGATACATGTCAGGGTCCACAAAAACATTTTAATATCTTTTTAAATAAGAAGAAAAACATGAAAATACTAATAATGAACGTATAAAACAATGAATTCATCTTTATAGCAACACAGTGGTACCTTAGAATATTTTTTGATGGAGGAAATGGCTCATGAAGGCGGAAGTGCCCAAGGCCCACGGAAGTCCTAACGCAGCCCTGACTGCAGGGCTGTGTCTGTGCCTCCCTGTGCATCCAGGTTGAGCACAGAGCTCTGCCCAGAACGGCTAGACTGAGGGCAGGGACGGGGGTCTATCCTTCTCATCACCGTAACCCCGGTGCCTAGCACATAGGGGCTTGATAAAATGTGTATGGCAAAGGAATGTCAGTCAGAGGACACATGTATGTGTGTGTGTGTGTGTGTGTGTGTGTGTGTGTGTGTGTGTGTGCCTCTAACAGTCAGACAGGAGTCTTTCCTGCGTACCTTTGTTTCCATCTGCAGAATGTGACTAAGCAAATTCAAGGCCAGGCACTTAGAATCAGAGACTCATAGGAAGTGAGAGTCGGAAGGGACCATTTGTTCATTCCGTAGACATTTCCCAAGCACCAACCATGTGCAGTCTGTGTTTGGACCCTGGAGACCACCCCTGGGGGCTCTAATGGCCAGTCCTCAGAGGGACTTCCAGGGCCCTAAGAACCCCTGAAGGTGTAAGGAAAATTTGGAATCTGCACCTGTAAAATGTCCTTCCTAGAGAGACACTCTGACATCAGACTGCCAAAAGGCCAGTGTCTCCAAAATGCTAAGAACCGCTAGTTCAAGTCCATCACCCAACAGGCTTTTTTCAGAGTTGGGGAAATGAGGCCTAGGACAAGGAAAAATGACTTTTTCAAGGTCACACAACTAATCGAGGGCAGAGGTGGGCCCCTCCAAACATTGACATCTCCCCGAGAAGACCCCTTCATTTGTTGGCAGGGGTGGATGGAGAAGGGCCTGCCATCGAGCTGGTTCTGTGGGTCTCTGGATTCCAAGGAGCCTCTCTTCTGAACTCCCGCCCTCCAACACACACACTCACACTAACACACACACACACACACTCACACACACTCTCACACACACACACACACACACACACACTCACACTCCCAGGCATCTTTCACAACAACCCCCAGGTCCAACCATCGGAGGCCTGGTTTGGGGCCTGCCTCAAGTCAAAAGCAGATAACCTCTCCCAGGGATGTATAAACATCTAGTGGGCGTCCAGGGCAGAAGAATGTGGAAATGGATTCTTTTCCCTCTGAGCACCGAACATCTTCTGCCAAGATTCCTTCGAAGTTTCTGGGACCTCTCAGCTCTGGGCCTGAGGCCCTTTGTGTCCCCCAGATGTTTTCTCCCTGTCAGTGACTTCTGCAACCTCAACAAAGCAGCCTTCTCAAGCAGCCGGGATCCCACACTCCATCTGCACATGCCTTTGTCCCAGCCCCACACGTTCCATGGCTTGCAGCCCACAAGCCAGGGGTTGCCAGCTGTGGGCTGACCCTTCCTTCAGAAGGGTGTTAGTGGAGGAACCTATGGGAGATTTTATATGGAGACAGGTGGTTTGAATTTAAGCGGAGGGCACAGGGGACCTAATTAGAAAGCCTAGTTGTGGTAAATAGATATTTGTTTTATCTTACTTTTTTTTTTAATTTTTAATTTATTTATTTTTAATTTATTATTTTTGGCTGCATTGGGTCTTCGTTGCGGCGCGCGGGCTTTGTCTGGTTGCGGGGAGCGGGAGCTACTGTTTGTTGCAGTGCGTGGGCTTCTCATTGTGATGGCTTCTCTAGTTGCGGAGCACGGGCTCTAGGCACGTGGGCTTCAGTAGATGCAGCGCATGGGCTCAGTAGTTGTGGCTCACGGGCTCTAGAGAGCAGACTCAGTAGTTGTGGCACACGGGCTTAGTTGCTCCTCGGCATGTGGGATCTTCCCGGACCAGGGCTCGAACCCGTGTCCCCTGCATTGGCAGGCGGATTCCCAGCCACTGCACCACCAGGGAAGTCCCTTATCTTACCTTTTTAGAGAACTAAATCTTAGAAAAACAGAACTGAGCTTGAAATTAAGCAACACCCTTTCTCCCCTGAGCTACAATTTGTTTCCAAGTTAAAAAAACAAAACTCTCCACAAATTTGGTCAAAAGAATCAAGGAGAAATGCACTGAAGCTTTTGTCCAAACCTGGGGACCAGAAAATGTGACAGACGAGCCCCATGTAACTCTGGGGACTGTGGGTTTGGACTCAGCGCTGAGTAGGCGGAAGGGAAGCAAGCACAGGGACGCATGGAGACTAGAACCCTGCCATCCATCCGCAGTGTTAAGAGTTGTTGCCAATGTTTGGAAAGTGCAAAAAATGATTCCCACCGCTGTCTTTATTTAACCTTCTTGTTGCTATTTACCAGTTCTGCTTCACAGGGTTGAATTCTGGATGTGTTTGGAGTGACCTGGAGTCCATTTTTGGAAATGGAGACTGTGTCATTGAATGACATGGTGCTCCAAGCATGGCCAGTGCTCCTGTGCGCATGCCTACACATGCGCACACACGCACACACACACATATGCACACACACCCCAATCTGCTCCAAGGACACCCTCCTCACACAGCCCTCTCCTCAGCCTCCCCAGACCCCCTTTTGGTTTCCTCAGAACTTGCAGAGAACTTGGCAAGTTCTCTTCCAGAACTTCCTAAGCTCAGCCTCCATCAGAAATACTCATGCAAGTGAAAATCTCCTGAGGTCCTCAGGAGAGAATTCGAAGGCCCCCTCACACTGACCACAAAGGATGCAGAAGGAAGTTTCTTAGAATCAGAGCTACTATAGAACCTCTCACAGGGCTGTGGTGACAATTCAGTGCCTGTTGCTCAGCCCAGAACATAGTGAGCGCTCAGGAACTATTTGTTGAAACCCATGATGGCAGGAAAGGAAATGCTTGAGGTTGTTACTTCCAGCCAACGCTCCTTCCCCAGAACAAGTCTGAGACTGTAACGTGTCGGGGACCTTCATATCTCGGGGCCCAATGACAGGCCTTTTGGGGGTCAACCAAGCAACTCAGAACCATAGAAAACGGGAGTTGAAGGGATCATTTATTCAGTTACTAATTCAAATAGTATTCAGTGGTTATGTTATTAATTTTATGGTTGGATCCTAAATCCTAAACCTGTTTGGTCGTGGCCTCCAGTTTGAAGAATATCGCAAAAATCCATCTTCCCTTCTTTTTTTTTTTTTTTCTGTACGCGGGCCTCTCACTGTTGTGGCCTCTCCCGTTGCGGAGCACAGGCTCCGGACGCGCAGGCTCAGCGGCCATGGCTCACGGGCCCAGCCGCTCCGCGGCATGTGGGATCTTCCTGGACCGGGGCACGACCCGTGTCCCCTGCATCGGCAGGCGGACTCTCAACCACTGCGCCACCAGGGAGGCCCCATCTTCCCTTCTTACCGAGGCATCTCCCTAATGGACGGCCAGTTGGCCTCTTTTTTTTTTAATTAATTAATTTATTTATTTATTTATTTTTGGCTGCGTTGGGTCTTCATTGCTCTGTGCGGGCTTTCTCGTTGCTGTGCGCGGGCTTTCTCTAGTTGCCGCGAGCAGGGCCACCCTTCCCTGCAGTGCACAGGCTTCTCATTGTGGTGGCTTCTCTTGTTGCAGAGCGTGGGCTCCAGGCCCACGGGCTTCAGCAGTTGTGGCACGCAGGCTCAGTAGTTGTGGCACATGGGCTTAGTTGCTCCGCGGCATGTGGGATCTTCCCGGACCAGGGCTTGAACCCGTGTCCCCTGCATTGGCAGGCGGATTCTTAACCACTGCACCACCAGGGAAGCCCCAGTTTTCTCTATTCCCTTTTATCCTCATTGCCCATTCCTATCCTACACACACATACACACACACACACACACACACACACACACACACACACACAAAGGCAAATGTTCTGTTGGTTTAATTTACCCATTTTTTTAAAATGAAATATACATGGTTATTTTGCCTGTTTGCATATTTATGTGATAAAAGAGAAATAACATAAAAATTATGATTTTAACCGTTTTTAAGTGTACAATTCAGTGACATAAGTGTACAATTCATTGACATTAAGTCCATTCATGATGTTGGGTAGCCATCACTACTATCCATCTCCAATACCCCCCCCCCATTTTCCCCTCACCCTGCCCCTGGTAACCACTATGTTACTTTCTGTCTCTATGAATTTCTCTACCTGCCTATTCTAGATAGCTCATACAAGTGGAATCATACAATATTTGTCCTTTTGTGTCTGGTTTATTTCATTTAGCATAATGTTTTCAAGGTTCACCCATATTGTAGCATGTATCAGAATTTCTTTCCTTTTTATGGCTGAATAATATTCCATTGTATGTATACACCACGTTTTGTTTATTCATTTATCTGTTGACGGATATTTGCCTTCTTTCCACCTTTTGGCTATTGTGAATAATGCTGCTATGAACATTGGTGTACGAGTATCTGTTGCACTTCCTGTTTTTAATTATTTGGGTATGTATTTAGGAGTGGAATTGCTAGTCAAATTGGAATTCAATGTTAAAGTTTTTGAGGAACTGCCAACAGTTTTCCACAGTAGCTGGGCCATTTTACATTCCCACCAACAGCACACAAGGGTTCAGATTTCTCCACATCTTTGTTATCACTTGTTATTTTCCTGGTTTTGTTCTGTTTTGGCGTTGGTTTTTTAAAAATAGCCATCCTAGTGGGTATGGATGGTAACTCATTGTGGTTTTGATTTGCATTTCTCTGATGACTAATGATGTTGAGCATGTTTTTAAGTGCTTATTAGCCATTTGTATATCATCTTTGGAGAAATGTCTATTCAGGTCCTTTGCCCATCTTTCAACTGGGTTGTCTTTTTACTGGTGAGTTGTAGGAGTTCTTTATATATTCTGGATATTAATCCCTTATCAGATATATGATTTGCAAATATTTTCTCCACACTGTGGGCTTTCTTTTCACTCTCTTGATAGTGTACTTTGATGTACAAAAGTTTTTAATTTTGATGAAGTCTGATTTATCTTCTTTTGTATGTGCATAGCCTGTACTTTTGGTGTCATATTTTAAAACTAATTGCCATGAAGATTTCCCCCTGTATATTCTTCTAAGAGTTTTGTAGTTTTAGCTCTTAAGCGTAGGTCTCTGATCCATTTTGAGTTAATTTTTGTACATGGTGGGAGCTAAGGGTCCAACTTCATTCTGTTGCATGTGGCTATCCAGTTTTTCTAGTACCACTTGTTGAAAAGACTGTCCTTTTCCCGTTGAATGGTCTTAGCATGTTGGAAAATAAGTTAACCATGTATGTTAGGGTTTATTTCTGGGATCTCTTTTCTATTCTACTGGCTTCTATGTCTATCTTTATGCCAGTACCACAAATGATTTGATTACTGTGGCTTTGTACGTTGTGAAATCAAGAAGTATGAGACCTCCAACTTTGTTCTTCTTTTTTTTTTTAAATATATAAATTTATTTATTTATTTATTTATGGCTGCGTTGGGTCTTCATTGCTGTGCGTGGGCTTCCTCTAGTTGCGGGGAGTGGGGGCTATTCTTTGTTGCGGTACGCGGGCTTCTCATTGCAGTGGCTTCTCTTGTTGCAGAGCATGGGCTCTAGGCACCCGGGCTTCAGTAGTTGTGGCTCGTGGGCTCTAGAGCGCAGGCTCAGTAGCTGTGGCACACGGGCTTAGTTGCTCCGCAGCTTGTGGTATCTTCCCAGACCAGGGCTCGAACCTGTGTCCCCTGCATTGGCAGGTGGATTCTTAACCACCGCGCCACCAGGGAAGTCCCTGTTCTTTTTCAAGATTGTTTTTGGCTATTTGGGATCCTTTGAAATTCCGTATGAATTTGAGGATGGGCTTTTCTATTTCTGTAAAAAATACTGTTGAGATTTTTAGAGGTGTTGTATTGAATCTCTATGGGTGCTGTGTCATTGCTGTATCTCTTTTCACTTCACTTTCAAGATCCATCCATGTTGCTATGTGAGCATTGGGTCTGCCTCTGTCATATCTAACTTCTGCTGCTCACTCATGGTTACCCATCCTCTGCCCTTTGAGGGACATACGGTTCCTTCCAGTTTCCCACGAACACAGCAAAGCTGCAACACACCCCCTTGGGCCAGCCCGTCTGCATGAGGATCTCTGTGATATTCCCAGTGCACGTATCCATGCGATATAATTGTGATTAGCTAACACTTATGGACCCTTTATTAATTGCCAGGTGCTGTGTGAGCACTTGGTCTGCGTTCTATTATTTATTTATTATTGTTTTTAAATTAATTTATTTATTTTTGGCTGTGTTGGGTCTTCGTTTCTGTGCGAGGGCTTTCTCCAGTTGCGGCAAGCGGGGGCCACTCTTCATCGCGGTGCGCGGGCGTCTCACTATCGCAGCCTCTCCCGTTGCGGAGCACAGGCTCCGGACGCGCAGGCTCAGCGGCCATGGCTCACGGGCCCAGTTGCTCCGCGGCATGTGGGATCTTCCTGGACCGGGGCACGAACCCGTGTCTCCTGCATCAGCAGGCAGATTCTCAACCACTGCGCTACCAGGGAAGCCCTGCATTCTATTATTATAATACCATCTCTGTGGAAAATGTATTACTATTATTTACCAATGTACATACGAGGGAACTAAGGCTCAGAGAAGTTAGGAAATATCCCGGCCAGCATCTGAACGCAGGCCAGCCTGGCTCTGGCACCTGTAAGCCGCATCCCTGTGCTCCAAACCACGCCCCCCGACCACGGGACATCAGGGCCCGGCTTACAGTGCCTTTAGTCTCCCTATGTGCTGACTGCACATGCGCCAAGTGCCCGATGAACACCTGAGCTTCGGGGACCTGGAGCCTAGAGAGGGAAAGCCCAACATCACCAGCAGCCGCTGAAGGAGCAGCTCGAGGCCCGGAGCCCAGGCCGTGTGACCCCTGCCCGTCAGCGTGCTTCAGGCCGGCGGTCAGGAGAAGGGTCACAGTGCGCACGTCTCCCTCGGCGAAAGGCCCTTCTGGCAGCCCATAAATCCAGCTGGACCCTGCTTATCCTGTTTATTGGATTAGCGGACTGGGCGTCTCCCTATAAATCATCCAGGGTGATTTACGGGGAGGCCCTGGAAGGTCTGAAGGCCCGGCTGACGTGGATCCCTGGGAGGGGCAGATAAGTGCTGCCTGAGCCCCCTCGGCCCACCTCCCCATCCCAGTGAGGGCTGGTGATGGGGACCTCTTGCTCTACCACCCCCATCCGGTGAGTCACTCCACGGTCCTGTTCAAATCTGCTGCTCTTCTTGCAGGCTCCTGGCCTAGTTGCAGAGTTCCAAAGGCAAAGCATCTGGTGCTCTTAGGGCCCGTCTCCATCAAACAGTGCAAAGTAAGAATGATAAAATATGACAGGCAAATTGCGAAAAAACAAAGAAACCAAACTGTGAGGGAACTGAGGTTGCAATCTGTATTAGACAAAATGCATGGCTAACTTATACCATGTGCCAGGTACCTGTCGACCTTTTTTTTAACATGAATCATCATTTTACAACACAATAGACCTATAAGATTACCCCCATTTTACAGATGAAACCACTGAAGCACAGAGAGGTGAATTGACCAGGGCCAAGGTCACAAAACATGAATCCCAGTAATGAAGGTGCAATTCAAACCAGGCAGTCTGCTGCTAGAGCCAGGAACTTACTTCTTCCTTCTGTTCTATCAGTGCACAGGCAGGGGTGTGGTGGGGAGAGGAGTTGGCTAAGGCGGTAAAGTGGCGCATTTAAGATAGGGGCTTTGCAGTTGGAAAGGCCAGGATTTAGGTCCTAGCTCAGCCACTTACTAGCTTGTGACATGGATGAATCACTTTAATTCTCGGTACCTCAGTTATTCTTCATCTGTAAAATGCACTAATAATAACAAGTCCTTCCTATGAGGGCAGGTCCCCTTCTGTATGTTATGAGTAACAAATAGTGTATTAAAGATATGCTTTGCACAATGCCAGATGTGTAGTTAAGCATTCAGTAAGTGGTAGCCTATCGATTGATTAATTTTTACCCTGATCTTAAGGAGTTCATGAACCAGTGGTGGGGACACAAATTCACACAAGGAACTCCAATGAGGATGGAGCATTATTGTGCAGAATGAAGATCCAAACTAAAAGGGGTGGTGAATTTTAATAGGAAGTACCAGAAACCTCATGGAGAAAGAGGCTGGGACTTGAGCTGTGAAACTCAAGCAAGATTTCCTAAAACTATGAAAGTGGGGAAACGCTGAGAGAGCTTCCTTAGCAAAAGTGCATGGTGAGTGATGGAGGATGCCCTTTCAACTGCCATCCCGTACACTAATGGTTTGCACCTGTCTCTGCATATCAGTAGAGATGGTATCTAATTCTTCACGAAGTCTCCCCTATGCCTCCCCATGACTGACTGGTAACAGATCCTCAGTACATGTTGTATGGATGGATGGGTGGATGGACGGATAGATGGATGGATGACGGATACATGGATGGATGGATGGGAGAGGTGAATGGATGGATGGATAGATAGATGGATGGAAGGATAGGTAAATAGAATGAATAGACAGGTGAATAGGTGGGTGGTTTGGTGGGTGGATGGATGAATGGATAGATAGATGGATGGACAGGTAAACAGAATGGAAACACAGGTGAATAGGTAGGTGGATGGATGAGTGGATGGGTGGATGGATGAGAGTGTGGCTGGAGGTCGAGTGCATGAATGGTGTCTGCCTAGTGAGTTCCCACCTCCAGACCTTTGCCCTTGGGGTTCTCTCTGCCTGGATTATTCTCCAAGATATTCCCTTGGCTTAGCTCTCTCATTTCATTTAAGGCTCTGGTCAAATATCACCACCTCAGGGAAGCCTTCCCTGACTGCTCAATCTAAAATAGAACCCTCTTTTGACTATGTGCCCTCCTATATTTTTAACAGTACTTAGTACTCCCTAGCTTAGTAGATATTTGTTTGCTTGTTTGTTCCCTCCCATCAAATGTAAGTTTCATGGGAGCAGATGCTTTCTCTGCTTTGCTCACTCCTCTATTGCCAGCACCTAGTACAGGGCCTGGCACACAGTAGGCACTCAATAAACATTTGTTGAATGAACTGAAAGGTGTAATAAGCAGCTTGGTGGAAGCATGGGGTCCGATTTTAATCTCTGAAACCTCTTTGCAATGTTGAAACAGTGCTCTACCAATATTAATGCTGATATTTTCTCTCATTTGTTTTCTCACAATTTACACATCAGAGAGGACCTTCTCACCCATTATCCCATTTGCATGCCCTTGAAGTAGGCAGGAAATACAATTGAGTAATTTTTTTTCTCACAACAGAAATATTTTTGCAGATCACAAAGTGTTGTTAATTTTCCAACTGAAGGGTAAGAAATATAAAGTGAAATTCTTCCCATGAGCCTCTCACCCTCCTCTCTACTCTGAGATATTCACTGTTGAGAGTTTGGGGCAGCAAGAGCTGCGACTTGAACTCTGAGCCTATATCCCTCTGACTCTGGAGCCCATGCTCCTACCCTGTTCCTCCCACATCCCTTCCCTGGGTCCCTTCTCCTCAGCCCCAGCCCTGTCCTGCCCCCGCACTCTGTGCTGGAGCCCTGGGCTTCTACTTGACCGAGGAGAGGCCTTGGCCCAAAGAGGCTGCCGCTGCCCCGCACCTCTCTTCAAGACTTCCCTGCTTCTTCATGTACTACCATCTTCCTTTCAACTGTGCCCGCCTCAGCTACCCACCCTACCCCTTCTCCCTCCCCCTCTGCAAGCTCTTACCCCAAGGTCCACAAACATTCTCCAGTTTTCCCCATTCTCCAAAGAAAACCCTCCCCAGTTCTTTTTCTCCTTCAAGCTACCACTTCCTCTTTCTCCTTTATTTCACCACCAAATTTCTTGGGGCAGAAAGGATTCTATGTGTCCTTTCCAGCCAGCGCCCCCATGAACGACTTGGTCGTTGGACAGACCTGGATTTCAGCCCTCACTCTACCACTGGGTTATAGTGTGACCTTGAGCAAGTTACAGCACCTCTCTGAGCCTCAGCTTCCTCTTCTGTAAAATGGGACCATTGACATGCTTCCCTCATGGGCTGTTTGTGATCATGAGATGAGATAAAGGATGTAAAGGGCCTGGTACCACATGCAGCATATAGTAGCAGGAGTTACTTTGTCATTCACTGCTGTCTCTCCAGCCCTAGCACAGTGCTGTCACATGCAGGCTTAACATTAAATATCTGGTGGGTGAGAAATTAATGAGTTCACATCATTCACAAGGGTCCTTGCTTCCCCATCACCCTTTGCTGCTCAGGCCCTCACTGCCTGTGATGGTTAATTTTTTTTTTAATTGGGGGAGAATATAGATAACATAAAATTTGCCATTTTAACTATGCCGTGCCACTAAGTACGTTCACGTTGTTGTGCAACCTTCACCACAATCCATCATCTCCAGAACTTTTTCATTGTTCCAAACTGAAACTCTATACCTATTAAATAAGAACTCCCCATTCCTCCCTGCCCTCAGCTCCTGGTAACCACCATTCTGCTTTCTGTCTCTGTGAATTTGACTACTCTAGGGACCTCAGATAAGTGGAATCATATAATTTTTGTCTTTTCTGATGGTTAATTTTATACGTCAACTTGGCTAGTCTGTGGTGCCCAGTTGTTTGGTGAAACACCAGCCTAGATATTGCTGTGGAAGTAGTTTTTAGATATGATTGATATTTAAATCAGAGACTTTGAGTAGAGCAGATTACTCTCCATAATGTAGGTGGGTCTCATCCAAGGTGGGTCTCATCTCAACCAATATCTCCTATTGGTTCTGTTTCTCTAGAGAATCCTGACTAATACACTGGCCCTGCTCCTCTGCACAGACCTTATCCCCATCTCTTCTCAGCCCAGACATCACCTCTTCCAGGAAGCCCTCTGGAGCATTCTCTCGTGGGACACTTGCCATATATGGCCTCATAGAGGGAGTTTAATCCTTGTGAGCAGGGACCATTTTTGCTCCCTGCTTCAAACACCCATTCAACTCTGCTCTCTCTCAGCGGCGCTGGGATGGATAGCTGGGCTTTGTGGGTATAACAGTGTTTGTGGAGCTTGATCAATTTGTGCACTGGCCCCAGGGAGCTTTGTAAGGAAGCTCATCCCCACCTTAGGCAGAGCTCTCTCCCTGCACTAGAATTTGACTTGGGGCAGAATCCCAGCCGGTGGGGGGCGGGGGTTAAGCCCCACAGCATTCTCCCACACCTGCTGGGACTACCCTACTGTCAGGCAAGAGCCAGAAAAAGCCTTGAGGACCACCTGCATGAGAGAGGCTCTCCGCCCCCCACCCCCAGACTTGGGCAGGCAGCTAGAGGGAGGCACAGCACCGGCCCCTCCATTTCTCTACCTTGCCCCCAGGGAGCCTCGAGCTCCCCAGTTGGAAGGTGCCACAATACGCCAAGGATTCCCATCAGGCCCGGGAGCTGACAGCAGGACCGCTCTCCTGCTTCCGGGTGCCTGACAGAGGCCGTGACAAGGATGAGGAGGACGGCCGCCCCTCAGGACGCAGCCCCCAGCCCCTGGAGGCCCGTAATGTGCAAGGGTTGGGAGCCAGGTTTGGAGCAGAAGGTCTGCTTTTGAATCCCAGCTCTGCCACTTACCAGTTGTGTCCCCTTGGGAAAGCCACCTCACATCTCAGACTATTTTCCCACCTCTGAAATGACAATAATAATGCTTATCTCAGAGAGAACTTGCGGGATTAAATGAGGTCACACACAAAGCACCTGGCACATGGTAATCACTCTATAAATGACATATTATTATCGTCGGTGATGCCATTTTCTTTATGACTCTTGTGACTTTAGGCAAGTGGCTTAGCCTCTCTGTGCTCCGTTTCCTGATCTCTAAAAACAAGGATTAAAATAACAATAAATGCTCCACAGGGTGGCTCTGGGCATTCAATGAGACGTGTAAAGTGCCCTGGAGGTAATAATCCCTCAATACAGAACAGCTATTATTAGTCATTAATATTTATTATTATTGTTATTATTATCTGGGCTGCCCAACCGAGGTAGCCCCTTGATCCCTCCAGCTCTAAGGGATCTGAGGCTCCGGGTGGAGGAAAATGCCCGTGCAGAGCCCCCTCCCCCCAGCCCCCACCCCTCAGGCCCCTTTGAAGTCCCCAGGGGCCCCAGGGCCATGATAAATGTCTCAGCCCTATAGGTTATGACTTGCTGCCAGATTTGACATTAACCATCATGCTCTGGCCGGGTGTTTGAAGAAAGTGGCTAAATGCTGCTGGAGCTGATGGGGGAGATAGCAGCCCAGGCCGGTCTTTGAAAGCCCCCCGGCCGCCCTGGCGAGAGGGAGCGAGGAGGCCGGCTCTGCTCCAGCTGTTTAGTCTACCAATCACGGTGGTGACATGGAGTCTGTGCTGGCATGGGGAGGGCTGCTGCCGGCCCTGGGCAGGGAGGGGCCGCCCCACAGCCACTAGGGGGTTTCCTGGGCTTGCTTTCTTTTGAGGGGGGATGCGTGTGCACTTTCACACGTTTCGGGTAAGAGGAGAGAAGTTGTAGAGGAAAAAGGGCAATGGACTAGAAGCCCAGGACCTGGGCTCAGCCACCGTCTTGCTCTCCCCTCTTTTTACCCTAGGAAGGGGCAGCACATGTAACGAGAGGTTCATATTCCAGGCTTTAGAGTCAGCCGGTCCCCTGGCTCTGCCTCTTCTTAGAGTGAGCCTTTGGGAATGATCCTTGACTTCCCTGAGCCTCAGTTTCCTCATCTGTAAAATGGGGATGAATAACAACACCTCCGTCATGGGGGTCCAGTAAGAATTAAATAAGCCAGTGAGTGCAGTACATCTTGCACAGAACCAGGCACCCAGTAGGGTCTCAGCAGACAGAAGCTGACCACCAGTATTGGTTGAGGACACAGAACTAAAAAGCCAAGTTTCCTTTTTTGGCCCCTAATGTGTCCTCAGACACCTTATCCCAGCTGCCCTTTTTTGGCCCCTAATGTGTCCTCAGACACCTTATCCCACTCCACCCTTCTCCATTCATTTGTTCTTCCAAACAATTTTCATCTGAGGCAGAGAAGCATCATAATTAGAAATAATAGCTAACAGAGCACTTACTACATGCCAGGCACTGTGTAGAACACTTTACATGCCACAGCTGGCCTGGGAGAAAAGCATTCAATGAGATAACAGTGAACAGTGCCCAGCACTTAGCAAGTTCTTAATAAACAGTAGCTGCTGTGATTTTTGAGCACCTACTCTGTGCCCGCCTGTGCTAGGAACCAGAGACCCGAAGCTTGGCGAAGAGGGGCTCTGCCTTCAAAGCACTGTTAGGACAAGCCAGGTTAGGCTGCAATAACAAATGTCCCTGTGCTTAGGGCAACAAAGACTTAGTTTGCACTCATGCTACATGTCCAGTGCAGGTGGGCAGGAGTTTCTGTTCACCCAGTCACTCAAGGACAGCAGCTGGTAGACCCTCCACAGGGTGACGTGCATTTGCAGGATGACAGAGAGTATACGGCAAATCACACACCTGCTTGTAAAGTTTGTGTCACCAGCATTTTATTGGCTACAGTAAATCACGTGGTTCTGCCCAACCTCAAAAGTAAGTGCCCAGAGGGCGAAGGAAAATGATGCCCACAAGCCCGCAGTCCAGGAGTGGAGGCAGATATGCAAACAGCTATCCCAGTGGAGTCATGTTCTCACCAAGCGTGTGGGAGCACAAGGGAGAAGCAATTTTGTCAAGTGGTCTGGGGAGGCTGCATGGCAGAGGTGACCTGAGAGCCTAGACTTGGCATTTAGAGCAGCGGGCAGTTCTTACGTTGGGGTCCAGGACCCATGGTTGACCTTCAAGGATCCTGGAGCCCCCTGAAACTGCAAAATCTTGTATATACATGGGTTTGTCTATTTTTCAGCAGAGAAAGTCTTACCTTGCATCATCTGAGACTTAGGCCTTTCTATTCTATTCTAATCTACTCTACTAATCTAATCTACTCTACTCTAATCTACTCTATTCTAATCTCTATTCATAGAGATTCTATGCCTTTCTCCTGACATTAGTCTTTCTAGTACAGCGTGACAATCTTAAAGTGTGACCTTCAAACCACCTGCCACAGAGAGCCTGGGTGGTTGTCAGAAATACACAGTCCGAGGCCCTGCCCTGACCAACTACATCAGAATCACTGGGGGTGAGGCCTGGCAATCTGCATTTTAACAAGTTCTCCAGGTTACCCTGATGCCCCCTGAACTTTGAGACTGTCTCTGCCAGAGACAGCCCTCCCCAGCCCAGTCAGGCTGTGAATGAGGTATGGTGAGCCGTTCCAGAGCCCAGCCATGCACCCTGGCTGATTCGACCCTCACAGAGACAGGGTGGGGGTGAAGGGATGACACTCCCCTTCCACCTGGCACATAGGAGGTGTTCGGTGCCCGTCGCTGAGGAGAGAAAGACCGGAGGTGAAAAGTGTGCAAACAGGACAGAATGGCCTAAACATAATATGCTCTGGAATCAGATGGCCTTAGGTTCAAATTCTAGTCATTTTTAAAATATATATATATATTTATTTATTTATGGCTGCGTTGGGTCTTCGTTGCTGTGTGCAGGCTTTCTCTAGTTGAGGCAAGCGGGGGCTACTCTTCGTAGCCGTGCGCGGGCTTCTCATTGTGGTGGCTTCTCTTGTTGCGGAGCACGGGCTCTAGGTGCGCGGGCTCAGTAGTTGTGGCACATGCGCTCTAGAGCGCAGGCTCAGTAGTTGTGGCACACGGGCTTATTTGCTCCACGGCATGTGGGATCTTCCTGGACCAGGGATCAAACCCGTGTCCCCTGCATTGGCAGGTGGATTCTTAACCACTGCGCCACCAGGGAAGCCCCAAATTCTAGTCTCGATGGTTACTAGCTGGGTGATGTCGGACAAGCTCCCTACCCTCTCAGGACCCCAGCCTCCTCATCTGTCCTTTGGAACGACAGTCTCTCTCACCTGCCCCATGGGATGATGTCGGCACACAGCACACATTCTCTAAAGGGTGGCCAGAAGGATAATGACTGTTTTAATAGTTGTGCTGGGTCTCATGAACCGTCCAGAGGTGAGCAGAGAGAGAACACCACATGGTTCCACTCTGAGCACTAGAGGCAAGATTCAAGCCCAGGCAAAGTCCATTGCTTCCAAGCCCGGCGCCTGGTCCTCCTTGCCCACTGCCATCCTGGCCACAGCGGAGGCTGCCGTGCTGTAAGTGTGCACAACCGGCCTCCTCCCCTAGACACACACACACACACACACACACACGCACTCTCTCTCTCTCACCCACCACCTCTGTTGTTCGTCACCCCTGTTGAGTCCCCACCTGACACACGTAGGACTCGGGGCCAATGGCCAAATCCGTGGTCCCCAGCGCTGGCTGTGCTGAAGAAGAACCCGGCGAGCGTGTTCAGTAGAAAGAGTCCTGGGCCTCTCCCGGCAGGTCTGGATTCGGCCCAGGAAATGCATTTTAACCTGTTCCTGGGGATTCTAATCCTCAGCGAGGTCCTCGGGCCCCTGAACCCAGGTGGTTCAGATGTGCGGGTTTGGAACATCTGACAGGCAGATGGGGGTCCTGGCCACACAGGACCCTGTCCGCAACAGTGACACGGCCCCAAGAGGAGCCCTTTCCCTCCCCAGGAAGCCACCTGCCCACCCATCTCCACGATGCCCTGGGCTACCCTCCCCCTTGTGGCCTGAGGTGAGGAGAAAGGGCAGCCGTGTTTTGGGTGGGTTGGGGTAGTGGAAAGAGAACTGACAGGGAGTCAGGGAACCTGCCACAGAGATGCTTCTGCTCCCTCTATATCTAGCAGGCTTCCCCATCTGCATGTGGGGCTTCCTCCCCTGATGGAAGATCAGAGGGGGACGCTAACCATGCAGCTAATGAGACTTATCCAGGGTCCCCCATCCACCCAGGGCCCCTTCTGAAGCCCTGCACCCAATTTTGCCTTCTCTTCTTTAAGCAGGGCCCCGTCAAATGCACACGGGGCCCTGACTGAGACAGGGCTGTGCAAGCGGCAAATGCGTACGCAGCCTCTCACCCAGGAAACTCACCACCTAAGACCGGGGAGAGGCAAGCCCTCCTAAGATGCTCCTGGAGCGTGCCCCTCCTCTGCCTGCTTTGATTTCTCCACTCTTCTCCCAGCCAGAGGCCTGCCTGAGGCTTTATCAGCCAGGAGTGGCAGGGCTTACTAATCAGAGGCCGCTCCGGGCCCAGGGGATTAACTCTGCAGACCCTGGGCTGGCCCGGGTCAGGCACCCTGACTACCAGCTTTGCCCCAGGGTTCTCAGCTTCAGACTTCTTGTAGCGGGAGGTGGGGGCAGGAGGTTGATTTCAACGGAACTACCAGCAGTCAGAGAGATTAACGCTAAATGGAGCACCTCACTCTCCTGCTGGCGACCCTCCAGGGGGCGTCCTCTACTCTAGAATAAACTCCAAACCGCGCCCCGCCCAAATGGCCCTGCCCACCTCTCTGAACTCAGCCTGCTCCGGCCACGCCTGCCTTCTTTCCCTTCCAGACAGCACCCACCCCCATGCTCTCGCCCTGGGATTGAGACACTGGCTCTTCCTGTGTCTGGAAGCCCCTTCCGAGATCTTCAAAAGACTCCTCCTCCAGGTCTCTTCTCAAAAGTCACGCCCCAGAGAGGCCTTCCCACCCTACTGTCACCCTAGCATATCTCTGTTTTACTTATTTTATTTAAAAAATAATTTTATTTATTTATTTTTGGCTGCGTTGGGTCTTCGTTGCTGCGGGCAGGCTTTCTCTAGTTGTGGCACACGGGCTTCTCAGTTTGGTAGCTTCTCTTGTTGCGGAGCACGGGCTCTAGGGCACGCAGGCTTCAGTAGTTGTGGCACGAGGGCTCAGTAGTTGTGGCGCCCAGGGTTAGTTGCTCCGCGGCATGTGGGATCTTCCTGGAACAGGGCTCGAACCTGTGTCCCCTGCATCAGCAGGCGGATTCTGAACCACTGCACCACCAGGGAAGTCCCTCTCTGTTTTATTTTTTAATCACAGACTGAAATTTGTATCATATGCTTCTTGTCTGCCTCTGTCATGAGGAAGGGAGCTGAGTGTCCCTCTCCAGTGCTTAGGACAGTGCCTGGCCCCTATGGGGGCTCAAGAGCAATTTGCAGGGCGAAAGGATGAGGTTATGGACCTGTCGAGCCACCGTGCTGGTCTCTGGGTGGGGGAGGGGGCGGGGGGCAGGGTGAGGCAGGATCCCTGAGCTAAGGAGCCCAAGTGCTTTTCACTGAGGTAGAGCAGACTGGGTGGGTGTATTTAGAAAGGCAAGCAGTGAAACTCTAGGGACTGGCGTGAAGGACGTGGTGCCACCCCGGCTGTGTGTTAGGACGTTGCGGAGCTTGTTACGAGACGGTGTCTGGACCGCCCCTCCAGGAGCAGGTAGGAGCAGAGGCACTCTTGGGCCTCGGTGGCCAAGGAAGCCTTCCCAGGGAGCTGTGTTGTGAACAGGGTACACAGGTACATCTGGGCGGGGAGATCGGCGGATGGGGTGGGAATCACAGGGAAGGCTGAGCACTGCCCCTTGCCCTCAAGTCCAAGACCCCAAGGTGGGATGTGGTAAGACCCAGGGAGGCCCTGGAAAGGGGAGGCTGGGCCTGGCTTCAGCCCCCCTGCTGCTCCTTCCCGCCACCCCTCCTCCCAGGATCCCATCCTCTGCTCACAGAAGCAGTTCTGCCCCTCAGCTCACATCCGCTGGCATCAGAGACCAGCTCATAGCCTGCCTCCAACCCACTCCCAGCAAGACGTGGGGCACCTCTCAACTCGTGCTTCCCCCACCTGTACTTGGTCCTCTGAACTGGGCTTGGACCATGGTCCTGACAGTACAAAGCTGAATGACCATAGGAAAGTTATTCAAAAGGAATCTCTGAGCCTCAGTTTCCTCATCTGTAAAAAGGGATGATGGGGAACAAGATAACAGGAAGGTTAGACAAGCGAATGCGCGATGGGCCCCAGCACAGCGTCTGTCGGGCACACAGCAAGCGGCCTGTGACTGCCCCGTGTTGTCTGGTCTTTCCTCCGAGTCCAAAGCCCCAAGGCCTGAGGGCCGCCTGCCTAGCCCTGGCCTCTAGCGCCACCTACTGGCCCTAAAGTAGAATGACGCACCCTGCAGTCCCGGAGTGGAGGACAGAGGAGCCCGAGTGCAAGCCACAGATCCGCCCTGACTCCCCACGCGATGCAGACAGGCCCCGACCCTCTCTGCGCCTCACAGGTTAAATGCGGACGGTGGTGTCCCTCGGCCCCCATGTTAGCTTAGTCAGAGGCCTTCAGAGAGTCTTGGGGAGCTGGCTCAGCCTGAGCTCAGAAGGCAGATCCCTAAGGCGGACATGGGGGTGCTGTGTAGAACGACGGTCACATCCAGTCCGCCATGGAGGGGCAGTTGCCAGGCGAGTGGCCGCTGGACGCGGGGCCCAGACCTCTGGGGTTTAAGACGGGTTCAAGGCTCGGCCTCTCCCTCCCCAAGGCAAGATCCACAGCTGCTGGTTCCGACTCCGTGGCGCTGACAGAACCCTGGACAGTGGATGCTCCAGAACCACCGTTTCACCTGTCACAGGTGCGCGCACACACATACACACGCGCTCACACACAATCTCCCAGACCCAGACACCCGTACCCAGGAAGTTAATGTTTCTTCCTGCCTTGGTTTGTTTCCCATTTCTCCCCCTCAACACTCTGCCTCCCCTTAGTGTCAGCTCCTGCAGGGAGGACAAGGTCCTCAACTGCCTTCTCACCCTGTATCCCGGGCACCCCGCACGGGACTGGCACAGAGCGAGCTCTCCACGACCACTTGTAGAGTTAAAAAATAGAACTATACTCACGACACAGGCACGCCCGATTCCAATCACATCCTCCACCCGCACGCACACCGTGTCGATGATTTACTCTCCCCACTCCCGCTAACGCTCCACGCGCGGTCACGGAAGTAGGCGAACCCGCGAACGGTCGAGGGTACACACACGCTCTGGCGCACGCGTGCGCACGCCGCTTGCGCGCGGCGAGAGTGTCTGGTTTCCATCTCGGCCTTGCCGTTTCCGTCCTACTGCGGTACCCGGGTCCTTTTGAGGCTGTCGGAGGAAGGAGTTGGGAGGCGCCCCCAACGACTGACAGGCCGGCGCAAGGATTTTACCTACATGCAGGTGTTAAATTTCCCCCAGCGAATCCCACGCCCTCACCCAGCGCTGCCTTCCTTCTCACTGGAGTGTAAGTGTTTCCGCACCCTGTGCTCACCCCCACGCCTTAGTTCTCGAGCTAATCACCGTAATTCAAATGGGACCAAGCACCTAGCGAGCGCACACGCCACCACCGCAACTTAGACCGCCAGCGTCCGAGTCCTAGCTCAGCTCAGACCGGGTGGGTGTCAAGTAGACTTGACCACTTGGACAGTGACTTGGCCTCAGTGACTTCCTCTGCGAAATGTGACTAATAATAGTACTTACTTCCCCCTGGAATAAGTGAGAATGCAAAGAGATAACGTATTAAGCCCGGTACCACCATGCCTGGCACTTGTAAAATGCTCAAAAAATAAGAGTTACAGTTAGTAAAGAGTCTTTACTGTGATTATTCTTAGGATGCTATTGAGACAAAATATCAGGGCTGGACAGGGCTCCCTGGGGCCTCTGACCTCCAAATTAAGAACCCCCAAATCTCTATTCTAGCCTTTAATTCCAGACCCTTTTCTCCTGATGGCTCACAGGTATTTAAAAAAGAAAGAAGGAGAGAGGGAGGGCGGGAGGAAGAAAGAAAGGAAGGGAACTGTATTGCGATATAATTCACATACCCTTTTAAAGTGTACAATTCAGTGGGCTTTAGTATATTCAGAGAGTTGTGCAACTATCACCACTATCTTTTCCTAGAATATTTTTATCATCTCAGCGGTCTCGTACCTATTTCCCACAATACCTCCCATCACTTGGCAACCACTAATCTACTTCCCATCTTTATGGATTTACCCGTTTCAGACATTTCATATAAATGGAACTATGCAGTTAAATGATCTTTTGTGTCTGGCTTCATTCGTTTATTGTGTTTTCAAGGTTCATCCACGTTGTAGCGTGGATCAGTACTAAATTTCTTCTTCTTCTTTTTTTTTTTTTTGCTGAATACTCTTCCATTGTATGGCTGTACCACATAATCTTTATCCATTCATCCCTTGATGGATATTCGAGTTGCTTCCACCTTTTGGCTGTTGTGAGTAGTGCAACTGTGAACGTGGATGTACAAATATGTCTGAATCCCTGCTTTCCGTTTTTTAGTGTATCTACCCAAAAAATGGAATTGCTGTATCATATGGTAATTCTGTGTTTAATTTTTTGAGGAGCTGCCCACCTGTTTGCCACAGGGGCTGCTCCATCTTACATTCCCACCAGCAGTGTAAGAGGATTCCAGTTTCTCCACATCCTCTCCAATAATTGTTTTTGATTAAAGTAATCCTACTGTGTGTGAGTGTGTCTCTCATGGTGGTTTTGATTTGTATTTCTTAAATGATGTTGAGCATCTTTTCATGTGCTTATTGGTTATTTCCATATCTTTTCTGGAGAAATGTCTCTTGGTGCCAGTACCACCCTGCTTTTACTATAGCTTTGTAGTAAATTTTTAAATCCGCAAGTATGAGTCCTCCAGCTTAATACTTTTCAAGCTTGTTTTGGCTATTCTGGGTCCCTCGAGCTTCCATATGAACTTTAGGATCAGCTTGTCTGAAAAGAAACCAGCTGTGGTTTTGTAGGGATTGCACTGAGTTTGTGGATCAATGTGGTGGAGTATTATCCATGAACATAGGATGTCTTTCTGCTTGCGTCTTCAGTTACTTTCAGCAATGTCTTGCACTATTGTTAAAGTTACTCCTGAGTATTTTATTCTTTATGGTGCTTTTGTAAGTAGAATTATTTTCTTAATTTCCTTTTTATCTTTCTCATTGCCGATGTATAGAAACACAGTTGATTTTTGAATATTGAAAAAAAAGTGTATCTAAAGCATCTGTCAAAATGCTGATTCCCAGACCCACCTCCCTAGAGTCTGTAGTGAGGCCTGGAAATCTGCATTTTAACCCTCAGCAGTATACTTTAAGAAGGGCTAGCCTGGGCCTGTCTGACATTGTGTCTAATATCCCTTCTGGGCCTTTGCACATGCTGCTCCCACTGCTTGGAACACTTTTCATCCAGGCTTCTAACTGGTTAAGACCTACTCATTTTTCAAAACCCAGCACATAGTCCCTTTCTCCAGGAAGCCTTCCCTGATTACCACCTCCTCCTAACTGGATTGGGTACCCATAGCATTCTGAGTTTCCCCCTCTCTCTTAGTATATATAACATATTGTGTCCATTGTCCTTTAAAATTATTTTAATTAATTAATTTTTTATTGAAGTATAGTTGATTTATAATGTGTTAGTTTCAGGTATAGAGCAAAGTGATTCAGTTATATAGATGTAGATTCTTTTTCAGATTATTTTCCCACATAGGTTATCACAAAATATTGACTATAGCTCCCTGTGCTATACAGTAGGTCCTTGTTGTTTATCTATTTCATATATAACAGTGTGTATATATTAATCCCAGATTCCTAATTTATCCCTTCCCCCCACCTTTTCCCCTTTGGTAACCATAAGTTTGTTTTCTATGTCTATGAGTCTGTTTCTGTTTTGTAAATAAGTTCATTTGTATCTTTTTTTAGATTCCACTTATAAGTGATGTACAATATTCGTTTTTCTCTGTTTGACTTAACTTCACTTAGTATGATAATCTCTAGCTCCATCCATGTTGCTACATATGACATTATTTCGTTCTTTTTAATGGTTGAGTAGTATTCCATTGTATATATGCACCACATCTTCTTTATCCACTCATCTGTTGATGGACATTTAGTTTGCTTCCATGTCTTGGCTATTGTAAGTAGTGCTGCTATGAACATTGGGGTGCATGTATCTTTTCTATTATTTATTTATTTACTTATTTTTATTTTTAATTTTTTTTGACTGTGTTGGGTCTTCGTGCTGTGTGCGAGCTTTCTCTAGTTGTGGCAAGTGTGGGCTACTCTTCATTGTGGTGAGTGGGCTTCTCATTGCGGTGGCTTCTCTTGTTGCGTAGCACAGGCTCTGGGCACGCGGGCTTCAGTAGCTGTGGCACACGGGCTCAGTAGTTGTGGCTCGTGGGCTCTAGAGCTCAGGCTCAGTAGTTGTGGCGCACAGGCTTAGTTGCTCTGTGGCATGTGGGATCTTCCCAGACCAGGGATCAAACCCATGTCCTCTGCATTGGCAGACAGATTCTTAACCACTGCACCACCAGGGAAGTCCCCGTATCTTTTTGAAATATAGTTTTCTCTGAATGTATGCCCAGGATTGGGATGGCAGGATCATATGGTAGCTCTATTTTTAGTTTTTAAGGAACCTCCACACTGTTCTCCATAGTGGCTGTACCAATTTACATTCCCACCAACAATGTCGGAGCGTTTCCTTTTCTCCACACCCTCTCCAGCATTTATTATTTATAGAATTTTTTTTTTTTTTTTTTTTTTTTTTTGTGGTACTCGGGTCTCCCACTGCTGTGGCCTCTCCCATTGCGGAGCACAGGCTCCAGACGCGCAGGCTCAGTGGCCATGGCTCACGGGCACAGCCACTCTGCAGCATGTGGGATGTTCCCGGACCGGGGCACGAACCCGTGTCCCCTGCATCGGCAGGCAGACTCTCAACCACTGTGCCACCAGGGAAGCCCCTATTTGTAGACTTCTTGATGCTGGCCATTCTGACCAGTGTGAGGTGACACCTCATTGTACTTTTGATTTTCATTTCTCTAATAATTAGCGATGTTGAGCATCTTTTCATGGGACTTTTGGTCATCTGTATGTCTTCTTTGGAGAAATGTCTATTTAGATCTTCTGCCCATTTTTTATTGGGTTGTTTGTTGTTTTGATATTGAGCTGTATGAGCTGTTTGTATATTTTGGAAATTAATTCTATGTTGGTTGCATCATTTGCAAATATTTTCTCCCATTCTGAAGGTTGTCTTTTGTCCTTTTAAAATTGTTAATGTGGGGGACTTCCCTGGTGCTCCAGTGGTTAAGAATCTACCTTCCAAGATAGCTAGTGGGAAGCAGCCGCATAGCACAGGGATATCAGCTTGGTGCTTTGTGACCGCCTGGAGGGGTGGGATAGGGAGGGTGGGAGGGAGGGAGACGCAAGAGGGAAGAGATATGGGAACATATGTATATGTATAACTGATTCACTTTGTTATAAAGCAGAAACTAACACACCATTGTAAAGCAATTATACCCCAATAAAGATGTTAAAAAAAAAAAAAAAGAATCTACCTTCCAATGCAGGGGACGTGGATTCGCTCCCTGGTTGAGGAACTAAGATCCCACATGGCGTGGGGTAACTAAGCCCGTGCGCTGCAACTACTGAACTCACGCGCTCTAGAGCCCATGTGCCACGACTAGAGAGCCTGCGTGCTACAACTACTGAGCCCGCCTGCTCTGGAGCCCACACGCCACTACCAGAGAGCCCGTGCACTGCAACTACTGAGCCTGCACGCTCTGGAGCCTGCACACCACAACTAGAGAGAAGCCCGCACGCTGCTTCTTTTTTATTTAAAAAAAATAAATATTTTTTTTAAAAAAGGGGCTTCCCTGGTGGCGTAGTGGTTGAGAGTCCACCTGCCGATGCAGGGGACACGGGTTTGTGCCCAGGTCCGGGAACATCCCAAATGCCGCGGAGTGGCTAGGCCCGTGAGCCATGACCGCTGAGCCTGCGAGTCCAGAGCCTGTGCTCTGCAACGGGAGAGGCCACAACAGTGAGAGGCCTGCGTACCATAAAAAAAAAAAAAAAGAAAGAAAGAAAGAAAAAGAAGATGGGCAGAGAATCTGAATAGAAATTTTTTAAAAATAATAAAATAAAGAATGTGGGAATTCCTGGCTGTCCAGTGGTTAGGACTCCAAATTCTAACTTCCAGGGCCTGAGTTCAATTCCTGGTCAGGGAACTAAGATCCCACAAGCCTCCCGGTGCAGCCAAAAATAAATAAATAAAAAAAATAAAATTATGAATGCATTTTTCTTGTAAAAACTGAAAATATTGCAGGTGAGCCTTAAATCCTCTTAACAACCAGTCCCACTGTTTGATGTGTTTTTCCCCAGATTTGTTTCAGTACATTTGCAAACATACTCAACTAGAGTATTTAATTTTACATAAGTGGTATCATACTGTGCATGTTGTTCTGCAGCTTGATTTTTCACTGATAGCGTGCCTAGAAAATCCATCTGTGACAATACCCACCATGTTCTGTTTATCTACTTCACAGCATAGCAGAGCATGCCCAGACCCCAGCTGGCTTCACCATCCCTCTGTTGATGAAGTTTCCCCTTCACACTTGTTTTTCACGTCTCCATCTTTCTCACTAGATTGTCAGCTCTTTGAAAAGAATACACAGGCTCTGGAGTCAGACTCCCTGGTTCGAATTTCATTTCTACCATTTACCAGCCGTGCAACCTTGGGCAAGTTCCCGGCTTCTCTGTCTCATCTGTAAGATGGGGGCAATGATCAGCCCTCATGGGGCTGATCTGAGTTACAACATAGAAAGCACTTAGTACAGGTGCCTGGTATACAGTAGGTGCTCGATTAATGATTGTTAGGTGAATCACCAGATGAGCATGGCAAACTGGTGCTTTGCTTTCCTTCCCCCAGAACGTAATGCCCCTAAAGAATAGTGAAAATTGCCATGGTTAGCAGAGGTTAGGAAATGGATGGAGTGAGGATGCCTGTGCTTTCCATAGCCTGGGGGGCAAGGAAACTGGATTAGGAAGAAGCTCCTTGGGGTCAACATGTAGATCTGTTAAGCGAGCCTCGCCATGGGCTTTTGTGGTGCCTCTAGTACAGTCACAGGGACTTACATCAGTCAGGGAGCCAGTATTTGCCTAGTGGCAAGAGGTCCATCCAGCCTCGAAATCAGGCAAATTCAAGGCAGAAGTGGGTTCAAGTCTTGGTTCTGCCACTTTCTAGTTTTATCAACCTTGGGAAAGTCACTTAACCTTCCTGAGCCTCAGCTTCTTCAACTGTGGAATAGGAAATGATGATGCTTACTTGGAAGGATGTTATGAGTATCATAAAGAGCTTGTGTAAAGAGCTTGCCTTGGTGCCTGGTGTATTGGTGATGCTCAATTTGTTTGGCCTCTGGATCCAGCTGTGCCTGAAACTATACCTGTCATCTTTTCTGTTAACTGAGCCAGTAAATAATTTTTGCTTAAGGCCATCAGAGGTGAGTTTCTGTCCTTTACGACTCAAATAATATGGCTAATCCACAGAGAAAATTTTGTTGTAAAGCCCCATATTCTGACCCACTGTTCATCTCCCAGCTCTCATGTGACCCTGAATAAAACAAAGAGACATATACACTTAAGAATAAAACGAGGTCAGTGTTTCCCCTTTCCCATCTCTTTCTCCCTTGTTTAAGCCCCATTTCACATGATCTTGGGAAGCAGAATTTATTCCAGCTAATCACAATGAAGGTACAATCTTTCATTGAGCTTTCACCCTGGCCTTGGGGGAGCCCTTCTCCATAAATCATCCCCCCAAATTCCTTCCCACTGAGGATGCAATCTTCCTCTGCCTCTAGAGGCAGCATGGGAAGCAGGGAAAAGGATAACTCTGCAGCCAGCAGTGCTTGGTTTAAAACCCAGTTCTGCTGCTTGCTACCTATTTGACTTGGGGGCGAGTTACTTGCCTCTCTGGTGTCTATGACTCGGGGTGGGGGGGGAGGGAATAATATCTCTCTCAGGGGATCAAGGGATCAATCCAAGAAGAAGATATAACAATTATAAATATATGTGCACATATAGGAGCACATCTATAAGGCAACTGCTAATAGCTATAGAAGAGGAAATCGACAGTAACACAATAAGAGTGGGGGACTTTAACACCTCACTTACACCAATGGACAGATCATCCAAAATGAAAATAAATAAGGAAACAGAAGCTTTTAATGACACAATAGACCAGATAGATTTAATTGATATTTATAGGACATTCCATCCAAAAACAGCAGATTACACTTTCTTCTCAAGTGTGCATGGAACATTCTCTGGGATAGATCACATCCTGGGTCACAAATCAAGTCTCAGTAAATTTAAGAAAATTGAAATCATATCAAGCATCTTTTCTGACCACTACGCTATGAGATTAGAAATGAATTACAGGGGAAAAAAATGTAAAAAACACAAACACATGGAAGCTAAACAATACATTACTAAATAACCAAGAGATAACTGAAGAAATCAAAGAGGAAATCAAAAAATACCTAGAGACAAATGACAATGAAAACACGATGATCCAAAACCTATGGGATGCAGCAAAAGCAGTTCTAAGAGGGAAGTTTATAGTTATACAAGCCTATCTCAAGAAACAAGAAAAAGCTCAAATACACAATCTAACCTTACACCTAAAGGAACTAGAGAAAGAAGAACAAACAAAACCCAAAGTTAGCAGAAAGAAAGAAATCATAAACATCAGATCAGAAATAAATGAAAAAGAAATGAAGGAAACTAAAGAAAAGATCAATAAAACTAAAAGCTTGTTCTTTGAGAAGATAATCAAAATTGATAAACCATTAGACAGATTCACCAAGAAAAAAAGGGAGAAGACTCAAATCAATAGAATCGGAAATGAAAAAGTAGAAGCAACAACTGACACTGCAGAAATACAAAGGATCATGAGAGATTACTACAAGCAACTATATGGCAATAAAATGGACAACCTGGAGGAAATGGACAAATTCTTAGAAAGGCATAACCTTCCAAGACTGAACCAGGAAGAAATAGAAAATATGAACAGACCAATCACAAGTAATGAAATTGAAACTGTGATTAAAATTCTTCCAACAAACAAAAGTCCAGGACCAGATGGCTTCACAGGTGAATTCTATCAAACATATAGAGAAGAGCTAACACCCATCCTTATCAAACTCTTCCAAAAAATTGCAGAGGAAGGAACACTCCCAAACTCAATCTATGAGGCCACCATCACCCTGATCCCAAAACCAGACAAAGATACTACAAAACAAGAAAATTACAGACCAATATCACTGATGAATTTAGATGCAAAAATCCTCAACAAAATACTAGCAAACTGAATCCAACAACACATTAAAAGGATCATACAGCATGATCAAGTGGGATTTATCCCAGAGATGCAAGGATTCTTCAATATAAGCAAATCAATCAATGTGATACACCATATTAACAAATTGAAGAATAAAAACCATATAATCATCTCAATAGATGGAGAAAAAGCTTTTCACAAAATTCAACACCCAATTATGATAAAAACTCTCCAGAAAGTGGGCACAGAGGGAACCTACCTCAACATAATAAAGGCCATATGTGACAAACCCACAGCAAACATCATTCTCAATGGTGAAAAACTGAAAGCATTTCCTCTAAGATCAGGAAGAAGACAAGGATGTCCACTCTCACCACTATTATTCAACATAGTTTTGGAAGTCCTAGCCATGGCAATCAGAGAAGAAAAAGAAATAAAAGGAATACAAATTGGAAAAGAAGAAGTAAAATTGTCACTGTTTGCAAATGACATGATACTATACATAGAGAATCCTAAAGATGCCACCAGAAAACTACTAGAGCTAATCAATGAATTTGGTAAAGTTGCAGGATACAAAATTAATGCACAGAAATCTCTTGCATTCCTATACACCAATGATGAAAAATCTGAAAGAGAAATTAAGGAAAACTCCCATTTACCATTGCAAAAAAAGGAATAAAATACCTAGGAATAAACCTACCTAGGGAGACAAAAGACCTGTATGCAGAAAACTATAAGACACTGATGAAAGAAATTAAAGATGGTACCAACAGATGGAGAGAGATACCATGTTCTTGGATTGGAAGAATCAACATTGTGAAAATGACTATACTACCCAAAGCAATCTACAGATTCAATGCAATCCCTATCAAATTACCAATGGAATTTTTTATGGAACTAGAACAAAAAATCTTAAAATTTGTATGGAGACACAAAAGACCCCAAATAACCAAAGCAGTCTTGAGGGAAAAAAATGGAGCTGGAGGAATCAGACTCCCTGACTTCAGACTACACTACAAAGCTACAGTAATTAAGACAATATGGTACTGGCACAGAAACATAGATCAATGGAACAAGATAGAAAGCCCAGAGATAAACCCACGCACCTATGGTCAACTAATCTATGACAAACGAGGCAAGGGTATACAATGGAGAAAAGACAGTCTCTTCAATAAGTGGTGATGGGAAAACTGGACAGCTACATGTAAAAGAATGAAATTAGAACACTCCCTAATACTATACACAAAAATAAACTCAAAATGGATTGGAGACCTAAACTTAAGACCAGACACTATAAAACATAGGAAGAACACTCTTTGACATAAATCACAGCAAGATCTTTTTTGATCCACCTCCTAGAGTAATGGAAATAAAAACAAAAATAAACAAGTGGGACCTAATGAAACTTCAAATCTTTTGCACAGCAAAGGAAACCATAAGCAAGATGAAAAGACAACCCTCAGAATGGGAGGAAATATTTGCAAACAAATCAACGGACAAAGGATTAATCTCCAAAATATATAAACAGCTCATGCAGCTCAATATTAAAGAAACCAACAACCCAATCAACAAATGGGCAGCTGACCTAAATAGACATTTCTCCAAAGAAGACATACACATGGCCAAGAAGCACATGAAAAGCTGCTCAACATCACTAATTATTAGAGAAATGGAAATCAAAACTACAATGAGGTATCACCTCACACCAGTTAGAATGGGCATCATCAGAAAATCTACAAACAACAAATGCTGGAGAGGGTGTGGAGAAAAGGGAACCCTCTTACACTGTTGGTGGGAATGTAAATTGATACAGCCACTATGGAGAACAGTATGGAGCTTCCTTAAAAAACTAAAAATAGAATTACCATATGACCCAGCAATCCCACTACTGGGCATATACCCAGAGAAAACTATAATTCAGAAAGACACATGCACCCCAATGTTCATTGTAGCACTATTTACAATAGCCAGGTCATGGAAGCAACCTAAATGCCCATCGACAGACGAATGGATAAAGAAGTTGTGGTACATATATACAATGGAATATTACTCAGCCATAAAAAGGAACGAAATTGGGTCATTTGTTGAGACGTGGATGGATCTAGAGACTGTCATGCAGAGTGAAGTAAGTCAGAAAGAGAAAAACAAATATCGTATATTAATGCATGTATGTGGAACGTAGAAAAATGGTACAGATGAACAGGTTTGCAGGACAGAAATTGAGACACAGATGTAGAGAACAAAAGTATGGACACCAAGGGGGGAAAGCCGCGGAGGGGTGGGGATGGTGGTGTGACGAACTGGGCGATTGGAATTGACATGTATACACTGATGTGTATAAAATGGATGACTAATAAGAACCTGCTGTATAAAAAAATAAAATTTAAAAATTAGAAAAAAAATAATAGTCTGGCAAAATATAGATGGTTCTTGAAGCTGGGATGTCAGTTGCCTTCTCTGCTTTTGTGTATGTTTGGAAATGTTCACAGTTTAAAAAAAAAAAGGCTTAAAAACAAAGAAATAAGTGGAATCAACTTTGACCTGCCCGAGAGAAAGCTGGCCTCTACTCTTTGTTCAGGAACCTGGGTCTCACTTGGCGTGGGCACTAAGACACAGACTTGGGGTGAGTTAAATGCTGTTTGTAAGCTTACAGCCCAGAGATTCCTGGATCCCAGGGACAAGGGCTACTCAGCCACACATATCCTGGTAGCCAGGGTTCCTGGTGGGGACATTTCCCATCTGGGAGCCACACAGTCTGACACCCCACCCACTCTCAAACATACACAAAACTGGCCCCAGGACTAGCGGGAAACCAGGGCTGCCTTTTTCTTTTTTTTGAATTTTATTTTATTTATTTTTTTATATAGCAGATTCTTATTAGTTATCCATTTTATACAGATTAGTATCTCCCAATTCATCACACACAGACACACACACACACACCCCGCTTCCCCCTTTGGTGTCCATACGTTTGTTCTCTACATCTGTGCCAGGGCTGCTTTTGATGAACCATCTAATTAGATGAGGGCTGGGGGTTTTTTGTTGTTGTTTTTGGTTTTGTTTAGGGTTTTTTTTTTTTTTGGCGGCACTATGCAGCTTGCGGGATCTTAGTTCCCCAACCAGAGATGGAACCCGTGTCCCCTGCAGTGGAAGCACCGAGTCCTAACCACTGCACCACCAGGGAATTCCCAAGATGAGGGCTGGTTTTGATTAAACTTCCTAAGTAAATTATTACTCAGATTAGAGGCCCGTCGTGAAGCAGTTGTTTATGACAGTGGCTAGAATTTGCAGTCATGTCAGAAGCACCTGGTGTGTGAGAAGTTCTCCACGGACACCCAGAGGCTCCTTATGGGTCACAGGGGTCCCTAAACTGCCTCTGGAGAGCTCCTGGCTAGATCATAAGAAACAGAGCACTGAGTGAGGAGTCAGGAGCCTGAGCCCCTCCTGACTCTGCAACCCCTTCCGAGTGACACTCAGCGTAGGCATAGAGGGTCCTCTGGAGTCCCACAGACAGGACACAGAGCAGGTGCCAACCACTGGGGAACAAAAGTGATATCCAGGCTCCTCTGCTCACTAACTGGGTGACCTTCAGCCACTTCCTTTGCCTGTCTGAGCCTCAGTTTCCTTGTCTGTCAAGTGGGGAGGCAGCTCTTCCTGGGTCTGATCCAGTGCTACTTTCCTGACCTCCCAAAGGGGGTCCCACTTGATTTCTGCTCCTGTCCCAGCACTTGCCCGGTTTGCAATGACACATTGATTTGATCATTTACTTGCTTATTTCCCCTGTCCCTCCCTAGCCCTTCCCCCAGATCTAAGCTCTAGGTGGTTGTGCTCTGTTTAATCTGCCATTCTGTCCCCAGCACCCAGCCCAGTTCCTGATGTAATGGGCCCGTTGATAAATATATACTGGATGGAAAAATAATAAGTGTTCAATAAATTATAGCTATTCCTCTTATTATTATTATTACTCCTGTGATTCCTGAGCTCTGTTTCTTCCCTATTACATGACGATACTCCTATTTACACCCCCAGAAGTATTCTGAGGACTGACAGGATTAATGTTTGGAAGGACTTTGATTAGCCCAGGTTAATGCAAAGAATTGCTAGCAAGTATCATCTGGAATGTAAGACCAGTGCCAGTGAGCTGCCAGGCCTTAGGGTAGCAAGGCAAAGACGGGAGCAGAGCCATGGGCAACTGGGTGCAGCAGGGTAGACACCTCTGTGACATGGCAGGCATGGTCTTTCTTTGCTTTGCTATTTTTGTTGTTGTTGCTTTTTTTTTTTAATTGACATATTGATAAAATTGGTGTAAAACATTATGTTAGTTTCAGGAGAACAATATAATAATTGGATCTTCGTATACACTACAAGGTGATCACCGCAATAAACCTAGTTACCATACGTCACCATATAGTCAACCCCCCTCACATGTTTCACGCACCACCCAAACCTCCTTCCCCTCTAATAACCACCAGTCTGTTCTCTGTATCTAGGAGTTTTGTTTTATTATGTTTGTTCATTCATTTTGTCTTTTATATTCGACATGTAAGTAAAATCATACGGTATTTGTCTTTCTCTGTCTGACTTATTTCACTTAGCGTAATACCCTCTAGGTCCATCCATGTTATATCGCAAATGGCAAGATTTCATTCTTTCTTATGGCTGAGTAATATTCCATTGTATATATACACCACATCTCTATCCATTCTTCTATCACTGGACACTTAGGTTGCTTCCATATCTTGGCTATTGTAAATAATGTTGCAGTGAACATAGAGATGCATGTATCTTTTCAAATTAGTGATTTGTTTTCTTCAGAAAAATACCCAGAAGTGGAATTGCTGGATCGTATGGTAGTTCTATTTTTAATTTTTTAAGGCACCTCCGTCCTGTTTTCCATAGCGGATGCACCAATTGACATTCACACTTACAGTGTACAAGGGTTCCCTTTTCTCCACATCCTTGCCAACACTTGCTATTTGTTGTCTTTTTGATGACAGCCATTCTGACACATGTGAGGTCATATTGTGGCTTTGACTTGCATTTTCCTGATGATTAGTGATGTTGAGCATCTTTTCATGTGGTTGTTGGCCATCTGTATATCTTCTTTGGAAAATGCCTATTTAGGTCCTCTGCTCTTTTTTTTTTTTTCTCTTTTTGTGGAACGCGGGCCTCTCACTGTTGTGGCCTCTCCCGTTGCGGAGCACAGGCTCCGGACACGCAGGCTCAGCGGCCGTGGCTCACGGGCTCAGCCGCTCCGTGGCATGTGGGATCCTCCCGGACCGGAGCACGAACCCGCGTCCCCTGCATCGGCAGGCGGACTGTCAACCACTGCGCCACCAGGGAAGCCCCTCTGCTCATTTTTAAATCAGATTATTTGGGGGGTTTTGTTGTTTGTTGATATTGAGTTGCTTGAGTTCTCTATATGTTTTGGCTATAATTGGATATATGATTAGCAAATATTTTCTATAGCTTGTCTTTCATTTTGTTGATGGTTCCCTTTGCTGTGCAGAAGAAGCTTTTTAGTTTGATGTAGTCCCACTTGTTTATTTTTGCCTATGTTGCTGCTCTTCATTCTTGATGCAAACGTAACAACTTTTACACTGTTGCAGAGCAGATAAAAGTGATTTTTATTTCATGATTTCTAAGTGTCTTTTAACTGTTCCACCAGGGTCTGACAGTTGTGGTTTCCCCCTCTAGAGCACAACATGGAGACACTTGGGGAAGAAGATGGAAGAGAAGGGGAGGCTTCAGCTGTGCCTATGGGGAAACCTGTCCACTCCCAGGGAGGGTATAGGAGACAAGACATTCCCAAGGCCGTAGGAGGCTAAGGTCATCGGGAATGGTGGAGAAAACTGTTAGTGTCCTACCTCCATTATCTGTTCTTCTTTTTCCTTAGTAACAGAATTCCAATTTTCTGTGTGCCCAGTTGAAAAACGGAATTTCCCAGCCTCCTTTGCAGGTAGAGAGACCATTAAAGTCTAAGCAAAAGTCACTGGGTGGGACTTCCAGGAAGTCTCTTTAAAGACAACTGACTAGGATGAGAATGGTGCCTTTTACCCTTCTCCTTATATAGAACTCTAGAACTCAGATGTGATGGCTGGAGCTTCAACAGCCATCTTGGAACATGGGGTGACCTCGAGGATAAAAATCACACACTAAAGACTACAGAGTAGAAGGAGTCTAGGTTCTTGATGGTATCATAGAATATAGCCATCCCAGTCATAGACTGCCTGGCTCTCCATGTCTCATTATATGAAAAATTTAAAAATTTAGTCAGATTTTTAAAACTAGAAATTCAACACAATTTTTTACAGGCCAAGAAATTATGGAGGAAACGGCCTACCATGGCATCCAATATGTACTGAGTAAGTGGATGAAGTAATCAATTAGTGAGTAAGCTAGGGAGGGAGGGGGAAGGAAGGAAGGAAAGGGAAGGAGGAAAGAAGGGGAAAAAAGGAAGGAAGGAGAAGAAGGGGAAGGAAGAGAGAGAGGTAGGAAGAGAGAAGAAGGGAGGGAAGAAGGAAGAGGGGAAGAAAGGGGCAATCAGTGATGGCCCAAGAGTGTGGCTCTGATCCAGAAGTCCGTTGAGGGTTTGAAATGAGGAATCTTTTTGGCAAATTCAAGTCCAGACCCTCTCCATGCCTCCCCCTTAGATCACCCTCTTGGGAGAAGGTAGGGGTATCATTTTGTCAATGCGACCCCCCAGGTTCTGGTGGCTGACTCCCTCAGACTCAGGTAAACATGGAGCTGGACTCAGACCAGAAAGGCCTGGCCCCCAGGTTCATGTCTGCTTCAAAGAGAACCCCAGAGGTCTCCTTCCCTGTCTGAGCTAGTTTCTCCACGTGGACCCTAAGGCAGACCCTCTGAAGGGTCTACACAGCTGTGACTCACCCAGTAAGATGTCTTCAAACTTGCCCCAGAGACTTTCCTGTGATAACTGTAACCCCTATGTTCTGGGTAGGCACATCTTCTCCCTTATTCCTCAGGATGACACAGCAAGCTTAATGTTACCAGTATCATAATAGACACAGTAGTGGAGGCTCATACACAGGCTGCACCTTCCCGGGGCCGCACAGCCAAAGGAGGGCAGAGCCAGCCTTTGGACCCTCGTGGGTCTGACACCAAAGCTGCACTGTCAACATCTGCATTTCATTCCCCTTCCAGACCTTTCTTTCTCTTCACCCCCTCCCTGAGTTGAGACCCCAACAAGTGGAAGAAGCTGGGTGGAAGCTGGGGGCAATTGAGGGTGCTCTATTCCCCATCACACCTCCGGCCCCTGTCCTCAGCCTCTTCCCATCTCTGGCTCCAGCGTGGAGAGGTGGCCAACCAGATGCACAGCCCAACCCGGTGCCTCTAGGGGAAGACAAATAAAAGCAAAACGGTAATAACTGGGATCCCAGTGAGTGCATGGGCAACAATTTTAGCCAATTAACGTTCCTTTGGGGTTTGGGGCATCCCCTGCGTCAGCAGCACCTCGTAAATGTCAGGAGGGGCTTGGGAGCCGCCTGGGTTTCCCTGAGGCCTGGCTGAGGCTGGCACCCTGAGCCAGGCCTGCCCAAGTGGCTTCTTCCTGGGAGGAGGGGTGAGCACAGCCTTCCAGGGGCTGCAGGGAAACCAGAGTGAGTGCCCTGCCTGGGAGTGCTAATCAGCCTCACAGGGGCGGGAGAGATTTACGGCAATAACGGGAGAACCTGTCTAATCACGGCCTGGTTTGTGTTAAGCCACACACCCCCAACTTCCCTCCCTGGACATAAGCCCACTGGGACAATGGGCCAGTCCTGGCCTCGCTCAGACTGCAACAACAAGTCCAAGGATGGACCACAGTTTCTTCCAGATATGATCATTTCGGTGAGAGGTGACTTAGGAGTGTGAAAGCTTGATGGGATCTCTAAGGGAGGTGGAGACAGAGGTCCAGGTAGGGGCCAGACCAAAGCGAGGTCCCACAGCAAGGAACCGCCAAGCTGGGGTCCGAAGCAACCTGAAGGCTCCCTGTGCAGTGCTTTTTCCACTCCCCCAGGAAACCCCACAGATGACTTGCTACCGCTGTCTGTCCCCATACTGGGGGATGCTGGGATTAGGGTCAGCCAGGCCTGGGATCAGAGGGCAGAGAAGCTAGCCACCTGCTCCACTTCTCAGAATGGGAGATATTCTAGCCTGAGGGTGGGGGAGGGAGTGGAGGAGAACAAACGGTCAAAATATAAAAGCTGTTGAGACCAGAAGCCACTAGAGGACAGAGGTAGAGTCAGATCTTACGTTGTACTCCCCACTCCACCCCACCCCGCCTCCGACACACACCCATGGACTCACCATGGAGCTGGGCACATGGGAAATGTGGAAAATAAACGCATGCTGACATGTTTGTTCTCTCTGGCTAAGAGAGACGGCGCCCCACCACGCCTGGGGGTGGTGGTGTTCGGTATCTCTGCTGTCCCTGCACATCTCCTTCGGGGAATCTTGGGAAGTGGAGGGATTTCTTCGAGCCGGTGTGTTTGAGGCGCCAGGATCGCTGTGACCTCCGTTGTTCTTGGGGCTGACGGCACCTGCTGCACCAGCTCTGGAGCGCGCGCGGGTGTGAGCGGGCCGCGCTAATAAATCCCGCCAGGAGGGGGCGATAAACACCAAGACCCAGTGCTGGGGCCAGGATCCTTGAGATTCGCTCACCTTTGGGCATCTAACCCGACACGAGCGGACCTTGGATCGCGCATCTGCTGACGGTCCCATGGCTCTTCCGGCTGCGCTCCCCAGGGTCAGTGGGTGTGAGTGTGGGTGTGGGCTCCCCAGAGTTTGTGTATGTGGGTGAACAAGGTGAACGCCCCCCGAAGACTCCTAGTCCTGAATCTTGAGAAAGAGATGACGCATTTGAAAAGCTGGTATGGTGGGAGGAGGGATGGTAGAGAGTGATGGAAACCCGGGAGGACTACTGTCTACTTGAACCTCCCATCAATAACCGTGCAATGGGACACTTCTCGTCCATGTTTCTCTGTCTCCTCCTAGTGGAAATCAAGGAAGCTTTACAACCTTTTTAACAAGGAAGATACTCCTTTTTTGTTTTCCTTTTCTGTCCCTCCCTCCTTCCCTTCCTTCCTCATCATTGCTTTATTTTTAAGTTTTATGTGTCTTTCCCCCCTCCTTTACTTTTAAAGGAAATAGAGTATGAGGCAACGAATAAAATACTAAAATTTATCTAGTTCCTGGCAGAGTTCCAAGTCATACTGTTAACTTATAAAACCGAGCTACTGAATAATATAAACTCGTAACTCCGTATGTGTACATGCACATACGTATGAATGTAAATGGCCCGAAGAGTTTGGGGAAAGATCTGAAAGGATGCACACCCAACACGATGACTTGTGGGGAGGGAGAGAGGCAAAGAGATTTTAATTTTACCTACAGTGTTTGCATTGTTAGATGAGAATGCACTATGTGAAATTAAAAATTAATAAAAGTCGCTTTTTTAGTGTACTAATTTATGTTACTTGAAAAAATTACAGTACTCACTATATGGTTAAGTAAAATGCTAGTTGTGAAGTAATATATATGGTATAATTCCATTTCTTAAAATAATGTGTGTGCATACACAAAAAAAAGCTGGGAAAATAAAAATTTTACCAATAGTTACTTCTGAGTGATAGGGTTAAGGCAATCTTTATTATTTATTCAATACTCTATGTCAATACTATAGATCTATATTATCATTTTTAATAGTCTATGGACATGTAATTTATTTAAGCAATTCCTTATTGATGGACATATAAGCAGCTTCCAATATTTTCCTATTACAAATGATGTTGTGATAAACATCTTTCATTACATAAGGATAAATTCTGGAAGGGCAACCTCTGGATCAGAGCGTGGCACGTGACATTTTGATATATATCTCACGAAACTGCTGCCCCCAAAAGTCTGACTCCTTCTCAATTCCTACACCACAAGCCCCACACACTTAGCAGTGTAGAGAATGTGTGTTTTCCCACTTAACCTCCAACACTGAAAATTGTCATTCCAGATATTTCCAGCCTGGTACGTATAAAAGGCTCCCTCATTTTATTTTTTTAAATTTATTTATTAAATTTATTTATTTTATTTATTTATTTTTGGCTGCATTGGGTCTTTGTTGCTGTGCGTGGGCTTCTCATTGCAGTGGCTTCTCTTGTTGTGGAGCACGGGCTCTAGGCGCGTGGGCTTCAGTAGTTGTGGCACGCGGGCTCAGTAGTTGTGGCTTGCAGGCTCTAGAGCACAGGCTCAGTAGTTGTGGTGCACCAGCTTACTTGCTCCGCGGCATGTGGGATCTTCCCGGACCAGGGCTCGAACCCGTGTCCCCTGCATTGGCAGACAGGTTCTTAGCCACTGCACCACTAGGGAAGCCCAGCTGTCTCATTTTAAATTGTGTTTCTTTCATGACCTAAGTGGTGACATAGGAAGACACGTTTTCCTTATGCTTTTCCTCCTCTTAATATGCGTTCCAGGGACGGTACTCTCTTAATTATATATAGTCTTTATACTAAGTCTTGCTATTTGATAGAAGTGTCCCTTCTAGGTCTTCCAGTTTCATTAATTTGTTGACTGTTGTTTACACTTCCATGTAACTCTAGAATAAGTGTATTTGGCTGCCTCGTGTGAAACAATAGGAATAATAAGTCCTACCCTGCCCACCCTGTCAACGCTGTTGTGAGAACCCAGTCGAACAATGTATGCAGAAGTATTTTATAAGCTGTAAGAATAATTAACAGCAACAACAGCTTATTTTCAGCTTTTGCTGGAAGCCAGGCTCAGCGCTAAGCATACACATGCATTACCTCACTCAGGTCACACCACAGCCCGACGAGGTCTGTACTGGTGCTAGTCCCATTTTACAGATGAGGAAACTGAGCCTGAAGGAGGCTGAGTGACCCCTGCCCAGTGTCCCAGACCTGGAATGACCGTCAGGGTCCCAAACCAGGCAGGCTGATTCTAGAGTTCACTTCCTCTACCCACAGCACAAGGCAAGGGCTGCAAAGACAACAACCACAAAACAAGTGTTGAAAACCAGGACCTCGACTCCTAATAGGTGAAGTAGCCACGTGCGTCTGTGCACAGCTCTACAGGCAGCTGAGTGTTCTGTGACGAGGGCCAGCTGCAGGCTCCATCCTGACAAGCTTGGGCAGGTCCCTTGACCTCGCTAAGCTTTAGTTTCTCGAGGACAAAGTGGGGTTAATGATATCGGCCACCATGTGCTGGAGATTAAGTGAGATAATGCCTATAAAAGTGTTAACACAATGCCTGGCATGCAGGAAGAAGGATTTTCTTTTAAAAATCTGTCACCATCTTAACCATATTTATTTGTTTGTTTTTATTCATTTTTTAAAATTGGGGTAACATTGGTTAAAAATATGAAATTCTTCACACTTTTGCACAGGGGCCGGCCGTGCTGCTCTTCTTGGTATCATTCCAATTTTAGTGTATGTGCCACCCAAGTGAGCACAGGAGCAAGGATGGTAAAACGTGGCCTTTTCTCCTTCCAGCTGTGACACCACAGACTAACCCTGCGTGATTTGGCCGTATCGGCCAACCTTTCGGTTGCTGGGTTTCCTTTTCTTGTAAGCGGTGATGACGGCAGCGCCGACCTCGGGATTTTGTGTGTGGGTTTATGGAGGGTGGGTCCTCCTGGATGTGGGAAATGCTGGACAGTGTGGCCATGCCATACCCAGTGATGTCACTGGTCAGGTCCCCTGCTGGGGGCTGCAGAGGGAAACCCCGAGGGGTTCCTCAGGAAGAGAAGGCATAAATAAGGGGATATGTACGCTGTTAAAAGGGCCAGCTGGGAAAGCAGCAGCCCTTGCTGCAGAGGGACCACCCCCGGGGTGGGGTTGCTGAGCTGTGGAGGGCTGGCAATGAACCAGGCAGGTTTGGCCCAGCAGAGGGGAGGGAAGAAGCGCTGAGGTTGACCTGGCTGCTCGCTCTAGGGTCCCCTGCCTCCCCCCGCCCCAGGGCCGTCTGGCTCAGGTAGGTACCCTGACTGCCGTCTGCTGCAATGCCACCTCCATCCCTCTTGGGAGGGATGGGGATGGCTGGTGGCCTCGGCTGAGTAACAAAGAGCACCAGCTTCAGAATCACACCCCCCCTCCCCAGGATTGACTCCTGGTCTGGGAGCCTGGCCAGATGACCCCAGGCCAGACGCTCCCGGCTTGGTGACCCCTTGCTGCTTTCCCTTTGAACCTCCCTGGGCCTCCTCTGGGTCCATTTTCCCACAGCCATACTGAGGCCCTCCTCGCTTGTTGCTTAACCTCTCTGGAACTGTTTGCTCCGTGCTAAAATGGGAAATGGAACCTTCTTCCTCCTGCTGGGGACTGTGGAGACTATGGGCTTAGCTAATAGATGTGGAAGGGATTAATGTCAAAGAAACCACCCTGCGGATATTAACCTCCTTTCTTGCCATGCAGCCTTAGACCCACCTGTTCCTTAGCCTTACAGAGCGCTGCTTCTTCTCTGAGAGTTTGGGGACACTTCTGCATGAGGTGTCTCATTGCCGTGTTCATTCATTCAGCCAGTGTATTTGGGGGTGCTGGGCTCTTTGGGAGCCCAGCCATGCTCAGGCAGACCCCATCTCCTCCTCTCTGCTTCCCCCAAGCTGGCGGGCAGTCCCACTCCAGGAGGGAGGTTCCCAGGGCTAAGCCACGCACCAGAGCACCGCAGAGTGAGAAAACTCAGGACCATGTGGCACATTTCTCACAGAGCTACATTTATCTAACCACAAGCAAATTGTAAAAAGTTCTTTTTTTTTTTTTTTTTAATGGGATGGTAACCAGAGGGAGTAGTTGATTTTCTAAATGTTCTTCGTTGGCGAAATGAAAAGCTGGCAACTCTGATGTGGCAGGAAGGTTCTAGAATGGCTCCCTGGGGTCCCCTCTTCCTAGTATTAAGCCCTTGTATCATCCCCTGCCTTGGAGGATAGGCTGGGCCAGGTGACTCACTTCTAAGACTAGAATACAGCAACAGTTCACTTCCATGATTAGGTGGCACGAGATGTGACTTCCATCTCGCTGGGTGACTCTGCTCATGTCTTCTTGCCTTGTATGCACACTTTGATGAAGCAAACTGCGACTTCGGAGAGACTGACAGTGTGGCCAGGAACTGCGGGTGGCCTCTGGCCAGCAGCTGGAAGGAAGTCAGTCTAGCAGTTTCTGAGGATGAACCCTGCCAGCAGCCGCATGGGCGTGGAAGCAGACAGCTCACCAGTGGAGCCTTGAGATTACTACAGCCCGGCTGCAGGCCCCGGACTAGCGTGAGGCAATTGGGGCATGTAGGGGCAAATGGGTTTTAGGGCGCTTCCTGATGAAGCAATAGATAACCAATACAGCTGAGTATTTTTTTAATGTTCCTGACCTGTGGGGTCCAAACTTCAGGTGCCTCTGGTGGTAAAAACAGGTCCTTACAACCTCTTCTCAGATAAGCATGTAAGGTGGTATCTTAAGGGTGGTGAGGCAGCCCCAGGACAGACCTGGATTCTAACTCAGCCCTTTCTTGCTTAGCTAAACAGCTTTGGGCAAGTTACTTTGACTCCTCTAAGCTTCAAGATCCTCAGACATGAAATGGGTATAATACTGCTTTCCTGGGACTTCCCTGGTGGTGCAGTGGTTAAGAATCCGCCTTCCAAGGCAGGGGACACAGGTTCGAACCCTAGTCTGGGAAGATCCCACATGCTGCGGAGCAACTAAGCCCCGTACGCCACAGCTACTGAGCCTGCTGTCTAGAGCCCGAGAGCCACAACTACTGAGCTCACGTGCTGCAACTACTGAAGCCCGTGTGCCTAGAGCCCACGCTCCGCAACAAGAGAAGCCACCACAATGAGAAGCCCAAGTACCACAAAGAAGAGTAGCCCCCGCTCATCGCAACTAGAGAAAGCCCACGCGCAGCAACGAAGACCCAACGCAGCCACAAATAAATAAGTTAATTTTTTAAAATACTGCTTTCCTAAATAAGATAATGGGCGTAAATACCAATTATTACCATTTCTAGAACTTTCTTTGGTGTCAGGGCCAGTGTTAAATACCTTACCTGCATTATTGCATTTTATCCGCACAAACACATAAGGTAAGTTGTTATTACCAACCTTCTTGAGATGAGAAAACTGAGGCTTATAGAGGCCTGGGACCATTGACTCCAGCCACACTCCAAGGCACAGGACTCGTGTGTTCCTGCCGCTTTGTAGACCCTGGGTAAATTGTGACTTGAATGAAAGGGAGGAAGAGAGAAGGCAAGCATTCCAATGGATGCTTTCTCACTTGTGACCACCAGGTGGCAGCAAAGACAGGCAGACGAGCATCCACCACTTAAAGCTTATGTGAAAATTTGATTCCTGAAAACAAATTTGTTTAGCTGAAAATTGACTCCTACCTTATTTCCCTAACTATGTATGGAATGCTTGTTATGTGCCAAATGATTTACAATAATTAGTTGTATTAATGCTCGTCACCACCCTATGAGGTCTGTTATTACTAACTTACTAAGTAGGAAACTGAGGCACAGTTAAGTCACTTCCCAAGGTCACACAGCTAGAAAATGGCAAGAATTAAATTAGTCATTTGGTGTGACTCCTGCCAGAACTTTCCCATGCCAGTATACCTGAGTTGCTATTTACCTTTATCAAGAAGGAGAGAATAGTTTTGTTTATGTGTGTGTTTTCAGAATTCTGTTCATACATATTATTCTTCAACGTCCTTTTTCACCTGTGAAAAACAATGAATCTTGGAAACGTTTCCAAGGGAGTCCCGAGCCTTCTGACATCTGTACTGTATTCCACAGTGTGGCTGGATCACAAAATGTCTAGGTAATCAACCCTCCATGGATAGTCCTTTGAAATCTTCCAGTATTGTTATGCTCCTACCAAAAAAGAAAAAAAGCTTCTGCAAACATCTGTGAACAGATGCCTCTGTGGTAGAATTTGTGTCCCGCCGATTCCCAGGAGTATGACCCTGGGTTGTGAGTTGTGTATGTGGCTGTGGGTGGGTAGAGACGCTAATTACCCACAGGCAGGCTGTGCCTGTTTCGTTCCTGCCTGCAGAGAATGTGAATGCCAACCTTGGGGTGATCAGTGTTCATGCTTCTGCCAGTTTAAAATAAGAAACTTTTGCTAATGATTTTGGTAACAGGCGCAGCTCCCTTCAGCTTCCCCCTTCCTTGCTGGTGAGTGGTCAGAGGTTGGGTGACCAAGAGTGTCCTGGCGGGGAGAGATAAGAGAAGAAAAGGGCTTCAGTCCCCTCCCAGGCAGAGGCTCCAGCTGAGTGGACACCCCCTGTGTGTGCACAGGGCACATTGACAAGATGCCACTTTTTAGTTTTCAATGTACAAGTCCCATCACAACCAGACTAGAAGCCCCTAGCCTTTTGTTGACACCATAGGGCAGCAGGGAGGGGAGGAGGTAGGATTTGAGAACAGCTGGAAAATACCTCAAGGGAGAAAGGGGACAGGCAGGACTTGTAGGCCCCACCCTGTGATTTCGAGACTCTCAGAGGGACAATCTCTTCAGCCTCCTTACACTAGAGGGGGGGCTTCCAGAACATGGGGCTATTGCTCAAATGAGACTTCTGTGCCAAGTCCCCGCCCCTCCCCTGACAGCATCATGCCTCAGCTTCCTCCTTCCTCTCCGCACCCTGTCAGCTAAGAGCAGTGATTCCCCCATTTTACAGATGAGGAAACTGAGGCTCGGGGAGGTGGATGCACCCCGTGGCATAGATGGGGTGGTGGGCAGTACAGGGCGGTCCTAGCCTCAGGAACACCGAGCTCAGTGGCCATGAGGGTGCTCCTGGACCAGCAGCAGAGCTGGCAGGGGCTCTCCCAGGGAGGGCGAGCTGAGTGTCATTCTCCTCCACCCTCTCCTGGGGCTGCCCCCCCTCCCCGGGGCACACGTTATCTGTGTCCTGGGCACACAGCTGCATACTCTCACCAGCTGAGCCCCTCCCTGGAAGGCAGCATCTGACCTTTGGAAATGTAAACAAGCCTTGGCCTGGCCCGGGGTGACCAGGCTTGTCCTTGGGGCCTGCAGACGTGGGCATGACCAGGCAGGCACGTGCACATGGGCTCAGGGTCACGTGGCCTTTGGGCTTCCACTTATCACTCAGAGTTGATCCTGGGGGCCCAAGGGCATTGTGTCCATCCTGATGTGGCCCATACATTGGGGGCTTTCAAGGATGTTTTCAGGGCCCAGGTTACTTCCTAAAAGAGGACCAGCTTGGAACCAAAGAATCCCAAGGAAACTCGAGGCTCAGAGAGGGGATGATATGTATCTAGGGCCACACAGCAGACCAAGTCAGGTCCACAAACATAGACCAGGCTGGTCACACCTTCTCTGGGTCTTATCAGCCTTGTCTGTCCAGTGGGGAGAGGTCCATCAACATCCCTGGCTCACACCCCACCTCCCTGCTGCAGACCCAGGCCCCAATGGTTCTCATCACCCACCCCTCGCAGCTCCTGTTATCTCCAGGGCCCTGGAGGCTGCTGATTCCTGGGTCTGGGCCCACCCTCCCTGGCTGCACCAGATGGGTGGGACTGTAGGGGCTGCTCGGGCCTGATATGGGCTCGCTTGGTGGGCCCTGGCTTTATCAGTGGGGCCTGGGGCTCTGGGCAGGCATGTGGCCCGTCTGGAGGAGGGAGCAGAGAGGAGGGGATGCCCAGGTGAGATACAGGACAGGGACTTTTTTTTAGTAATTAAGAAAAAAATCTATATTGCTTTCTCTTGATTAGACAGGTTCAGGCATGTTACAACAAATTTAGCAGAACAGAAGTAGGTGGTATTGAAATCGAAAGTGCCTATAAATGTGTTTCCTACACATAATCCCCGGGCCCTGTTTGGGGTTGTCTCTCCAGATTTTTTTGTACACACAGACTAACCTTGGCAATTATTTATAGGATTGGAGTCACAGTAGGTTCCAACCGTGTGGCTTCTTGGCTTCATACGTGTTACTTCATCTCTGTGAACCTCAGTTTTCTTCTCATCTATAAAACCTTGCATGGATGTTGTCAATATTACACAAAGTACTGCACGTGAGGCGTGCAGCCTGGGCCCAGCCCCCAGAGAGCTCTCAGTAACCGTCAGTGTCACCTGCGTTGCTACATAACTGCCTTTATTTTTCATTTGACAACACAACATGGACGTCTTCCCATATAGGTGCCAAAGATGTAGCCCACTCCTTTTGACAAATTCAAAGTCTCCTTGTCTGTGTGAGTCATCATTTATTTATTTATTTATTTATGTTTTTTGGCAGTAAGCGGGCCTCTCACTGCTGTGGCCTTTCCCGTTGCGGAGCACAGGCTCCGGTCGCACAGACTCAGCGGCCATGGCTCACGGGCCCAGCCGCTCCGCAGCACGTGGGATCTTTCCAGACCGGGGCACGAACCCGTGTCCCTTGCATCGGCAGGAGGACTCTCAACCACTGCGCCACCAGGGAAGCCCCATCATTTATTTTTTAACCGACTTTATTGTGGTATAATTTACATACAGTAAAATGCACCCATTTTAAGAGTACAGTCCAATGAGTTTCAAAAATTATACCATCACCAAGATCTAGAACATTTCTTTAAAAAAAAGAAAAAAAAAGGGACTTCCGTGGCAATCCAGTGGTTAAGAGTCCACGCTTCCAATGCAGGGGGTGCAGGGAACTAAGACCCCGCATGCCGCGTGGTACAGCCAAAAAAAAAAGAACATTTCTATCACCGCCAGAATTCCCTCATGCTCCTTTGTAACCAACCTCTTGTCCCCATATCCAGCCCCAGATAACCACTAAACTAGTTCCTGTCCCTACAGTTAGATTTCCCTTTTCCAGAATTTCATTTGAATGGATTATACAGCAGGCAGTCTTTGGGGCAAGGCTTCCTCACTGAGATTCACCTGTGCTGTTGTGTTCTGAGTTCATTGCTTTTCATTGCAGCAGAGTGTTCCACCACTTGGATGTGCCAGTTTGGGTTTCCCTTCACCTGTTGATGGACATTTGGATTATTTCCCTTTGAGGCTATTAATGTCTTATTTTTAAAACTGCAATGAGGAAGGACATTAAGATTGTTTCCAGGTGTTTACTGTTACCTTATAAATGATACCGTAGGGAGCAGCCTTACACGTCTCTATGGTCATTATTGCCAGGGGAACGTCATGAAGCTGGAGGTACAATACCTAGAAAAAATTTGTTTAAATAGACCTCTTTATTCCAGCTGGAGACCCAGGGGCCCAGACATGGCAGACACTGTGCCTAAAATCAGCCTGTGGATCAGTTTCTATGCAGAGGCCAGAACCTACCTCTGCCTTGACCCACCACTCCCCAGGGCTTTGCACAAAGCAGGGTGGGCACTCTGTAAGGAACAGCCCCAGCGTATCCCCTAATGGTGTTCGGGACCTCAACGCTGACAATGATGATAGTGGTGATGGTGGTGGTGATGGTGTCACAGTGTTAATTGCCGGTACTGAACGCTAGGCAGTGTCCTAAGTGCTTTGCATGGATCAACTCACTTTAATCCACGCCATACCCAATTGAAGGAGGTGAAATTATTATTCCCATTCTATAGATAGAGACACTGAGGCACAGAGAGGTTAAGCATCTTGCATGAGGTCACATGCCAGAAAGTGGCAACGTTGAGACTTGCACCAGGCAGGGGAGCTCCAGAGCCACCACCCTCAGAGGCACATTGGTCTTGAGTACCTGCTGAGCAAGGAAGGTGGCGTATGTCATCACGGTACAACTTGAGTCAGACACCAGGCGGCCTGGGCCCTCTGTCCCCAACTTGCTGTATGATGTGGGTGGTCCCTTTCCGTCCCTGGGACTCAGGTTCTTCCTCTACAAAAAAGGAAAGGGGGCAGGTGGGCAAGATGGCTCTCAGGATCCTTTAGCAATGTGGTTCTAGAATATTTTCTAGAGTCGGAAGGACAGAAGAGGGAGCTAGAGCTTGTGGCTTCACTCCCTGCAGGAGGTCAGGAGAGGCAGGTGGTACAGGGGCTTTTCCGGGCTGGAAACTGGAGGCCTGATCCCAGTCCCCAGTGGCCAGGATGGTGAACTGAGCAAGAGATTTGGCCCCTGTCCCCTGGGGCAGGCAAGGGTGGCCCTCATGTCTCAGCATATTTCACTGCTGGCTTGGGCACCTGAAATCCATGGAGTCAGCATCAGGGGGTGCCCAGCACTTGAGAGCACCACTTTCCTAGTCTCGAGGCTCTCCTTCGTGCTCCAGGCCACCCATCTCCTCACTCCCCTGGCCCCTGCCTTCATCTCTCCAGCTTCAGTGAAACCGTGTGTACAGCCTTGTTCTCAAATTTATAGCAACTGAAAGATGTATACGCTATATATAACATTTATTGAGTACTGTAGTAGTTTATGTGACTTAATATTTAATCTTCCCAATGACCCTATGATGTAAATATCTATTATCACATTTTACAGAAGGAGTATCTGATACTCAGAGAAGTTGAATGCTTTGCCACAAGTCACACAGCATGTACAGGGCAGAGCCAGGACATGGGTCCGGGCAGACCATTCCTGAGCCCATGCTTGTAACCACCACACTACATCTCCCTCCCCACTTAATGGCATCCCAGAACCTCTGGCTCCTCCGTGATACCATCCCTCCTACAACATCTGTCCATCAGCCAGGGTCTGGAGTACAGTTTTGCCGTTAAAGACACAGTTCCCCAGAATTGATGGTCTTGGGTTCAAATCCTGACAGTACTGTTCACTGGCTGTGTGTCTTTGGGCAAGCCTCACAACCTCACTGAGCCTCACCTTGGGCCTCTATAAAATGGGAATGACAACCAGATCCACCTCATAGAGTTGTTGTGAAGGTTAAGTCAAGCGTGCAGACCAGTGGTTCACAAAGTATGGTCCAGGGACCCCTGAAGACCCTTTCAGAGGATCCATAGGTCAAAACTGTTTTCATTGTAAGACTAAGACCTTTTTTACTCTCTTTCTCTCATGAGTGTACAGTGGAGTTTTCCAGAGGCTGTGTGTCATGTTATTTCATAGCAGATTGAACACAGATGCAGTTGTGAGAATCCAGCTGCCCTCTATTAAGCCAGACATTAAAGAGATTTGGAAAAATGTAAAACAGTGCTACTCTTCACCCTAATTATTTTCTAGAATATGGTTATTTTTCATAATATAGATTTATGTTCGAGTGCTTATCATTATTTTTACATCATTTAATATTTATTATATGTCTCAATTTCTATTTCTGATACAGTAAACGTTGATAGACATAACCACCATAAACAAAAATCTTTGGGGTTCAGTAATTTTTAAGAGTATAAAGAGGGTCTTGAGACCAAAAAGTTTGAGAACGGCCATGTGAGTGCAAGGCACTGGCTGCGTTTGTGGAAGGAGGCACCCTTGACCTTGGACTCACTAACACGCATCATTTTCTGTCTCCAGGGCCGAGTGTCCACTCCTCTGCCTGCCCTGCTGGAGATCATTGCTGAACTGCAGGTGGCTGAACACTGGCCAAGAGAGACATGGTTCCACAAAGGTTGGTTGCTCTGTGACCCTGGACTAGACCTTGAGACACTTTCAGCTTCTCCCCTCTCCACATGAAGGACAGGCACGGTCAACCAAGCAAGTTTCTCAGGTACCTTAAACTGGTGGATCAAGTGCGAACAGTAAGTCCTAAACCTGCCAGCCTGGAGGCTGGAGCTTGAGAACCCCAGTGGGAACACACAATCCGCCCCCAGCTTGGAGAGGTGAGATTCCCTATAGCAAGGTCAACAGACAGGATGTGACTGTGGAGAAAGCTCTGCACTGGGGTCACCTGGTCGCAGTTTCCAACCCCTGCAAACTCTGGTGCAGGACCCGCGGCCTCACGGCACCTCAGTGATGGCATCTGTGAAGTGGGAAGGTTGAACGCTTGCAGCTGATGTTCCCTTGGGAAGCCCTAGGCGTGCAGGCCTCCTTTTCCCTTGGTCTCCTCACCTAGAAGGCAGCAGGGTGCAGAGGTGAGAACACAAACAGGAGGAAGAGCTGAATTGGGAGCTGCATGGCCTAATCCAGGCTCTGCCAACTTCCCAGGTGACCTCAGGCAAGTCCCTGCCCCACTCTGAGCCTCGACTCCCAGGAATTTAAAATAGGCACAGCCTGATGGAGCTCAGAGTTGGCTTCTGCTACCCTGTAAATCTGATGGCTGGTTGGAGATTCGGCAGGCACTGGACTCTCAGGACCTCATATCCCAGCTGAAATGCCATCCCCCAACATCCTTGTCCTTCTCCAGAGGGCCAGGCTGTTCCCCAGTCACTCAACAAACCTTTATTCAGCACCCACTGTCACCAAGCCACAGGGCTGACTGGAGCCCAGATATTTTCACTTCTTTGTATTCCATTCTACTTAATCAGGATTCCAGGAACATTCACTTGGGGCCCAAGGCTGGGCTAGAGATAAGAGAAATGAAAAGTGTGGTCTTTGTCTTATAATGAGCCTGGGACCTCACTAGGAGAGGCCTTGTTCATTCATGCATTTATACATTCATTCATTCAATAAATATTTATTGAGCACCTACTCTGCACAGAGAAAAGGTCCTGTGCTATGAAGAAAGCAGACACAGGCCCTGCCCTCATGGAAATTATAGTTTAGCAGAGGAAGCAGACACTAAATAACTAAACACTCAAGTAAGGTATTATTATACATTCTGATGATTTCCATAAAAAAATGGAATGAGATGGAATAGTAGGAAAGGTATTTCGGGGGGATTATGAACAGCTGTTATTAACCCAGACCTTGAGGACAGTGGCATCAGCATGTAAGTTTATTTTCTTCTCATAATGAGAAGTCTGGAGGTAGGGGCTGCTGGTGTTGGTTCAGCAGTTCAGGGATGGGGGCCTCGGTTGTACCTCATGTTCCCAAGATAGTTACTGGAGTGTCAGCCTTCACGTGCGTATTCCAGACAGAAAGCAGGAAGGATGGAAGAGCAAAAGGGCACACCTAGGTTCTCTATCTCCTTTTAAGGAGGCTTCTCAGAAATCCACACAATCTCTGCTTATATCTCACTGGCCAGAATATGGTCACATAGCACAGCTGGCTGGAAAGGAGGCTGGTAAATGAAGACTTGAGCTGGGCATCCTGAATGAATTAAGAATTCTGTAAGAATTAAAGAGAGACAGGTTACTGAGTGGGTCTGTTAGTTTCCTGTTGTCACTGTAACAGAGGACCACAGGGTTGGTGGCTTTAAACAACTGACATTTATTCTCTCACAGTTCTGGAGGCCAGAAGTCCAAAATCAGTATCACTGGACTGATATTAAGATATTAGCAGGGCTGCACTGCCCCTGGAGGTTCTAGAGGAGAATGCATTCCTTGCTTCTCCCAGCTTCTGGCGGCTTGTAGCCACATCCCTCCAGTCTTCAAGGCCAGCATCTGCAAATCTCTCTCTGCTTCATCTTTGTATTACCTTCTCTTTGTATGTGTGTCTCCCTCTGCGCCTCCTTCCACAAACGCAGCCAGTGCCTTGCACTCACGTAGCCGTTCTCAAACTTTTTGGTCTCAAGACCCTCTCTTATAAGGATATATTGGATTGCATTTAGGGCCCTCCCCGATAATCCAGAATAATCTCCCCATCTTGAGGTCCTTAATTTAATCAATCTGCAGCTGTTGCCCTTTTTCCGATTAAGGTAATATTCATAAGTTCCAGGGATTAGGCCCTGATTTCTTTGGTGGCCATTTCTCAGCCTACCATATAGTAGGTGACATCGGTTTCTATTCCCAGGGACTTCATTTAAACTGAGGAGTCAGAGAAGTCCTCTCCAAAGAAGAGATATTGCGCCTGAGATGGAAAGGATGCATGGGAGTTAGCCTGGGGAAGTGTGGGGGAAGAGTGTCTTAGAGAGAGGGAACAGCATGTGCGAAGGCCTGAGGTGATAAAGGGTTTGCCATATGGCAGTGGGGCTGGAGGGCAGCAGAGAGAGATGACCTGGAGCCCAGGAGCCTGGCAGCCATCGCAGGGATTTTTGTCTTTATTCTTTTTTTTTTTTTTTTTTTTTTTTGTATGCAGGCCTCTCATTGCTGTGGCCTCTCCCGTTGTGGAGCACAGGTTGAGCGGCCATGGCTCACGGGCCCAGCCACCCCGCGCATGTGGGATCTTCCCAGACCGGGTCACGAACCTGTGTCCCCTGCATCGGCAGACGGACTCTCAACCACTGTGCCACCAGGGAAGCCCTATTCTACTTTTAAGAGATCACTCAAGCAGCTGTATGGAGACTAAGGCTGTTGCCATAATCCAGGTGAGAAAGGGTGGCAGCTTGGCCAGGGCCATAGTTGGGGGTTGGGTCAGAGAGGGCAAAGGGCTTGGTGAGAGATTGTATAGGATGGTGCTGCAGCCTTGATACTGGACCAGAAGGATCCAAGGCTTTCTCAAAAAAAAAAAAAAAAATTCCTGAGTTTCTATAGTTGAAAGAGACCTTAGAAACCATTTTCCAGCTGGGGAAACTGTATCCCAGAGAGGGACCTTGACTCGCCCCCTCCATGGGGAAAGAAGAGCAAAGCGGGGACATAAATTCATTCAACCATGCAAAGAGGAAGAGGCCAGAGAGTGGGCCCATGAAGCCCTGAGAGTTTTCCTGCAGGAGGTGGACGTTTGATCAGATCCGGATAGAAAGAGGGAAGGGACAAGGGGGCCTTGTGATAGAGCTTCGTTTCTTCTGGGTTTCCAGTCTTGCCTTTTCCTTCCAGCTTGGGAGCACTTTGGGCAGGGGATGTATTTGAGACTATTTACCAAACCCAGGAGTTGTATGCAGGGCAGGGTAGTGTGAAGGTCACAGTGGAGAGCCGGTGACCTCGGACAAACCATTCTGTCTCTGAACCTGTTGCCCCATCCATGAAATGGGGTAACAGCAGAGCCTACAAGACAGGATTGTTCTGAGGATTTGGTGAGGTAAAGAATTAAATCCAGGGGTGGATTTACAGAGAAGCGAATGAAGCTTAAACTTCAGGGGCCTCACTTGCCCTGCCACTTCCCCTGGAAGGGGCCCTGGAAATGTGTCCACACAATGATCAAAGGGCGTGTGGCCAGAAACATAGGACGAAGTATAAGAGAGCTGTGTCAAACGGTTAATTCATAACGTGTTACTTTATTTCTCTGAATTTTGTGATGTTTATGGAATAGGTAGTTGTTTTTTATTTTTCGGACGTGCTTTGCTGTTTGCAGGATCTTACTTCCTCGACCAGGGATTGAACCCGGGCCAATCGGCAGCGAAAGCACCGAGTCCTAACCACCGGACCAACGGAGAACACCTGGTAGTTTTTAACAATTTGCTATTTGCTGTGCTTTCTTTTCACGGGCTAAGTAAACATTCGTGTTGTGCTAATATTGTATTTATAATTTTGGATTTTGTACTCTTTTTCCTAAAGAAGCCTGCTAAGATCATGTGAGGTTCACCAAACCTGTGCCTGTTGGCTGGGTGGCACTCACTGTCCCAATCTGCCCACTGGTGGGCTGAGTGGGGCGTGTTGCTAGCAGACCCACCTGGTTTGGAGCATGTAGGTGAGCAAAGAGCAGGTGCCAGGGACCCTTTCTCTCGCCACCTTCAGACTCTCTCCCCAGGAGTAAGCTCCATGAAGGCAGGGATCTCTTCTTACCCCTCACCAGACCTGCTCCACTCACCACAGCACCTGGCACGTGGCAGGCCTTCGGTCCAAAGGAGGTGAACGAGCAAACACGTGACAGATGAATGAAGGGTGCTGCTGCGTGGCTCCTGGGCGGGGCTGACCCTGGACCAAGGACCCGGGGGCTGATTCAGAGGGATGAGAGGATGAGACAGCTGTGGCCTTGGCCTTGGCTGAGGAGAAGAAAAAGTTCTACCCCCATCACTAAGCCACAAAAACGCCTTTCCTAGAAGGGCCACTACCCTCCCGACCATATGCCACTGGGACCTGAGCAAGAGCTCCTTTTCCCCCTGACCTTGGGCTGAACTTCAAACTCTGAGCAGGCCACCCGCTGGTTCTCAGGGCCCAGGGTGGGCAGAGAGCAAATCGCTCGGGAAGTGATGCGGGAACTGACATAGGTTATTTAACCTTTCTGGACATCAGGTTCTAGGAGATGTGTAACTCTGAGCAAGTTACTTCACCTTTCTGAACCTCAGCTTCCACATCTGCGAAAGGGGGCAGTAAACATATGTAGCTCATAGGGTTGTGGTGAGGATTAAGTGGGATAGCCCTGGAAAGCATTTAGCACAAGACTTGGTATGTAGTAAGGGCTCAATAAATATCAGTTATTATTATTCCTTCTACTTATTATTCCCAAATGCCAGTCTGAGAAGTTTTCTTTGATTCAAGGTGAAATGAGAAAAATAAATTATGGATGGAAAGCTTAATTTATTAATATCTCTATTTTCTTCTGTTTATCTTTTTTTCCAAATCCCAATTAATGTATTAATTTTACAATAAGAAAAAAGGAGCAAAAGTCATATATCAATTAGAAATACCACACACACATATATATATATATATATGACAGCAATTTTTTCTCTGGGTGGTGAAAATAGGGGTGAGTAGTTTATTCTGTTCATGATAAATTTTCCAAATGTTTTGTAATGAGTATGTGTTTCTTTTACTAAATAAGTTATTGGAAAACGAGAACAAAATTTTATTCAGCTCTCTATTCTGAGAGTGTGTCCTTCCCACTAATTTCATGTTAAAAATGTTCCTTCTTTTTATGAAATCATGGTCAGAATAGATAATTCAGTTTTCTTAAAACCCATTGTGGGCAAAATTTAAAATGGACATCCCTATCCCCCATTTTTTTTTCCTGAAATTTTACTGGTCTGTGATAACCACCCACCATTCTAGATCAGTGACCTTATTTGAGAGATGAGGAAACTGAGACCTAAGAGGCCAAGCAAGCTTTCCCCTTTTTCATTCTAAAAACGTAAGAAATACAAACAATAATATCACAGGCATCCAAGTCTTCCTACTCAGAATTGACAGCTACTAAAAGTTTATTATATGTGCTTATCCTGTGTATTTATTTTAAATTACAAATAGAGTTGAAGCCCCACTTGTCTCCTTCATTCTCTGTCTCAGCCCCTCCCCCCCCCTCCCCCAACCCCCAAACCCCACCACCACTGTCATATGCAGCGCATGCATCAAAGACCAATATGTGTAGTACTGTTCAGTGTATGTGTTTCAAAGTTACATAAATGGTATCCGACTGCACCTATCATGCTGCCACTTGCTTTTTTTCCCCACTCAACATCATATTTTCAAGGTACATCTGTATAAATATAAACACTCTTTATCATTTCTCTTTAGTATTTATATAAATACTAAAGCTCTGTATACCTGGCTGGTATAACCATTTCACTTTGAAGCACATTTAGGTTGTTTCCAGATGACTTTCCAAGGTCACACAGGAGTCAAATGCCCTTTCCACTGCCGAAGAGCACGGACGCACAGCCACTCCATGGCTGATACAGTTCAGAATACAGAGCTCCACCCGTAGTCACCCCCGGTCCATCTCCCTGGACCCACAATTCTCTGTTCTCCTTACCTCCTGGAGCCCCAGAGATTCAGGGCCAACTCAGCTTCACAGTGTGAGTAAAGAGGGTTGCGGAGTAAGGGTCTTTATTCCAAGACAGAAGGCAAAGACACACTTGGGCGCTTCTGGCCTGGACTCAGTTGTTCCAAAGCATGGTTCTGATCGTCAGACTCCTTCTAAATGGTCAGCAGAAGAAAAGGCCTGTGGTGGTCGTCAGTGCTGTTCACCAAATACTCTCGTTCTCCCTGCTCAGGGCACACAGCAGGATGTACATCTCTGCAGAGTTACGCATGCCTACGTGACTTGCTTTGTCAAAAAAAAAAAGTGAGAGGAAGTAAGCAGTCATTTCCAGGTGGAAGCTTTAGGAGCCAGTGTGCAAATGACTGCATTCTGTCTTGCCTCCTGGAATGGCTAGTGGCAGTATTCAGGTTGGTGGCTGCTCTATCAGCTTAGGGCCTGGAGTAAGGACAACACAAAACAGAGCCCCTGGGCTTCCCTGGTGGTGCAGTGGTTAAGAATCCACCTGCCCCCACCTCCTAGAGTAATGGAAATAGAAACAAGAGTAAACAAATGGGACCTAATGAAACTTAAAAGCTTTTGCGCAGCAAAGGAAACCATAAAGAAGACCAAAAGACAACCCTCAGAATGGGAGAAAATATTTGCAAATGAAGCAACTGACAAAGGATTGATCTCCAAAATTTATAAGCAGCTCATGCAGCTTAATAACAAAAAAACAAACAACCCAATCCAAAAATGGGCAGAAGACCTAAATAGACATTTCTCCAAAGAAGATATACAGAGTGCCAACAAACACATGAGAGGATGCTCAACATCACTAATCATGAGAGAAATGCAAATCAAAACTACAATGAGATATCATCTCACACCAGTCAGAATGGCTATCATCAAAAAATCTAGAAACAATAAATGCTGGAGAGGGTGTGGAGAAAAGGGAACCCTCTTACACTGTTGGTGGGAATGTAAATTGATACAGCCACTGTGGAGAACAGTATGGAGGTTCCTTAAAAAGCTACAAATAGAACTACCATATGACCCAGCAATCCCACTACTGGGCATATACCCTGAGAAAACCATAATTCAAAAAGAGTCATGTACCAAAATGTTCATTGCAGCTCTATTTACAATAGCCCAGAGATGGAAACAACCTAAGTGTCCATCATCGGATGAATGGATAAAGAAGATGTGGCACATATATACAATGGAATATTACTCAGCCATAAAAAGAGACGAAATTGAGCTATTTGTAATGAGGTGGATAGACCTAGAGTCTGTCATACAGAGTGAAGTAAGTCAGAAAGAGAGAGACAAATACCGTATGCTAACACATATATATGGAATTTAAAAAAAAAATGTCATGAAAAACCTAGGGGTGAAACAGGAATAAAGACACAGACTTACTAGAGAATGGACTTGAGGCTATGGGGAGGGGGAAGTGTAAACGGTGACAAAGCGATAAAGAGGCATGGACATATATACACTACCAAACGTAAGGTAGATAGCTAGTGGGAAGCAGCCGCATAGCACAGGGAGATCAGCTCGGTGCTTTGTGACCGCCTGGAGGGGTGGGATAGGGAGGGTGGGAGGGAGGGAGACGCAAGCGGGAAGAGATATGGGAATATATGTATATATATAACTGATTCATTTTGTTGTGAAGCTGAAACTAACATACCATTGTAAAGCAATTATACTCCAATAAAGATGTTAAAAAAAAAAAAAAGAATCCACCTGCCAACACAGGGGACACGGGTTCGAGCCCTGGTCCGGGAAGATCCCACATGCCACGGAGCAACTAAGCCCGTGCGCCACAACTACTGAGCCCGCACGCCTAGAGCCTGTGCTCTGCAACGAGAGAAGCCACCGCAGTGAGAAGCCCGTGCACTGCAATGAAGAGTAACCCCCGATAGCCGCAACTAGCGAAAGCCCGTGCACAGCATCAAAGACCCAATGCAGCCAAAAATAAATAAAAATAAAATAAATAAATTGAAAAAAAACAAAAACAGAGCCCGTCACAGCCCCACAATGGGTGTCTTAAGCCACTGTCTTGGGGTTGTTTGCCACTGCAGCATAACCTGGCCAATCCTGTCTGTTACAGGGCTGTGTCTGGGGAGCCCCTGTTGCTGTGAACCTGTCCTTCTGTTAAACGTGTGTTTGCAGACTCCAAGCCCTCTGATTTCCCAGGAACGTGCTGTAGAGGAAACACAGGTACTCCTTGGGGGCCCTATTGGAATAAAGAACTTCAGCAGTGAGAAAGCAAGGGATTCTCAATCCTTATAAAAGGCACTCTGTTAGACAACAGAATGATAGCCTGAAAGTGTCATTTCCTAGCTGATGTGCTTGGGCTGGTGGAGGATTGAACAAGGTACATACGTCAGTTACCTGGCACAGCCCCTGGTACGTGGTGAGCTCTGGGCAAATGCCTGGGCAGCAAAGATGCTCCGTGAAGCCTCATTGTTAATAGCAAAGAATTAGAAACTAAGTATCTAACAATAGGGGAAATAGTTTAATTATGCAGTGTCCATGTACTACTAAGCAGCCAAAAAGAGGGGAAAGGGGAAGGAGGTAAAACCATGTATTGTCCATAATTACAGACTATCAGGTGAAAAACGCAAGTTATCCAACAGTTTGGTTGGAGACAGACAGACTTGGGTTTGAGTCTCAGCTCTCATAGCTGTGTGTCTTAACTGCTCTAAGCTTCAGAGACTGACAGTATTAGGAGCTCCATAAATGTGAGCTATTGTCAGTACTTTACTGTTATCACTATTAATAACAAACCTATGGGTGAACATTGGCAGAGTACCTGACTCCTTTTATCATCACTCTGTCATCCAGTATTTCATCGACCCAATGACCCTGTGAAGTTGATCTTAATCCATTTTATACGTAAAGACACGGAGGCTCAGAGAAGTTAAGCCAACTGCCCAGTCCCCAAATCATTAATAGGGGAGTCAGGATTTGAATCCAGTTCTGCCTGGTTACAAGGTTCATACTCCTTAGCCACTGCACCCTGCTGGCACCTGGAGCAGATAACACACTTTCAGTGTCATGGGATCATAGCTCTTTATTTCTGATGGAGTCAACCTGGGACACTGCTGGAACCACACCCCCAAGGGGACCCCACAGGCAGGTCCAGATAAAATGAAGCCATTGGATGAGCAGCTCTCAACTCTTTGGTGTTCGCAGCCCAGTTTGAATACTGGATTTGATTTGAAATCCAGAGTCTTCCATACAGTAGGAAACAAATGGGCAATGATGACCACTATGATAGCCTGCCTCCAAGATGGCCCCATGACCTTCACCTCCTGGTATTCACATCCTTGTGTGTTGCCCTCACACACTGAGAAGGGCTGACCTGTGTAAGCAACAGGTTATTCAGGAAACAATGTTGTGTGACTTCTGAAGCTAGGTAAAAAAGACAACGTGGCTTCCATCTTGCTGTCCCTTGCTCCGGGGAAAGCCTGCCTCCATGGTGTGAGGACACTCAAGCAGCCCTATGGAGAGGTCCACATGGTGAAGAACTGAGGCCTCCCACCAACAGCCATGTGAATGCGCCATCTTGGAAGCAGATCCCCCAGTTCCAGTCAAGCCTTCAGATGACTTCAGACCTGGCTGACATCTAGACTGCAACTTCATGAGAGACTCCAAGCCATAGCCTACATAGCTAAATCATTCCTGCATTCCTGATCCACAGGAACTACAAAATAATATTTGTTTTAAGCCACTCAGCTTTGGGGTTATTTGCTACATAGCAATAAATACACCATCATAGTACAATGAAAAACAATGCCTTGAATATCTTTAAAAGAAAACAAAACAGTTACCAGATGACTCTCTGTCCCCTTTGGCACGTGTGTCGGAAGAACTAACCCTTCCACAAAGGCCATCCTCTCTTATATACTCACCTGGCCTTGTTCTCACAGCTTCTGGTAAACACACCATCTTTCTTTGGCACCAGCTTTAAAATGGGCCTCCCATCTGTCCTGTGACTTGTAGCAAGTTAACACCTTTCTGTACCTTCCTACAATCCAATTCAAACAAAAAGCACTGGAACAATATACACCATGGCTCGTAACAAAAATAAACTTTATGCGCTAGTAAAAGCTTGGCAACTCCTCTTAGAGGTCATGAGACCACAGCCCACTATGTTAGGTAATTTCATCAAAAGCTGAAAAAGGAAACTTCACCCATTTTGAGCCAAACCCCTCCTTCTGTTCCGACCCTCACTGCCTTCTTCTCTGGGCCTCTCAAATTCCCCGGGGGGCCCCTCAGCTGGAGAGGAGCCCTTCCTTCCTATGGTAAAATCTGCTTTCAGTGGAGAAGCTCAGGGCAGTGAGGCTTTGCAGTAACAACACTTTGGTTCTGGTTCATTTTAGCTCTGTCACCTTGGGTAAGTCACTTACCATTGTACCTGAACTTTCTCTTCCCTGCTGAGGCTAACAACAGCACCTTCCTGTAGAGCTGCTGAAGGGATCAAATGAGAAAAGAATTGTGCAGGGCTTAGCACAGTGCCTTGCAATTAGTAACTGCTCATGTGCATTTCATTGTTAATGAAGAATAACAACAGTAATGGTAGCTGTTATTTATTTATTTATTTTTAAACTTTTTTAACATCTTTATTGGAGTATAATTGCTTTACAATGGTGTGTTAGTTTCTGCTTTACAACAAAATGAATCAGCTACATATATACATATGTCCCCATATCTCCTCCCTCTTGCGTCTGCTCCCTCCCACCCTCCATATTCCACCTCCAGGCGATCGCAAAGCACCGAGCTGATCTCCCTGTGCTACGCGGCTGCCTCCCACTAGCTATCTACCTTACGTAGCAGCGTATATATGTCCATGCCCCCCTCTCCCTCTCTCTCTCCCCCCCGCCCTCCCCCTCTCTCTCTCTCTCTCTCTCTCTCCCTCTCTCTCTCTC